>NW_012267238.1:17325903-17370903 GCF_000151885.1 Dipodomys ordii | reverse complement strand
AGAGATAAAGGCAGTCATTCACCAAATCTACTTTTGATATTTCATTCACTTATTTATTAATATATTAGTTATTTATTAAAATAATACATCTTTGCAAATGCTTCAAATAATTCAGGTAGAACAATTCAGAAAACTTCTTACTACTTTTCCTACCCAGTCAGTGTAACCAATTATCTTATAAAAATTCTATCATACTATTTACTTTTTTCTAACTGCCTTTTAAAAATTTACTGCTGCATCTTGATTATTGCTTTTGTATTAACAAACCAAGTTATTTCATTTTTTGATTGCTGTAGAGAGTTCTATGGCATGGAAATAATAATTCCCTGTAGTAAATATTTATGTTGTTAGTACAAAGAGTGCTTCAGTAGCTATCATTACGTGTATCTCTTTGAACATACTTTTATTCAGTCAGGTATTTTCTCCTTTAGTAAGTACTTAGTGACTCCCAACCATAAAATCAAGAACTGTTTTAGGAGCTGGAGATATATCAGGTAACACAATAAAGTTCAATGTTTGATCTGATGTGATTTATGTACTAAGTAGGTTCCAATCAATTTGTAGGCTATGTGAGTCTGCGATTTCAGTCAGGACAAAGGAAAGGAAAGTCAAGGGAAAGCAGCCTTACCAGTGGGGGGTATGTTCAAGTGGGTTGTATGCTGAGGAATGCCCATTGAATGTGCTGTTTGGGAACAGAGATGTGAATGCAGTGGACAGGAAGACTAAAGAAACATCTTATAGGAGCAAATGAAAGTGGAGGAACCTAAAACTCAAGTGTTTAATCAAGTAACCAATGAAGAAACAAATTATGCCATATGCATGCAGTGGAATTACTTAACCTTGAAGAAGAAGGGACTTCCAGTACTGGAGATGTGGTTCAATTGTAAAGCACCTGACCTACATTCATAAGGCCTTGAGCTAAATCACCAGTACCAACAACACACACACACACACACACACACACACACACACACACAAGGAAATTCTGATACATGCATAAGTGAGCTTTGGAGACAGAGTAAAATAAGCCAGATACAAAAGGTAACATCTTTTCTCCTCATATATGTGTTTGTGTGTGTGTGTGTGTGTGTGAGAGAGAGAGAGAGAGAGAGAGAGTATAAGCATCTTCTACATTATATATATATGTATTTATATATATATCCTATATATCCTATATATGACATATATATATAGGATGAGAAATATATAGAAATATATATATATATATATATATATATGAGCTATCTAGAGTAGGTTCATTATAGTGAGTAGAGGTTTGAGTCTGAGGGCCAGTGAAATAGAAAGTTACTATTCCACACTTCTTTCTAGACAATTTTTCCAGGTGTATATATTTTTGTCATATACATTAGTATATAAGAAAATCAGTGCTGAGTAGGTAGAAATCAGAAACAAGTCAAAAGTGTCAATTTTTAATTGTCTTGTATTTCCTAGCATGTCTAAACCCTTGTGTTTCCTAGCATTTCTTTTTTAAATGTTATATTTGTGATAAGTAAACTCATAAAACAAAATGAGAATTTTTTGGGATAGACTTAGGAGAATATTAATATAGTTTTTACTGTGGTTGATTTTATATCCTTGAGGAGAAAATTGTTTTGATTTCCACCACTCTCATACCTATTTTTTGCCAGTAGCATGAGTAATGTTATGAATGCTGGAATCTGTCTGTCTATTTACCTAGCTATTTAACTATCTGTCTGTTTATATTTCATTTGTAGTCTGTTGTGATATGTCAAGTTGTTGACTGAATTATCAAATCATATGTTAGAATAAAATAAAAATAAAATAAAATATTTGAAAGAATTTCAGTATCTCTATTAATTTTTATGCCCTTTCAGTTTTGGCAGGAAAATAGACCTGACTATATCAACATCCAGCTGTACCTCAGTCAAACAGATGGGATACAGGTATGGGGTTGGATGTTACTGTTAATTAAACAAGCCTCTTGATAATAGAAGATTTACTGTAGGAGCTGAGCTGGAAGAAAACTTCTGCTGGTGGGTTGAGCATAAGATTGCTAGAGGAAGGCCTCCTTTGGAATATGTCCAGAGAACTCCTGGTTTGTCCTTGATGTCTACCATATTTTGCCTTTCATTTGTCCTCCTCACTGCAGGCTCCAGTAGACCTTTTGGTTTATCTTTCTACTCTTAAGTATTGCTCGTTTGTTATCTCTAGAGATCAAGGTGTATGAACAAGTGTATGAAGAGGACTTTTTTGGGGGGGGTCAGTTGTGGGGCCTGAACTGTGGGCCTGGGTGCTGTCCCTCAGCTCTTCAGCTCAAGGCTAGCGCTCTACCACTTGAGCCACAGCGCCACTTCCAGCTTTTTTCTTTTTGCTTGTGTGGTGCTGAGGAATCGAACCCAGGGCCTCAGGCATTCAAGGCACGCGCTCTACCTCTGAGCTACCTTCCCAGCCCCTGAAGAGGACTTTTTTTTGGTTGTTGTTGTTTGTGGAGAGAGAAGATAAAGTCACATATTATTAAGATTAAGATTAGTTCATTCCAAAGCTATCTACAAGCCCAATAGTAACTATCATGCACTATGTATTTGCTATGTTGGGCACCATACTAAGAATGTCACATTTATTGAGAAACAGATGCTATTCCTATTTGCAGATGAAGAAACAAGTGTTTAGAGCATGGGATGATGAGTCTGGGTGTGCATAATTTCCCAGGTTTTATTACAAATTAAGTATATCATATATTTTCACAACATTTTGAATGCAAAATATGAATACTTGTCAATCACCTCAAAACTATTTCAGTCAGATTTCTCCCCCACTTGATAGGGAACTGGTGGCTCATGCTTGTAATCCTAGCTACTTGAGAGGCTAAAATAAGATAATGGCTATTCTAATCCATCCCAGCTGGAAAGTCTTCAGTTAACCAGCCAAACGCCAAAAGTGGAGCTATGGTTCAAATAGTAGAGTTCCAACCTTTAGTGAAAAGGGGTAACTCCCAGGTCCTTGGTTCAAGCCCCAGAACTCGCATAAAATAATAATAATCTCACCACATTCATGAAGTATGTCAATATCATTTTAACCTAGTATCATTGTAATTAAGGTATAGCAGAAAATTCTAATTGTTACTAGGTCTTCTTACCTGAAATTTAGATACTATTTTTTCACTCTGACTCTTACATTAGATGTAATGTCCTTTTAACTGCTAAAACTAGTTTACTAATAGTCATTTGTTGATAGTGTCAAGATAGAAACTCTGTTGTATTGGAATGTCTTGTCTATGATTATTTCTCAAAATTTGCCATGATAATTTGTAGTAATTTCTTCACATAATGAGAAAAATATGACAACTATTATTTCAGGGCAAAAAATACTTCAATGACATTTATGTTGTGAGACTCTTTAGGAATGAGGGATTAGAATATAGTCTTTATCTTACATTTTCATTTTTAAAAAGTAAAGCAAGGAACTGATGTCTAGGAAAATCAGCCATTTGTAAAAAATGGCACTCAAGAAGATAATGGGTTTTATAAGAAAAGGAGAAAGAAATGATACTTCAAAATGACTGTACTTAACAGATTTTAGAATGGTACTTAGATTCTTTATATCACAATGATTTAGTAGGAAAGCACAGCACCGACAGAATTGATGTTAGAGAATTAAACTATCTTAATCTGTGACTTATGTGAGATGTAATGCTTTCTTTTTGGCAGAAGATAATTGGAGAAAAATACCACGCACTAAATTCAAGACTTTTTGTTGGACGTCCTAGATGGAAGCTTTTGCTTGATGAAGTAGCAAAATGTCACAGAGGGTAAGTTATCATTTCTCGGAATTTTTGACATGTGGCTAAGGATGAAATTAAAATATCACAGTATCATCGTAGGAAGCATTTGAAGATGAACTAACAATAGAATTACAAATCACTATGTATTTAAGCACTGATGCACAAGACGAAGCAAAGCAGATGCTATCCCACCTAGATGTATATCAAATGGTTAAAATCTGGCTCAGAGACAGCATAGGTGCCTTATGCCTTTAATCTTAGCTGAGGATTACAGGAGGATCTCAGGAAGCTAAGATCTGAGGATTGAGGTTCAAGCTACAGTGATGGAACAAAAGAAAAAAAGTTCAGAAACTAGCAGAGTTTGTATGAACTATACTTCACTACATACATTGCTATTGTTAGATTCATTTTAACATGGATACTTATTCTCATAGAAACTATCAAGCAATCATGGGAAAAGCTTTTCATTATCATTTTGGCAAACAAGGTACTTGACCAATAGGTTTAAGATTTAACATATTTAAATATTTAATTTCTGTGCTATTTTTATTTATCAGAGTGAACTGTTTTGTTTTGTTTTGTTTCAAGGCTTCTCATTGTAATACAAAACAACTGGCCAGAAATATTTCTGTCTTTTTTCCTTTTTTATTTTGTGTTGGTCCTAGGGTCTGGGGGAAGTCCTGAGTTTTTTTGTTCAAGGCTAGCACTCTACAATTTGGGCTACAGCTCCACTTCTGGCTGTGTGTGTGTGTGTGTGTGTGTGTGTGTGTGTGTGTGTGAAAAAGAGAGACAGAGAGAGAGACAGACAGAGACAGACAGAGACAGAGAGAGAATTAGTGGGATACAAGAATCTCATGGACTTTCCTGCCCGATCCTCAGATCTGAGGCTCCTGAGTAGGTATGAGCCACTGGCACCTGTTTCAACCAGAAATATTTCTAAATGTAATTTTCTTTTTGGAAACCAGAACTCTATTCTGAAGGAATCAGTATGAAAGGAGAGCACTTATTTGGGGACATAGACTATCCAGACAATTTGTCTTCTTTGTAAGCACTACAGGGCAGAGGAGCATTCCATAAGAGTTTTCATGTGCTCACTTATACCTCTTCATTCCTCCTCTCTTTTCCTACTTTCCTTCTTTCTCTCTCTTCTTCCTCTTCCTCCCTCTCTCCCTCCCTCCCTTCTCCCTCTCTCCCTCCCTTCCTCCCTTCCTGCCTTCCTTCCTTCTTCCTCTCTCTTTCTCTGTCTTTCTCTTTTTCTCTTTCTCTTTTTCCTTCCTTCCTTCCTTCCTTTCTTTCTTTCTTTCTTTCTTTCCTTCTTTCTTTCTTTTTCTCTCTCGTTCTCTCTCTTTCTCTCTCTATCTTTCCCTTTCTCTCTCCCTTTCTCTCTTTGTTGGTCCTGAGACTTAACTCAAAGACTGGGCACTGTCTTTGAACTTATTTTGCTCAAGGCTGGCACTCGCCCACATTAACCACAGATTTATTTCCAGATTTGAGGGGCTCATTGGAGATAAGAGTCTCGCAGACTTTCTTGGAGGCTTTGAACCTCCATCCATATATTTCAGCCTCCTGAGTTACTAGGATTACAGGTGAGAGCCACTAGTGCCTCATCACCCACACCTTTTTAAGTTCATGTCTAAAGGTTAGACTCATCATAAGTCTCTTCATAAGTTTAAAAGTTAAAGTGGATGAAAAATTTTAACATTCAAATGTTAACATTTATAATAAAGTAGTTCATTTAGACATATCCATTGGGAGTTAAGTACCATAGCTTCTTGATACTAACCTCATTTATTGTAATGCTACATATAAAGCTCTTCACTTGGATATTGCACATGATTTTTCCCCTTGTGCTTGTAATTTTATTTCATCTGCCCAATAAATTATATCAAAATTCAGTATACTTTTAATATTGTTGGTAATATCTAAGGTTCTAGAGAGGTGAACATTAGGAAAAATGGTCAACCCTGTTTTGACTATATTGTTTTTCCATCTTCTTCCAACCTGACCCACTGTAGCATGACATTCTTCCAAACTTGTCTGGCCCTTGCTATGAGCCATAGAACTGTTCCTCTATATTGGCATTCACAGGCATTTATGAGCCTCCTTTTATTGTTATCACAAGATATTGCAGAAATCCTTGTTTGTTTCTTATGTTCAATTCAGAAAACAAATCCCAACACTGCAGAGGGTCATTTACAGGACATTAAATTGAGATAATTGGCTTCTTTTGTTAGCTCACAAGAAATCTAATCAATTTTGCAGATGGTTTTAGAATGATTTTGTATGTTGTGTGTGTGTGTGTGTTTTATTTCATTTGAGACAAAGTTGTTTGAAGAAGAGTAAATGTGCACCATCTACTGTTGACATTGGGTACAGCTCTTCATTTTGTGTATTTATTTGCTCTGGGGCAGGCACCTGAAATTAATTATCTATAAAGAACTTTTATATAGTACACTTAGAAGAAGTAAAAGGTGTCAGTTGAAATATATTTTGGTTAGCTTTTGCTTCTAAGTTAGTAAAGGAACTGATATGCAGAGCTAAGAAAATGGTTGAGAAGAATACAAATTAAAATTTTAAATACTCTATATGGGACAACAATCTTAATTTTTCAGGAAAAGATGACTTAAGTTGGTAAGCATCTACTTAATATACTATGAAAAGATACAAATTTAAGTTAGGTTAGACATTCATAAGTACAAAGGTAATAACAGGTAATTCTTTTCTTATCAATTCTATTTTCCTGCTGTTGGTCTTGGGGCTGAACTTGAGGCCTGGACTGTCTCTCTGAGCCTGTGTGTTCAAGTCTAATGTTCTATCACTTTGAGTTCCACTTCTGGTTTTTAGGTAGTTAAATGAAGGTAAGAGTCTTACAGACTTTCCTGTCCTGGCTGGCTTCAAACAGCAATCCTCTGATTTCAGCTTCCTGAGTAGCTAAGATTATAGGCATGAGCCACCATGCCTGGCTTCTTATCAATTCTTACAGAAAGTCTAAGAAGTATATGTGAGCAAATATATATATATATATATATGTTTGTGTATGTTCATAGGCATGTACATTTAAAATATAAATGTTGGGTTTTGAATGTTATTGAATGAATCTACAGCAAAACATTTTCCAAATCACTTTTTAATGATACACTCATATCCCCAGCATGGATAATGTCCATGTAACTCTACTTCCAAATGTTGTAGATTATGTATAATTTGTTTACTACCATTTATATTACTTCTGGTTTGTTACTATTTCAAAGGGTGCTAAAATAGTTCCATTTGTACATACCTTCTCATATGAAAATTTTATAGTAGACTAGGATCTTAAACATGAAATTGGTAGATAAGAAAGTATCCCTATTTTTTTTGTGCCAGTATTGGGGCTTGAACTCAGAACCTGGGCATTGTCCCTGAGTTTTTGCTCGAGGCTGGCACTCTACTACTTGAGCCAAACCTCCAATTCTGGCTTTTTGAGTAGTTAATTGGAGATAAGACTCTCACAGTCTTTCCTGCCTGGTCTGTCTCTGAACTATGATCCTTGGATCTCACCCACCTGAGAAGCTAGGATCACAAGCATGAGCTACTAGTACTGGGCTTAGATACCAAAATTTAAAAGCTTAGTAAACTTACTTTCCATGTGTCTTTGAGAATTTTTTCCTTGTGTGGCTTTTAAAAAGCAGAACATAATGTGTGATTTTTTATATAACCATGAAAGTAAATTTATTCAGTGTCTTCAGAATTATTTTACAAATGAGTCTGGGTCCCAAAAGATCATGACATATTAAAACCTATTGATAGTATGTCAGAGTTCAAAGGTGAACCCTGATTTACTGACTGATGGCACGTTCAGTGTGCTTCTTACTTCTGAACACATCTGTCTGGGAACCCTGTAGCACAGTGTTCAAAGAACTCCCACTTTTTTTATGTACAATGCAACATGTTGTTAACTGTACTACAGTAAAAGTTTTGATAGCTCATTTCCCCCCAAACATACAGAAATATTCTATTTCTATACACTTCTTAATATTTAATTACATTTCTTAAAAATATTTATTGGATCTCACCTTATTCTGTTTCCTATTGTTTGTGTTTGTCCCCTGCATCCCAACATGCCTTTGCTCAGTTCCCAGAGTATATTAATTAGTTGGGCAATCATACAAGGTCAGAGAAAAAGAGCTGCCTTTTTTCCTTTTTCTTTTTTTTTTCCTGCTTGCTAATTGTTTCAGCTTATGAGGAATGTAAAGATAAATACAAAAGAAGTAGTGTTTCCTTGCTTTGGATCAAGCTGTGCATTGTAAACTGCATCTGTCTCTGAATTCCTGGCAGCTACTTTATGTCCCTCATCTTTCCTGATCTGCCTTGCCTCTGTTTTAAGTTGTTGAAAATGAAATGTTTGAAATGTTCGAGAAAATGAAATGTTTTAATTGTGTTTCTTTTCTCTGGAAAAAAACTCTTCAATAATCACAAAGTTTCTGTTTTGTTATCTCTTGTTTTGTTCTTCCCAGTGCTGAGGACAGATCTCAGCCTCATAAGTGCTTTGCCAATTTACCCATATCCAAGACCCTCATCAGTATTTTTCTTTAAATACTTAATTCATTTTTTAGCAATACTAGAATCTCTCTGAGGGCCTCATCTCAGTCTTGGTAAACAGATGCTCCACCCCTCCTACTTTTATAATAAAAAGTATTTTAATTGTTGCATGTATACATTACTTAAAAGGAGGAAGAAATGATTAGCTGTGGATGGAATATTTGAAACCAAATATTTATTTTACTTCACCATATCATTTACACATTCCAAGAAAGTGACATCTACAAGCAAACAGGGATACCTGTCCTCAGATCTAATGAAGCACACATAAGCCAAAATTAAAAGGATAAAGAAGGTCACTATATGTTGGTATGGGAAGCAATACATAACGAACTTATTAAGAGATTGTGTTGATCAAAGGAATTTATGATATTTACAGAATATTTCATCCAGCAACTACAAAATACATATATTTTTTGCAGCTTATATTACATTTTAGTTCACCAAGCAATTTCTAACATATACCAAAAGTTGAAATAATTTCTGACATCTTATGTCATAATGGAATGAAACTAGAGATCAGTAAGAAAAACTACAGGAATATTGAGACACATGGATGCTGAAAAGTACACTTTCCAATGATTGATGGGCTTTTAAAAAATTTGGAATGGAATTTTTTTCAAATCTTAGAAACAAATTAAAATTCTCAATAAAATTTTTATAAACCAAGTTAAATCACACATACACCATGACCCAGTTGGTTTGATTTTAGAGATGCAATTTAGCATATGCAAGTTCAATGTCTTTTCATAAAACTCCTCAAGAAACTAGAAATTTAAAGACTATAGCTCAAGGTAATAAAAAGCTATTTATAGATGAAAAACCTATACCCATTACATTAAATGGGGAAAATGTCAGAGCATTTCCTCTAAAATCAGGAATAAGACAAGTTTATTTATGCTCACTCCTCATTTATTATAATACTTGAAATTTTAGTTAATACAGCAGTGCAATGAAGAGAAATAGAAGGTATGCAAAACAGGGGAGAAATAAAATTACCATTCATCATCTGTAAATGACACAGTCCGTCATACTTGAACAAACCCATAAACTCCAACATGACTTAGATCTGATAAGCGAATTCAACAAAGTAGCTAGATATAAAAACAATATACAAAATAAGTAGAAATCAGGAAAACAACCCCATTTAGCATAGCCTCAAAAAAGGAGTAAAATATCTAGGAATAAAACATAATAAGATCTCTACCTCGAAAACTATAAAAACACTGGAATAAGAAATTGAAGAAGAGAAGAGGGAAAGCCCTCCCCTATTGATAGTCTGGCACTTCTTTTTGTTAAAATGGCCATATTACAAAAAGTGATTTACTGAATGGTATATCCATCAAAAAGACGTTCTTCAAACAAAGGGAACAAATAATCCTAAAATTCATGTAGAAACAAAAAAGACTATGATTAAACAAAATATTCCTGAGCAAAAAGAGCAATGCTGGATACCCAGTTTCAATAATGCTATAGAGCCATGTTCACAAGGAGAGTATGGTATCGGCAAAAGATGAGACATTTGGACAAATGAACAGAGTAGAGGACTCATAAAAATCCTAAGCATCCAGAATCTTTTGGTTCTCAACAAAGGAACAAGAATATATATTAGAAAAATAAGGTAAGCTTTTACAAATAATGCTGAGAGGATAAAACCAGACCAACTATTTCTTACCATATATATATACATGTATATATATATGTACATAAAACACCCTAATATAGGACTTGAAACTCTAAAATATTATAGGAAAGCATAGAGGAAATATGTCAAAATATCAGCATATCTAGGCACCAGTGGCTCATGCCTGTAATCATCACTACTCAGGAGGCAAAAAACTGAGGATCTCAGTTCAGGGCCAGCTATAGCAGGAAAGAGTATGAGACTCTTATGTCCAATTAACCAAAAGAGGAGCTATGGTTCAAGTTGTAGAGCACTAGTGTTGAGTGAGAAAACTTAAGGGATTGCCCAAGCCCTGAGTTCAGTGCCAGCACAAAAAATATTATATACACACAAAATCACAAAACATATGAATAAGTAATCAGTTGTGAAATAGCACGCAAGAAGTGATAGCAAGAATTGACAAATGGTATTGCATCAAACTAAAATGCTTTTTCATACCAAGGGAAACTGTGAACAAAAAGTACAGTTTATTTGTTTAGATATATACTTAGGATTCTTTTTAATATAATTTTATTGTCAAGGTGATGTACAGAGGAATTACAGTTACATATGTAAGGTAGTGAGTACATTTCTTGTAGAGTTTGTTACCCCCTCCCTCATTTTTTCTCCCATTTTCCCTCCCCCAAACATTCCCCCAAGTTGTACAGTTCATTTCCAAAAAAGTACAGTTTAAAGAAGAGAAGAGACTGCATGCCAGCTGTTCATCCACCAGAAGATTAATACCCTAAATATACAGAGAACCTTTCAAAAAATGAACACCAATGAACATGTTATCTAATCAACAAATGGGAGAGTGAACTGAACAGACACTTTTCCAAAAAAGTACGAAAAGGGCTGGGAGGTCAGCTCAGTGGTAGAGTACTTGCCTCCCATGCACTAGGTTTGATTCCTCAGCACCACATAAGAGAAATAAGCCAGAAGTGGTTCTGTGCCTCAAGTGATAGGATGCTAACCTTGAGTTGAAGAGCTGAGGGACAGCACCCAGGCTCAGAGTTCAAGCCCCATGATCAACCAAAAAACAAAAAAGTACAAACAGAAACAAATACATGGAAAAATATTTGGCATCTTCAGCCATCAAAGAAACATAATTATATATTACATTAATATCCTATCTCTGCCCAGGCAGAGTGACTGTCATTAAGAAAACAAACAAGTGCTGGAAAAGGGCAGGAATATATATTTGTAAGCTCAACCAAATCAGTACAAATGTTCTTCACAAAACTAAAACAGAATTACCATATAATTCAGCAATATTACTCCAGGATATATGTCCAAAAGAATCACCCCAGCACAAAATACTAATATCAACATATCTGTGTTTATCACAACACTACACAGAGTAGCCAAGGCATGCAATCACCCTAGTACTTGATAATGATTAATATACAAAGGAAAGGTTTTACACAAAACACACACACAATGGAATCCTATTCAGTCATAAAGAAGAACAAAGTCTGGTCATTTGCAGGAAAATGGATGAAATTGTAGATTATTATGTTAAGCAAAATAAACCAGACTAAGGAAGAAAAGTATGATATTGTTCTCTGTCACAGATGGAGTCTAGGATAACTACATGAAAGTAGAAATGAATCATTAGGAAAAAAAGTCATTAGAGAGAGGAGAATGAAGAGTAATTAGGGTATAAATATAATGTTTGTGTGACAATGTTGCAATGAAACTCCTATGCAATTAATCTTTCTTATTTTTTAAAAGATTTTTATTTTCTTGTAAGGATGCTGTACAGAGAGGTTATAGTTACATCAATAAGGTAATGAGTACATTTTTTGGTCAGGCATTGTTACCCCCTCCTTTGTTTTTCTCCCATTATCCCTTCCCTCCCCTACCTCCCCCAATGTCTTTATTATTCAATCTTTAAGGATGAGCTTTAGGACATAGGAAAAATTGGCAAAATAACTGTAAATGTTCTGCTAAAGAAAATAATGGTAATTATGCATGTTAATATATAATTTATGTAAAGGAACTAAGGAAATAACTCATTCTCTTCATTTCAATGAAAACCCACTATGGGTTTCATAGTTATCTGTTTCATTAAGCATGAGGCCATATATTTTCATGCTTTTTATTCTGCTCATTTGAAATTATTGGCTCTTTATTGAATTAAACATTTAAGTGGGGAATATTAGGGCAGTGGTTTCTGACCTTTCTTTTTTCAGAGGTTTTCATTAACATAAATTATTGTACAAAGAAGTTTCATTATGATAGGTACAAGCATAGAATGTGCTTGCCTAACTCATTCTGATTACATACACCCCCCACCATCTCTTTTACTCCTCAAATTTCTTCCTACTGTATGGGAAAAAACTTGTTTATAATACAGGATTTTGAAGTCAAGGCCTGATTCCCTGCCACTTGAGCCACACCTCCACCTCTGTTAGCCTTAGTTATTTTTGGATAGGGGCTCACATATTTACTCAAAACCATCCTCAGTTTAATCTTCCTACTTCCTACTAATTCCTTGGCTGTGCCTGCAGGCACACATGCTATATTATTAGGCTTACAGGGTCTTATTTACTGTTAATGTTTGTTGCTGGGGCTGGCCTTGAACCATGATCCTCCAGATCAAGTAGCTAGACTTACAGTCAAGGGTCATTATTAAACTGACTTCATTTTTCAATGAAAGTATTAGCCATGATATAGTTTCCTTTTAAATACCACTTTTAAATTTTTTAATAGGACTTATTTCCATTTCATTCATTTTAAATATTTTAAACTTTACATTGGACATTTATCTTTGACCTGTGATTTAGAATTGTATTGCTCATTTTCCAAATGTGTGGAGATTTTCAGTTATTTTTTTTAGTTATTCATTTGTAGTTCAATGGAGATTTAACATAAAAATATACTCCTATCAATTTATTGAGACATATTTTGCTGCCCAGAATCTGGTCTATCAGTGTGAATTCTCAGAAACAATTTTTGCTTCTTCACTATTGGGTAGAACATTTTGTAAATGTCAATTAGTTCTAATAGGTAGTGTTTGTCAAGTTTTGAATACGCTTACTGATTTTCTGTCCTTTTAGCAGTTACTGAGAGAGGAATGTCTATATTGTCAACTATATTTTTGGATTTATGTCTTTGCATTTCTGTCCATTTTTTCTTTATGTGTACTGAAGCTTTATATTATAGTGTTTAAACAATTTATACTTAATCTAATATAAAATAAGGTGGTGAGATTTAAATATTGTGGCTTATTGTTGCTTTTGATTATCTTATTTGTTCATTTTAAATTTTTAATATTTATATTTTTCATATTTTATTTGAATTAATTGAATATTTTTATTATTGCATTTTTCTACCATATGGGCAAAATAGCCACACCCCTGTATTTGTTCGCTTATTTCTTTCAGTACTTGCCTTAGGCCACAGGTTTTCAAACTGCATTTTGTCACCCAATATTAACTGGGAGCTTGTTAGAAAAGTAACCACTTTATTTTTCCAATTGCCTATTTTTCAATATACTTAAATAGTTGCACAAAGAAGTTACAATCCACCATGTCTGTTTGTGAGCATAATGAATCTTGGTCAATGTCACTCATTCATCATTCTCTCTCATCTCTTCAAATGCCACTTATAGCCTCAATTTATCTACTTTCATATCCACATGTGTACATTGAATATGATAACTCTTTTTAAGACCTTCTGTGATCTAACTCTTTATTTTATCTGAAGGCCTTAAGGTAATTCTGGTTGCGTTAAATCGAAACTATTGTTCTACATATACAACAAACACATTAGCTTATTAAGGTCTACTTGAAACAATCTTGTACCACTTTCTGTACTTCCATTCTGCCATCATTGTCATTCATCTGACCCCTACACAGGTGGTAAAATCTGTTTTGACATATTTGCTTGAAAAAGTCATGTGTTATGGGTTATGAGTCATGTATTAAAGAGATTCGAAAATAGAAAAAACGTAGACTTTATATTTACTCACAGATGTATGACTTTGGTGCTTTTCACCTCTCGGAGTAGATTTAAATTTCCACTTGATTTCAATTCTCTTCTTTTTTTTGGAGAAATTTCTATCAATGACGCAATAGTGCTTCTTTGTTGGGAATAAATTCACTTGAATTTTGTTATTCTGAAAAGTTTTTCTTTCATTTTCATTTTGAACACATTTCTTTTTAGCACACTAATTGCTTGATGTAGAAAACCTAATATTTTAGTTTATCTTCCACACACTTTGACAATGACATCTCAATGTTTTCTGACATGTACTGTTTACCCTTTGGTTATAGTCTTCAATGGGTCTTTTCTTCCTTCTCATGACTTAAAATTTTTCTCTTCAGGATTAATTTTCAGCATTTTATTATCAGTCAGCTTTACTTTATTCATACTGGTTTTATGACTTGGGGTTTCATAAAACCCTTCCACTTGTGAGTTTGTTGGTATCAAATTTGGAGAAGCTTTTGGTAATTATTTCACCCATGTATTCGTCTTCTCCCTCTGTATTCTCTCCTGCTGGGACACCATCACATTTATGTTAGACAAATTGTTGTTGTCCCATAGGCCATTCTCCACTTGCTTAACCTTCTCTTTGTAGGATTCAGTTTGTATTGATGCTAATGCTCTGTTTGTAAGTGTATTTATCTTTGCTTTTGTGTGTATTATTTCTTCCATGCATCTTATTGTATTAATTTACCCAGTATTGTTACAAAAATTGGATTTTATTTCTAGAATTTGTATTTGGAACTTTAAATCAATCTTCCATCACTCTTCTACTCCTATGGATTCTTTCCTTTGGACATAAGAAATGAACATATTATCACTATTCACAAGACCTTATGTGACGATTACATAATTTTTGTTTATATTGACATATTTCTATTGGATGACCTTTCTTTTTACATTGCTTTACAAAGGTTATGATTTTTTTTAAAAGATCACAGATGCAGAGTATTAAATAAAAGAATTTTTCTCCACATTCTGGAAGCTGGGACTTCAAGGCCAAGGTGTCGCTAGTCTTAGCTTACCAAGGATTCTCCTTGTCTTACAGATGGCTGTATCATCTCCATCTCCATGCACAGCCCCAGTGTCTCCTCTTCTTATACAGATGCTGGTTAGATTTTATTTGGGTTCACATGGATAGTCTCATAAATTCATCACATCTTTAAAGTCCAGTCTCCAACAAAAGTCTCATTCTGAGACACTGGAGTTAGGGCTTCAGTGTATCAATTTTTAGAGGGAACCCAACAAGCTTGTAAGAACCTTTGCTATAGTTGACATTTTCTTTCTTTTTGGAGAGAGAGAGAGAGAGAGAGAGAGAGAGAGAGTGTTTGATAGCAATGATGGCAGCTACATATACACAGACCTTACTGTCCTTCCTGGTAATATCTGATGGTGTTCATTTTAGATGCCAAATTTGACTTATTCTTTTCACTTCGGTTGGACTTGTTCAGGCAGGTAGGTCATTTATTACTTGGGTTCAGATGGATTACTCCAAAATTTCCTTAAGATTCAATATGTGGGCCTGGAGTAGCCAACAATGTAAGGCTAATTTTCTCTACAACCTTGGTAAGTATAGTGATGCTTTTCTGAGAATACTACCTACTTCCCTGCAATTGTGATTACCTAAGGTACTGAACTGCTTACAGCCTTGCGTCAAATCTGAAAATTGTTTGGAAGGTGGATCCCTGGTTGTTTCTGCAGCCAATCTCATATGCAGCCTCCTTTCACATATGAGCAGAATACTCTTGCACTAAACAATTGATGAATCTTCTCTGTTAGACATTGGATTTTCTTTTTGAGGATATCCTTTCCCTTCTATGTTCTTCTCCACAGCTTCTCATTTGTTTGCTCCCCATGAACCCCATTTTTGTCTATTCTATGAGTGAATGCTTGGATTGACTGTCTCTGTGTTGTAACCTGTAGCTTGCCTGTAGGAAATGAGAAGAGACAACTGCTGGGCTTAGCTTGCTTTCCTTTTCTTTTTTCTCAGGTATCATTTTTCTGTGCTCAGTGTCTGAAAATATTTTTTTTCTTTTGTTACTATCCTTCCAATACTATGGATCAAACCAAGGGCTTCACACATGCTAGATATGTGCACTACCACGAAAACATCAGTAGTCTTATTTTTAATATTTTGGACTGGAGCTTGAACTCCAGGCCTTGTGCTGTTGTTTGGCTTTTTCACTTGTGACTGGTGTTCTGACTCTTGAGTTATACCACTTCCAGCTTTTTGCTGGTTATTTAGAGATCAGAGCCTCATAAGCTTTTCTGTCTCAGCTGGCTTCAAATTGTGATCCTCAGATCTCAGCCTCTTCAGTAACCAGGATTACAGATGTGAATCACCAGTATCCAGCCCCATTTTTAGAGTGTATATATATAAATATATATATATATACACATACACACACACACACACATATATATATATATAGAGAGAGAGAGAGAGAGATACTGAACAGAGGAGTTATAGTTACATAAGCAAGGTAATGAGTACATTTCCTATTGCACATTTTACCCCCTCCTTTGTTTTTCCCCTACCATCCCTTTCCTCCCCACCTCCCAAATTCCTCCCCCGCACCAAGTTGTAAAGTTCATTTTCAATAGTGTCTTGTATATCTCATTGTTACAATGGGTCATCCTGTATCCTTATTTCAGCATTTTGTTATTTCCCTTCCCCTCCCCAAATTAGAAAAAATGTATATACAAGATGCAGGGCACCAGAATCAAATACAGTGAAAACTGGTTATGTCATGGGGGAAGAACATACAAAAGAAACAAAAAAAATCACGTAGTACATTATAAGTACAATGTAAACAACAGCAAGATCCTCAGATCTCAGCCTCCTCAGTAACTAGGATTACCAATGTGAACCACCAGTACCCAGCCCCATTTTTAGTTTTTAATACAGTAGGATAAATGTAGTCTGTTTTCCACTGCTTCCAGTGAAAAAAAGTTGTATTTTTCTAGTTCTTTATTTAATCTTTCAAGGTAAAAATTTAATGAAACATTTTTTAGTATTTGCATAATGTCAGTAAAATTTAAGTAGATTCCATCATTTTTTTCTGGCAGAAATTTTTATTCTGTGGTAATGAGGATATACTATATTTGTTCCAGGTATGATAGAAATGTTAATCACATTGATATCCCAGCAAGAAGCCTTTGCAAATCAAGAGACTTTGGAGGAAGATCAATTTGCAATACTATTAATTTCATATTTATTAATTACTGAAATTTTGTGTTAGGAATTATAACATTTTTTTACAATTTGACATTTATTACAATTATTGTAGTACCTAAATAACAAGGAAAATGTATCCTGATTAATATGTTTTGTTCTGTGTGGAAAATTAGTCATTTAAAATTGTCTTTGGTAAAACCATTCCCTCTTTCATTGTATTCACTTGGAAATATTAAAAAATAAGCCTGTAACAAGTGGCTAATTAAAAAAGAATCAGCAAGCCAGGTGTTGTAATCCTAGCACTGAGAAAGCTGAGATCTGAGGATTATGATTCAAAACGAGCTGGTGCAGGAAAGTCTGTGAAACACTTATCTCCAATGAACCCGCACAAATTCTGGAAGTGGAGGAGTGACTCAAATGGGAGAGGACCATCCTTGCGTGAAAAAGCCAAGAGAGACTAAGTTCAAGCTCTAGTTCCAGCACCAAAAAATTAAAATTAAAAAATGTCAACAAACTAAAATGTTTTTAGCTGTTGGAAACTAGAATTATTTGGGTTATTTTTCATAATATACTTTCTGGTGTGACAAATGACATGAAATAAAAGAATCCTAGGACACACTGCTCAATTTTTGATCATGAGCCAATCTGTACCCAGATTTACATTTTCTGAAATTTCCTGAATTCCAGTATGAAAAGCACAAGGTAATTAAAATACATTTTTTCTGGTGGTCATTGATGATAGAAATCACTGGGTTTTCAGTACACAAAGTAGCCCAGAGTAACCCTCGTTAATACCTTGCATCCATGTTTGTAAAAATGCATCTTAACACTTTCTTATTTTCCACCTGATTTTCCCTCCCCTCCCTCTCTTTCCAGGAAAACAGTTGGTGTTTTCTGCTGTGGACCCAGTTCCATTTCCAAGGCTCTTCATAAATTGAGTAATGAGAACAACTCCTATGGTACAAAATTTGAATACAATAAGGAATCTTTCAGCTGAAAAGCTTGGAGGTGAAGCAGGACTCTAAGGAAGGAATGTGTGCAATTTCTAAGACTTGGAAACTCAGCTGAATCAAACAGCTATGTGTGCCAAAGATTAGCAAGGCTGTGTTTATTTTTTTTATTTATGATTATTTAAAATGAAAATGTAGAGAATGTGTCTAAATGACAGGTCACATTTCGTGTTTAATCTGCAAACCAAAGGCCCTGAAGAATATTTGAGGAGATGATTCACTTTTCAGTGCCCAAATTAGAAGAACACGATTAGATGCACACTATTGATTTTTATGGCCGAATCAAGGGCAACCTAGTGAGAAACTGAACATAATCTAAAGCTGATAGCTGTGGACTCCTTAAAATGTTTTTGGTTGAACAAATGCAAGATTGAATAAAATTAAAAATGCATTGAAACTTAGATTACATTTTCTACATCGTACATCAACAGAGTAGCTTAAATTTGGAAAAGCTCCTGACATGTATCTGATATTTGAAAATACAATACAAGATTCTGTATTGATACGGGTACTTTGTATCAATATCTAATTTTCCTCACTACTGATGTAATACCTCTACTTGATGTTTGCAGACTGTATGCTAACTGAAGCTTTTGTATATGTCTGTCTTCAGTCTAGGGAAATCTGCTCTTGCTTGCAAACATTAACACTAATAATTAATAGGCCCATTTTATCTCCAATTTACTTAATCTACTATTTTTATAGCAATAAAATGTCCTTATTGTAATTTATAAAGGGACACGTATGCCAATAACTCCTTCTCATCTTTTAAGCATTTTGATCTATTTTTCACAGATAAACCTTGACTTAGTTTGCAACCTGTAAGATGGCTTCGTTTAATTTGCACATGAAATCTAAAAGGATCATTTATTAGAGCAATTCTGAAATATAAGACCTCATTGCTTTGTTCCATGGTGGTTGATGATGGTAATATTGAAAGTGTGGCTATATTCCTGAAAAGGGACTTGTTGCTTTCATTCAGATGAAAGTAGATATATATTGCTTGTTATTCAAATGTTAGTGTAGATTTAAGAACATTGCTGTTGCACAGTTTGGTATTCAGATGAATTACTATGTTTGTAAGTTACTGTTCACACCATGCTGTCTAATCATATCCCTTTGTTATCTCTGGCTAGTATGTTTTTGACTCACTTGAAAAATCTACTTCACCACCTTAAAAGAATTAAGGCATTCATACAGTTTAGTGATGTTATTTAGTAGACATTTAATAATAGTTATTAAATAGAACACATTGCTGAAATCAGCAGTCTCATCTGCCTTTCCTTTGTCAAATTTTTGCATATTATATAATATGGTAGATGCTACTGTCATTTATTTGCTGTGATTTATCCATCATGCATGCTCAGCCATCCAGCACTTAATGATCATAAGCATACTTACTTGTAGATATTTCTTTATTTCCTTTGAAGTTTTCCTTCAAAGGTGAGTCAGAAAAAAAGGATGGGAAATGTGCAATGCTTTTACAAACTTAGCTCTAAAGGCATATTTAATAGCCAATATATTTTGGCAATACATTCTAGATTAAAAAGAATTTTCATCAAAACACAGAACAAAATGTACTAGCAAAAAGAAAGTTGAACTTATTCAGGCCTCTTGTGCAATACTGATTCCTTATTGATCATAATTTATTTATATGATTATGTTAAGGCATCTAATTTCAATAAGACAGAAGAGTTTTCAAAAGAATGCTGATAATGCAGAGCAAGTCTGCTGTGCTAGATGAGCCCCCTTTCATATTCTTAATCCCAGTATCTTTTCAAACATCTAAGTGTCAAACATATTTAATTTTTGTTTCATATAAGAAAGAAAGATTTCATCTGGGATATATAAGAGGGCTTTGTTTGGTTTTGAATGATTTTTTCTATGGGGAAAGTTCTTATCATACATATCTTAAATCATGAATTTCAGTGGCAATAAATATTAAAATGAAAATGGCATCCTTGAAATTCATATAAGCCCAACTTGCCTTTGCAACAAATAAAGCAACAATGATGGATCACAAGTCAGTAGAAGTCTGACAATCTAGTCAGGAATTAGCATTTATATGCACAATGTATGACTGCCTTTGGAATTTGAGTTCTTGTGGTATGAACATCACAGGCTAGTGGTGATTACTGCTAATTGCTTCTCACACTGGGGTTGAGATTTCTCATTTGGACTTGATAGGAATTTTTTTATTGTAAAAGTAAACAGAGGGGTTACAGCTACATAAGTTAGGTAATGAGTACATTTCTTTTCAAACAGTGTCACTCGTTTTCTCTGTTTTTTCCCACCCAACGTACATTCCTCCCAAGTTGTATAGTTTGTTTCTAACACAGGAAATTCTTAATCACTTAGGTAATCCATTGCTTTGAGAACCTAATTCAAAATGTATACTATATAACACAGTACATATCATTTAGAGCACCACAAGTAATCTCTAATAGCACAAATATACATTTAAGAACATTCATATAAGTCTTTCTACCTATATATTTTTTTACTTGGTGTTTTGGAAGAAAGCATATTTTATAGACTCATAAATAACAAATTCATTTTAGAGGCAAGATTCTCTTTATATGCCTCCAATCAAAGAATTCAGTGGTACCTTTCATTAATTTTTAATTTTCCTGTTTGTCCATATTGGGGCAAATAGAGGCTATTATGTTACATTTTAAATAATGTCACAAGAACATTTCAGATTCCTATATGCACACATATGATACACATACATATATTAGGAACTTACATAACTTTTGAGAAGCAATTGCAAATGAAAAAGTGCTTAGTAATTCCTTATTTAGTGACTTGAAAAATATCAAAAGTGTACTATGACTGCACAGGCGTTTTAAAAGGGGAGGAAATCTATGTAAATAAATCACAGCCTGGTGATTTTATCTAGACAGCTCTGTTATTTATAATCTTCCCCCCACATCAGGCTTACTTTAAGCACTTATAGCAGAGAATAGATTTAAATTGCAGGACATTGTTAAAGAGGCTTGCTAGAGATTAAAGAGCTTGTCTCTGAAGATAATACCAATACTGAGGAATGTTCATTATACTAAACAGAGAAACTGAGTTGACATCTATTCATTCAGCTTTCATACTTGCTAGGCAAGCCTTCTACCACTTGATACTCAGGCTCCAGCTCTTTCATTTGTATTTTGTTTTTGAGACAAAAGTAAAATTTTCTCAAAGCTTTGGCTTTAAACTTCCAATCTTTTTGTTGTTGCTGTTGTTGTTGTTCTGGTGCCCTTACTGGTTCTTGAACTCAAGAAGTAGCATTATCCCTTAGATTTTGGCTCTAGGCTAACTCTCTACACCGGAAACCTAGCTCCACTTCTATTAGTTTGTTAATTCGAAATAACTGACTCATGGACTTTCCTGCCAAGCTTGCTTCAAACCTGAATCCTTACATCTCAAACTCCTACATAGGTAGGGTTATAGTCATGAACCAATAACACCCTGCTTCTTCCGATCTTTCTGCCTTTTCCACCCAAGTAACTAGTATTACAGAAATGTGCCACAAAGGCTGACTTGGTATTTAACTTTCAAAATCTCTGCTACTGAAAAGTTATTTGTACCCCACTGGGAAATCTTGTAATATATTTAGTTGTATTAGTTTGAATCTCCTATAGATACCCTATGTTTAAAGATGGGTAGAAGGTAAGGTACTGATACACTTTCAGAGATAAATGGAGAAAATCACATTCCTCCCTGTCACTCTTCTGTTTCTAGATGAGTTATTCTTACGTTTCACCTATGAGAACCTATTTCCAGGTTTAAGTTTCTTATTATTGCTGGAAGGAAAAGTTGGTCATAGCTTTGTGCATGGCAGTAATGTTTCTGGTACAGGTTAATAAATGCCGGTTTCAAATGGAGGTTCATAGAAATCATAAACAACTCCTGTTTATATGGTCATAGTTTGCTTCTAATCAGAAGAGTCAGTCTTGGTGAACTAGTAAAACAGAAAACAAGTGAGATCAAGAAAAACAATACTGTACTTCAACAACAGGACAATTACAGCCCTGCTTCTCTGCATTTCCACTGTGCTGCCCCAACTTCCTTTTTCCATCCTGTATTGTTTATTTTATTATCCTTAAGTAGCTGTGCATAGGGTTTCAATTCAACATGCAAAGGGTTTTAACACAACATGTCAGTTTGTATGTATAATGAATCTTGATCAATGTCACTCCTTTAGTCATTCTCCCTCACCACCCCAACCAAACTGTCCCATCAGTCAAAGGACAGCATTGCCAGAGGAAAAAAAACAGTAAATAACCAAGAAGAGACCATTAAAAAAGAAAGCAAAAGTGGTTTCTTGAATCTTTTAAAATTAGCAGGATTGAAGTAATTTGCTTTAGAATAAATACCAGTAATTTAAATGCAGGATGCCAAACTATGTAATTAAGAATTGATAGGGACAAGAAAATTCTTATAGAAGCAAAAGCAGAAGTAAAAAGAGGATTAAAAAAGAAACTGAAATATTTATTTGTATCTTCAAAGATGTTCAAATGTGTGTTTAACTAGTCATTATTTTGGTTTCTGAAAGCAAGAAATACTTTGGTACTTAGTTAATTTTAAGGAATCCTTTCTCTTTTCCATTAACACTAGAATTTATTAGAGGCTTTACCTTCAGTCAAAATTATATCTGACCTCTTTAAAAAACAGCTTTAACCTACAGACAACCTCAACATTTAGATAAACACCAGCACAACATAAACACTCTATTATATATGGCAATAAAGGAAGGGAAGTTGTCATACATTGCTTCAGTTGCTGACACCATGCATTAAAAATTGTCATTGCAAGGTCACATTTCATGGCTATTACTCTGTCCCTAGAATGAAAACCTTCTTAACAAAAATACAGACATTGAAAAACACATTCTGTTGTATCAACACTATATCAACAATATATTTGCCTGAGAAACACATTCATTCAAACATGGTTATCAACTGTGTGACTACCTAATTCATTTTAGTTATGATAAATCATCACAGGACATAAAAGAAGTCTTTGTTTTGTGCTTGAAAATATACTTTGGTCAATACATTGGACTAAAGAAAAAGCAGCTCCATCTTCATTTCCTTCCCAGGTGACACTAAAGGAATGTCAAAATGTTGGGATATGACCTGTGCTAAACTCAAATTCCTACTGTAGTGCTCCATGCAATACTATCCAGATTCCTGTACACTGGTTTAAGAAAATACTGGACCCATTCGAGTCCGCTTTCTCTTTAAATACAGGTCTGGTAGTTACTCAGGAGCCTGAGATCTGAGGATCACAGTTTGAAGTCAGCCCAAGCAGGAAAGGCTCTGAGACTAATCTCCAATTAATCAAAAAAAAAAAAAAAACTAGAAAACAAATGAAGCTGTGGCTCAAGGGGTAGAGCACTAGCCTTAAACAAAAGTAGCACAGAAACAGCACCCAGGCCCAGAGTTCAAGTCCCAGGACTGGCAAGAATAAATAAATAGATTAATTAAAAAATAGGTCTGCTAAGATATGGAACCAGCCCAGATGCCCCTCAGTAGATGAATAGATAAAGAAAATGTATGTATATGTATATATATATATATATATGTATATACATATATATATATACATATACATACAGTGGAATTCTATGGCCTCCATCAGAAAGAATGGCATTGCCCCACTTGTCAGGAAATGGAAAGACTTGGAAAAAAATTATATTAAGTGAAGTAAGCCAGGCCCAAAGAAACATAGGTCCTTTGGTTTCCCTTATCTGCAATAACTAGTGTATGTCTAGGACAAGCAGAAAAAGTCAGAAGCTATGTACATGTGACCATATAACATGATGCTAAGCGAAATGAACCCCAAGATAAGGATACAAGAATTTTTATCTTTCTTGCTGGTGTTTTTAATGGATTTATAATGTACCATGTGATTTTTTTTGTTTCTTTTGCATGTTCTTCCCTGATGACATAACCCCTGTTTTCACTGCATTTGATTCTGGTGTCCTGCATCTTATATATACATTTTTCTAATTTGGGGAGGGGAAGGGAAATAACAAAATGCTGAAACAAGGATACAGGTTGACCCATTGTAAGGAGATGTACAAGAAAATATGTTGCAAATGAAATTTACAACTTCTGGGGTGGGAGAGGGAGAAGTTGGAGAGGTGGGAAGGGAAAGGATGGTAGGAGAAAAACAAAGGAAGGGGTAACTGTTCTCTACAAGAAATGTACTCATTACCTTATTCATGTCACTGTAACCCCTCTGTACAATATCTTTCATATGTATCTGTATGTATGTATATATATATATGTGTGTGTGTGTATATATATATATATATATATATATATATATATATATATATACAGGTCTGGTCAGCTCCCCAGGAATTGTTAACAGCTTTGCTTTAAGTCATAATCTGCTTTCCAAATGCTTTGAGAAGAAAATGTATTTTCTTTTCTCAGTGAGAATTTTTTTTAATTGTGAAAATATCGTACAGAGGGGTTACAATTACATGGGCAAAATAACAAGTACATTTCTTATAAAGTATTGTTGCTTCCTCCTTTGTTTCCCCTTCCCATACTCCTCCCCACTGCCCCCCTACCTGATTCCCACCCCCCCACCCCACCAAAGTTGTACAGTTCGTTTTTCCATATAAGGACTTGTACATATTGTTGCAATGGGTCCACCTGTATCCCTATTTAAACAATTTGTTTTTCCCTTCCCCTCCACAAATTATACCAACATCAAATACAGTGAAAACAGGCGTTATAACATGGGGGAGGGACATACAAAGCAACAAAGAAATCGTCTTATGAATATGTTAGAAACAATAGCAAGATTTATTTTACTATCAGTGGTGGACACAGTTGAGACTTCTTTAGAAGATGAGCATAATTGGGTACAATATGGTTTTACTTAGACACTTTGCAAGTCTCAGGCCTGTGTAGTTGTTGTGGAGGGAATTCTGTCCTAGATTATAATTCTGAAGACTTGGGAAACATTCTTCTCTGAAATGCATTGAAACACATAAAAATAGGAATGATAGGTGATACCAACCACAGCCTAATTTATAGGGATGCAGTGTGGGAGAATGTGGATCGGAACAGAAATAAGCAGGATTAGGAGGTTTATTGGGCAAATTTGTCTTAGTAGGTATTTTTTCAATTTTTTTATTGTAAAGATACTGTATAGAGGGGTTACAGTTACATGATTAAGGTAATGAGTATATTTCCTATTGAGCATTGTTACCCCTCCTTTGTTTTTCCCCTACCATCCCTTCCTTCCCCACCTCCCAGTCCCTCACCACCCCCAAAGTTGTAAAGTTTGCTTTCAATAAAGTAACTTCTACATCTCATTGTTACAGCGGCCAATCTGTATCCTGTTTCAGAATTTTGTTATGCAGGGCACCAGAATCAAATACAGTGACAACAGGGGTTATACCATGGGGGAAGAACATGCAAAAGAAACAAAAAAATCACATAGTATGTTAAAAACAACAGCAACAAAGAAAAAAAACTCTTCTGTCCCTATCTTGGGGTTCATTTTCTTTAGCATCATAAGAACAAAAACAACAATTTTCCTAACAATTTTCCTTTCCTAACTGAAAGGTTAGTACTTAACTTTGTTTTGTGGGCCAATCGGTACCACTGTCCATGTTCTTCTGAGATTCCTGTAAACAAAGTGGCTATCTGCCTTTGCAATTGTTCTTAGCTAATTTTTATCCTGTCTCATGGTTCCAGGTCTAGAATTAATTAGTGAAAATTGAATTAAGAACTGCTAGGTGATATAAGTTATCTAGCTTATTTCAGAATTAATAGAGAAATAGGTGTTGATGAAACATTTCATCTGAGCTTAAACCTAGGTCTTAGAATTAAAAAGAATTCTATAAAAGAAAAAATAAATGCTGCATTATGGCTTTCTCACACTAAGACAGTTCATCAAAGTTCACATTATGTTGTAGGCTTTATTATTTAAATTGTACATGTACATCATTAGGATAGATTGTAAGAAATGTTTGCATTAGGGCTGGGAAGGTGGCTCAGTGGTAGAGCGCTTGCCTTGCATGCCTGAGGCCCTGAGTTCGATTCCTCAGCACCACATAAGCAAAAAGTAAAAAGCCAGAAGTGGTGCTGTGGCTCAAGTGGTAGAGCGCTAGCCTTGAGCTGAAGAGCTGAGGGACAATGCCCAGGCCCAGAGTTCAGGCCCCACGACTGGACCAAAAAACAAAAAACAAACAAACAAACAAAAAGGAAATGTTTGCATTAATGAAAATGAAATGCTACAGAAATGTGCAATAAACATTCCTGACTGTTCTAGCATTCAGTACTGGCAAGTTTGCAGCTGGAGGAGGTGTAGTCTTCCAATAGAAAAGTGAGTTATGAAATAATAAATGGTAACATTTGATTCCTGTCTAGTCAGGAGGAAGAGTGAGATCATGTAGTTCTGAAGAAAAAGCATGGGACCAAATTTAGTTGGACACACACACACACATACACACACCCTACATGCACATATACACATGTATACACACATATTGCTGTAACGTCTTAGTATATTTTCAAAATCCATTATTATTTGGTAACATGACATAGTGTTTGAAAACTAAACAAATAAAGGTTGATCGAAATATACCTATACCTCCTTCAATCGCACACTTGTAATTTTCCCTGAGATTTTAAGAACAAGATAGTGTTTTTATCCTAATGAAAACCAAATGACCCAACTAGTCACAAATACATCAAGATAACAGACAAGTAATGTGTAAGAACTGTTTATTTGGAATCCTTGCAGAATGGTCTAATTTTTTATTTCATTGTAATTTCCCTTTCAGTACAATATGGAAGTTACAAAATTCCAATCTGTAAGTTTAATGTTTGGCATTTTGTCTCTCTCTCTCTCTCTCTCTCTCTCTCTCTCTCTCTGTGTGTGTATCTGTATTGATTGTGCCCATTAATACTAAAGTATTAATTATTTATATAGTTTTGTAATGTTATATATATTTTCTGAATTGAAAAATTAATAAAATATGTTCAATAAGAGATCCAAATGAGTTTTGTTTTGTATGTGCTCACCAAGGACTTCAATGTTGCAAAAATATTTGGTATATTACATATATTTGTACCCATGTAACTACTGCTGCTTACAAGTATTCTGTAGTTTTTCCCAATATATCAATATCTCCTTGTTTTGAAATCTGTGAGTTATGCAGAATGAAGAAATATAGAGCAAGTGGGGTGCCAGTGGTTCACACCTGTAATCCTAGCTACTCAGGAGGCTGAGATATGAGGATCCCAGTTCAAATCCAGCCCTGGCAGGAAAGTCTGTGAGACTCTTATCTCTAATAAACCACTAGAAAACCGGAAGTGCTGCTGTGGCTCAAGCGGTAGAGCGCTCACCTTAAGCTGAAGAGCACAGGGACAGCACTCAAGCTCGGAGTTCAAGCCCCTGACCGACCAAAAAAACAGAAACAAAAAAAAAAAAAAAAAAAGAAAAAAATATAGAGCAATTCTTGGATTTGTCTGACATTTATGGAGGTGGGATGAGAGACATTTATCATAAATTCTGTCCTAGAATCTCATATTCTAAAGCCCTCTGAAATTTTATTTCCTCATAGGTAAAATGAAGACAAGAATTTTCTATTTCAGGTTTCTAAATTGGATTTCAGGAGAACCTACAATTTTATAATGGATGTGGTTCAATATACACAAACTCTAGTCATCATAATGTCATAGGATTCTTGCATTAGTGAGATAAAATATTTGTTTCAGAGTATTTATCCATGTTTCTAAATGCAAACTCTTTGGTTTATAATTTTTCATTTTCTCTAGTCTAAACATCATTTATGAATGAAGTCAAAAGCTACAGTACTCCAGTTGATAGATGTCTTGTTTTTGATGACTTATCCATAGGGTTTAAACAGTTTACTTCATTATGTGTTAGTGAATTTTTCTCAATCAATTACTACCATATTACAATCTTTCAAAGAATTTACTTTCCTAAGATGGTGTCCTGCCCCCATGACACAAAACTGTCATACATTCTGTAAGAACTATTTCAATAGGTTAAGTTCAAATGCAGTTAGAAGACAAGATTATCAGTTGCTTGCTTGCATTCCACATGTGCATTATTGGCTTTGTGTCACAATGGGGTCATGAGTGTAAGCTTTAATAGCATTAGTGCTGTAAAATTACTCAGCCAAAAACTCCACAAGGGAAGGACACAAAAGATAACTGGAAAAAAATGTGAATGTTTTTGTTTGGGGAGGTGAAAATCAAGGAGACTTCCATAGAAATCTCATTTATGAAAATTAAAAGTTTCTCCCAAATGCCTTTCTTATTCCTATTGTTATCAGAAGTGTGTTTACTGAAGCTCAACAATATTAAAAGTAGATGTTTCTTGCTTGACATTTTATTAGACAATGTCATCTGTAAGGAAGCTATTTAAGTGACGTGTTGCAGGAACCATGCTTTGAGGATTCTGAAGATAAATGGTTAATGGTTGGCAATATAAAATATTGTTTATATATTCCAGAACTGGAATATAGACATCAAAAACAGTTTTTGACTCAGAATGGTTATTAATTGTGGCACATTTCAAAAAGGTGATTTCTGAAATTAGTTTGCCATCTATTCTGAGAAAAGACTTTGGTCAATAAGAAAATTCAGATTTCAAGATGTTTATTTTGGGGCTGGGAAGATGGCTTAGTGGTAGAGTGCTTGCCTCATATCCATGAGCCCTGGGTTCAATTCCTCAGCACCACATAAGCAGAAAAAAGCCAGAAGTGGCACTGTGGCTCAAGTGGTAGAGCACTTGCCTTGAGCTGAAGAGCTGAGGGACAGTACCCAGGCCCAGAGTTCAAGTTCCACAACCAGCAAAAACAAAAAGATGTTCATTTTGTGAACCTTGAGTTTCTTTTATCATGGTAGTAAAAACTGCTTTATGGGGGCTGGGAAGGTGGCTCAGTGGTAGAGTGCTTGCCTTGCATGCCTGAGGCCCTAGGTTCGATTCCTCAGCACCACATAAGCAAAAAGAAAAAACCGGAAGTGGCACTGTGGCTCAAGTGGTAGAGCGCTAGCCTTGAGCTGAAGAGCTGAGAGACAGTGCCCAGGCCCAGAATTCAGGCCCCACAACCGGACCCAAAAAAAACCTGCTTTATGTATTTATATATTTAAAGTCTTCAATAGACTATTTGTTGGGGGCAAGGTAATTTCAATATTAATCTTCCAAAACAGTGAAAAAACTAAAAGCCTAGTAATACCTTCCAGGTGTATAAACTTTGCTGTGCCTTCCATTTTGAAGGTAATTTGCCTCTATTCTTCAAGCTTTATCTGTCTCTAATGGTAAAGGTGATTCAAATTGTAGTGCAGGAAGGTAGGGTCTATGAGCCATGATCAGGACTGAATTTCCACCATGACTACTCTCAGTTGTCTAATACCAACTCTTTTCACCATGTATTTCCTCAAAACACACTTTAACTTTGAATTTTGTATCAAAATTCTCAGGCACTTTTTCTCTATTATTTTCTGATAAACCTTAGGGTCCCAAGTCCTATGCCACATGTGACTTTACAATATTTTTTTTAAATGATACAGCAGTTAGAGTCAATTCTTGTTATTCAACTCACCACTTAGATATGAATTAGTTGACACTAAAGCATTGTTCCTAGTTAGGTTCTTATGAACCTATGATCATAGTTACATCAATGATTAAATGTAAAACTTTGTGTGTTTTTATTTAAAGACATATATATCTATATATATATATATTCATTAGCATTAACGTTGTGGCCAATAGCAGGATAGCTCACATCTGAGCAAAGCTTGGCATAAATATAAATTCCTGCAACAGCCTTTTTGTCCTTGGGAATAATAAACATCCATTCAGTACAAATGGAGGGCATATTACCAAGCAAAAACACAACATTGTTAAAAACTGACAGTAAATTGACCACAAGAACCCATCCCTCCAAAAAGCATCTATTTACTTGGCCTTGTTCAGCTTCAATGTGGGCATTGGGAGACTCAAACATTTGACTGTTCTATATATGTAAAAAAATGACTATGGAAGGCAATGAAAATTGATTTGGGAGTTACAAAATATTTCAGCCAGTCAATGATTTACAAATAGGGTGTCCATGAGTAATGAAATTTAATGTGACCTACTTTTTTGTGGGTATGCTAACAGGGAAGGGAAGTTCTGTCTCATTGCTTTACCAGTTATTTCTCACAGGTTTTGAGCTAATTTAGAAGGCATTTCTGTAGTTGAGAGAAATACTTCCCCACCTTAATTTTTCTGCCTCACTTATACCTTTCTACTACCTCAAGAATAGAGAATATTAGTTTGACTGACAAGTTTGAAAATTTTACTGGATTAGAATTATTTGAAGGTATGTCATATGTTTGAAAATTTGTACATATACTTGCATGCAGAAAGAAATTAACCTGCCATATTTTTTCTTTTAAAAGCCTGCTTATAAGGTTGACTTTCTTATTATTTTATTATCTTTAGTTTTAGAAAGGATTTACCATTTAACAAAGCAGTTTAAGAATATAATGCATCTTGCTCTCTCTGCTCTTTTCTAGCTCTTTCTCAGCTCTTCCCTTCTCCTCTCTTTCCCAGCTCCCTTCTCTTTTCTAGCTCTCTCTGTGCTCTTTCTAGCTCTTTTTGAGCTCTTCTCTAGCTCTTCTCTTTTCTAGCTATTTTCTCTCTTTTCTAGCTCTCTTCTCTTTCTCAGCTCTCTCTTTCCCAGTTCTCTCTCGTTCCCAGGCCTTTCCTGCCACGTGGAGGGCCAACATGGCCTGGTGCCAGCCAGAACGATGAATAAACCTACCCCTTACCTGAAAAACAAAAAGAATATAATGGATCTTTATCAGTGTCACCCCTTTCAGCATTCTCATCCATCCTTCCTCTCCCGCAACTTCTCTCACTGTTCTTTTCTTTTTTGGTCAGTCATGGGGCTTGAACTCTGGGCTTGGGCGTTGTCCCTCAGCTCTTCAGCTCAAGGTGAGTGCTCTACCACTTGAGCCCAAGTGCCACTTCCAGTTTTTGAGTGGTTTATTGGAGATAAGAGTCTCATGGACTTTCCTTCCCGGGCTGGCTTTGAACCGCCATCCTCAGATCTCAGCCTCCTGAGTAGCTAGGATTACAGACATGAGCCACCGGTGCCCGGCCTCTCTCAGAGTGTTCTTAATTTTGTAGGATAGACATTTAATTCTTGACTGTATTCTCCATCCTTCTCCACTTCCTTTGTCTTCCCCTCCCCTCTTGGCTCCACCTCACCCCTCTCAAAATACCTGTTTCTTGGTATTCATTTCTTTGAACTTTTTGCATTTCTAAGTTCTCCCTTGAATCTACCATATTTAAGTCAATATTCCTTTATACACTTGAGTACCACCTAATGTATTTACTTATTAGGTAATAAGATCATTCTAGCTTCTACATATGAGAGGAAAAAATGCAATCTTTTTTCCTCTGGGCCTGACTTATTTCACATGAGGTATTTTTTTCCCCAGGTCTCTCCATTTCTTTACAAACACTACAATACTATTCTTTTTTTTATTGTGAAAATACCATACACAGGGGTTGTAATTACATGGGCAAGATAACAAGTACATTTCTTATCAAGCATTGTTGCCTCCTCTTTTGTATCTCCTTCCCATACACCCTCCCCCCAAAGTTGTAAAGTTCGTTTTTCGACATAATGACTTGTACATCTCATTGTTGCAATGGGTCCACCTATTTAAATAGGTATCCCTATTTAAACGATTTGTTTTTTCCCTTCCCCTCCACAAATTATACCAACATCAAATACAGTGAAAGCAGGGGTTATACCGCAGAGGAGGGGCATACAAAGCAACAAAGAAATTATCTTATAAATATGTTAGAAACAATTGCATGAAAGAAAAAAAACATTTGAACACTTATCTTGGGGTTCATTTCCCTAATGTAAACTTATCTGACCTTTTCTGCTTGACTCAGACATACACTGGTTATTGCAAATAAGGGAAACCATGGGACCTATGTTTCTTTGGACCTGGCTTACTTCACTTAATATAATTTTTTCCAAGTCTTTCCATTTCCTAACAAGTGGGGCAATGTCATTCTTTCTGATGGAGGCATAGAATTCCATTGTGTATATATATACCACATTTTCTTGATCCATTCATCTACTGAGGGGCATCTGGGTTGGTTCGGTATCTTAGCTATGGTAAATAATGCTGCAATAAATATAGTTGTGCCGGTAGCAATACTATTCTTTCTAATGAATCAAACTCCATAGCGTACATTTTTATTACCCATGTATCATTGAGGGGCATCTGGGCTGATTACAAGTTTGAATCTTAACTAGCATCTAGGAACTTTGAGTTCAAGAATTCTCTGTGCTCTCATTCATAACAGTGGCTCAGTGTGGCCACACTTTGATGTATACATAAAATTATAAGGAAAACTCAACTTTCTTTTGGAAATCAGAAATTTTAGTAACCATTACTCTGGGTACCTCCATAATGAACCACTCTTCTAGTTTAAGTCTTCTTCTTCTTTTTTTCCCCCCCAGGGCTGAGGACCGAACCCAGGGCCTTGCACACACCGGGCAGGCGCCCTTCCACTGGGCTAAACCCCCAGCCTCTTTAACTCTTCTTTTTATAAAATTTTATTTTATTGTAAAGATGCTGTACAGAGGGGTTACAGTTACATGAGTAAGGTAATGAGTACAGTTTTTGTCGAACATTGTTACCACCTCCTTTGTTTTTTCCTACTATTCCTTCCCTCCCCCACCTCCTCCACTCCTCCAAACTTGTAAAATTCATTTCCAACATAGTGTCTTGTGAGTCTCATTATTGCAAGGGGTCGTTCTGTGTCCTTGTTTCAGCATTTTGTTATTCCTTTTCTCCTTCCTAATACACAAGATGCAAGGTACCAAAATCAAATACAGTGTCTGAGTTACTTTGCTAGGGGTTCAGAAAGTGATTAAGACTCTAGAACCATAAGCTGCATTGAAATTCATAAACAGTGACGGTCATAAGCAATCAGAGTACTTATAAAATTATATGGGATATGCAATCATTTTAGAGTAATATTTTAAAACATTTTCATCAATAAGACCATAAATTAGGACAAAATAATTACCTACCATAATCTACCAAATACCATCTTCAGGTTAACCTATGATTTTTAAATACTACTTTTATTACAATTAGTAATTGTTATATAAACTCTGAATAAAATGTAGTATTTTCTTTTAATGAGGAAGAAATTTAAAGAATAGAGAGCAACACAAAAGTAAAATGGCAAGCTGGGCACTGGTGGGTCAGGTCTGTAATCTTAGCTACTCAAGAGGCTGAGATCACGGGATCACAGTTCAAAGCCAACCCAGGTAGAAAAGTACATGAGAAAGACTCGTATCTCTAATAAACTACTCAGAAAAAGCCAGAAGTTGCACTGTGGCTCAAGTGATAACAGTACACAAAAAGTCTCAGGGACAGTGTCCAAGCCCTGAGTTCAAGCCCCATGATTGGCAAAAGTGAAAATTAAAAATAAAATAAAAATAATTACAATAAAGTGGCAGAATCGGGGCTTTTTAATTCCTTACCTTTTTGAATTTAACTCTTTATCCCTTCTGTTGTGCCAGTTGCTTCTATGACACTCACACTTATCTTTGTCTAATTTAACACAATTCCCATCATCATGAATGACACTCACATCTATTGAATCATGTAACTCTTATTTCTATTTCTAAGAAAACAAAGATTGGGGTTAGTTTTTGAAAAATGGCCTACAATAATACAGCTCACATTACTAAAAATAGAGTGTTTCAGAAACATTGCTTCATTTCCATATTCTAAATTTGGACTTCTTTTTACTTCATGACTATTTCTATGTACAACATACTTCTTGTTACCAAATTGGAAAACACTCAAGCTACATACTATTTCTATTAAGCTTTTTATAGGCATCACACTATTAATTTGGATCAAATAGAAAAATAAGCTGTGTAGAAAAGTACTAAGTTTGTTAACAGAGCAAAAAAAGCATGTATATTGAGTAGCTAAATGACCTAGCTATATGTGTTCAGTCATATCTGAAATAGTATATATGGCTTTGGGTCTTGAGGGAATTGGAAAAGATGGAAGAAACCATGAGGTTGAAGGAAGGAGAGTTTATCAGGATGGGAACACATCCCCTGACAGAATTTAACCACATCCCACAAAGAATTATGATGGCAGGCAACAAATGAAGATAAAAGTCAGAATTTCAATGTCTAATAGAAGAGAGTCAATAGACAGGCCAGAATGGATACAGTAAGTAAGGCTGAAAAACTACCTACTTATGTCTCATAGAAAAATGTTAAGAACCCATTTACTGAAGTGATAAAGAATTTCTGGAAAAAGACATCAGTGTCACTGAGAAGCTCAATGGTGTCTGTGTTCTTTAAGGTATAGCTAATGGTAGTTGATACAGATAAAGAAGTGAGTCAACCACACCAAAGATACAGCATGGTACATAGAAAAGAAGATTCTCATGACAAAGCATCTATCACTCATGACAAAACTGTTACCTTGGCTGATTCATGTCTGGATAAAGAAAGCAGCCAATGGCCAAAGTATTTCAGAAACATCACCAAAGAGAGTCTGCTCCTTCTCCAAGTGTGGTGGCATTTGCTGTTTCAACTTGGCTGTTTTGGACTACAGTCCCAGAGTTTCCTTTCTAGTATTCTAGTAGAGATAATATAAGATATTCTTTTATAGAATTGAAAGACAGAAAGTGTATTTATAGTTACACATGCCTTCTCAAACAGAACTCTAGAATCTCTTGGAGATATAATTAAAATCCATAAATAGTTTATTTTTAGGTTGATCAAAATGGAGACTATTTTAGTGTTTCTAATGTAATCATTTGTAAAGCCAATATAAAAAGAATTTTGGCTTCCTCTAAAGAAATCTTATATCTGCACAAAGAAACTCATCCCTGTCACCTTTGAACAACAGGGCATGAACTTGATGTTTAAATAGTCAAAGAAAAAGCTGAGTATGGCAGTTCAAACCTATAATCTCAGCTACCTGAGATTATAGTCTAAGTAAAAGGATCAAAGTCCAAGATTTGGCCAGGAAATCTTTTTCAGATTCTATCTAAAAAAATGACTAAAACAAAAATATCTTGAGGTCATGGCTCAAGTGTAAGCCCAAGACCCTGAGTTTAAGCGTCAGTACTGAAAACAAAGCAAAAAAAACCAACCAACAAAAATGTTTTTTAAAAAGATCATACTGGCACACATCTGTGGTCCCACTTATTTTAGAGAGGGACAGAGGATCAGAGTCATGAGTACTATGTGGAGGGCCTCAGCAAAACATATAAGACTATAAACAAAGTAAAAGTAAAAGGACTGGCAGCAAGATTCAGGAGGTAGGAATCTGGTTAGAAAGCAGAAAGCCCTGAATTCTATCCCCAGGAAGGCCAACAATAGAAAATTTTATATGTGTGTGTGTGATATGTGTGTGTGAAAATCTGTGTGTCTGTGTTTGTATGTGGGGGGAGGGGGGAAGGACAGACAGACAGAAAGAAAGACAGACCTGAAGCTGGGTCTGTCTGGCGGGAAATCATGAAGAGGTAGAAGGCCTCATCAGCCCCAGGTCTCTTGACTCAGAATTCTGAAGCTCTAGGTGCTCAGGCCAGATCTAGCTCTAAGCTTTGGCTTCCAGAAGCCCAACGCTTAGCAACTGGTAAACTCCTTACCTCAAAGCAGCGATTACATTGGCAGTAGCATAAGATGACTGGCTTAATTAACAGCTCCTCACTGGAGGCAGCAGGGCCTTTGGTTTGCACCAGCAGCTAGTATTGGCAGCAAGCAGCTGGCAAGGGCAAGTGTCATCCCCTATGAGCCTGGGATGTAAGAGACCCTCTGTTGCTGTGTGAGACTCTTTTAGTGACCAGAGCTTACAAGTCTCCCAACCTTACTGCTTTACAGCCTATGACTTCAAATCTTGGTGTTCTACAGTCTTATTGAACCCTCTGTACTTTTGCTAACTCTTGTCACCTCACACACTGCAAATTCTGCTCCTGTATTCTCTCCTGGTCTCTCCAACTGCCACAACTGCCTTCAGCATGGCTGCTTTCCCTGCTAAGCCACCACCTTTGTCACTGCTGCTCACATCCTACAACATTGCCATTAACATTTAGGTATGAGCTAGATTTTGTTCTTGTTATGTTTACTGCTGTAAGTAATACCATGATATATATATATATATATATATATATATGTAATAAACACACATACACACACACACTCACACACAGAACTTTACACTCTGAAAGTATTTTCTAGGAGTTGATACTCTCGCCCAAAATGAAGAGAATATAAAGAGATGCTCCATTTTTTTTTGGTAAATCATTGAATAGATTTTTTAAAAATACTGCAAAGGAGTCTAAAAATAAGAGATCAAGAAGAATGAGGGAAAATATTTAAGTATAAACAACCTACAGGAAGGAAGACGTATCTTCTACAATCCAACTTAGAACCATCTTAGATTGATAATAACATGCTTGTTCATCATATTTTCATAAATGTGTCCCTTAAGGAGAAAGCTATGTATGCTTCAAGGAACTGTTAAGTTACCACATCTGTACATGTTGCATAGAATCCACGAATAAATTTACTGAAAATAATATCAGAAGAATTGAATTTAAATCCTAGACTGCGGCGAGCCGCCACGAACGCCATTACAAGGCCCCGCCCACTTCCTTGCAACTCCATATTAGGCAGTGCTTGGCAGGACGGTGGGTCCTGGGCTTTGCGCATGAGCGAGCCAGGTAGAGTCCCCAGCCAATCCCGTGGCACCTGGTGATGGTGAAAGGCAGACGACCAATGGGAAAACGACACGTGTTCCTATTCCCTATATAAGCGGCCATGTGGCTCTCCAATAAAGCGTGATCTGAGAAGACTCCTGGTGTGGTGGTCGTTCTTCCTCGCTGGCCGCACTAGACACCATACCTAAGCAGTTCTTAACATATAACTATTCAATAAATTATATCTCCTTATTTAATTTTAAGATATTAGAAATAATGAGAATACTTCACTGTCACAATTAAAAAATATACCCACCTGATTAATGAACATGAAATCATAAGAATAACTTCCTTCACTGTTACTAGGAAAAGAACTCAAAAGCAATAAAATAAATATGAACTACAGCAATTTCTTAAGACTGAAAATACTGACATGGTTCATACATAATTTTAAATAGCTGAACAATTTGAATACACTTGAGGCCTCTGTGGTGTCTGTAGCCAGTTTTTATTTTCATTACATTCTTCACACTGGCAAATGCTTTTGAAAATAAGAAATATAATGCTTATAAAAATACATCCTATTATGTTTGCATTGCAGCCACTTCCAGGAGTCTATTAAGAGAGGGAGGGGATCTTTCTCCTACTGACATGCTCTCCAAAATAGCACAGGCTCACAATTGATGGCTCCAATGAAGTTTGCTTTGTGGTGACAACGAAAACTGTTCCTACAAAGGAAAGGTCATTCCAACAAGAAAGAAGCTATTTAAGAACATCTCCATTTATGTGTATTGTCAGCCTGCTAAAGATACCAGTCAGAATGATTTCTACCAGAACATATTCATTCCTGCAGATGGAGTATTATATATTTGACTTGTTGAAGGTTGGGTATTAAAAAGACAAAACTACAGAAACAGGGGCAAAGAGTGACAGGTGTTTATTTATCTCTTTGAAGCAAAATGTGACTTGTACTGAAGCAATAGAACAGTATCACACAGAAATGAAGCAATCTACAAAAGCTGAATAAAAGAAAAGTCGCATAACATAATGTTGATTAGAATTGAATGAAATTTTTAGATATCTTGAAATATCAACCATATGGTTTTGTTGCTCAGTGGAGTAAACTGTGGGATCAAAGTGGTGTTGGTTTTATCATGGATTTTGCTGTCACAGAAATAGACACTTTCAGCCTCTAGAGATACAAAAGAATGTTGTACAGTGAGGTGGAGTGACAAAGGAGGGAATTGCCTTGTGATAACAAAAAAACTTGAGTTCATAAAGATGCCGGTCAGAAATAATGAAGATTTATTGCATGGAAATGCTATGTAGTAGTTAAGAGTAATAAGGGTGTAGCCCTATTGTACACAACTTGTCTAGAATATATAAAGCCCTAGATTGGATCCCCAATTTCTCTCTGTCTCTCCCTCTCTCTCTCCCTATTTCTTTCCCTCCCTCCCTTCTTTCTTTCTCTGTGTCCCTGTATCTCTCTGTCTCTGTCTCTGTCTGTTTCTGTCTCTGTCTGTCTGTCTCTCTCTCACACACACACACACATACACACAAACTGTTGAAAAAGTGACAAAAATATCATCTCGAGCCAAAATATTACTCTCAAGTCAAGCCTATATATTAGTGATCCATATCTTTTGTAGTGTTTGTGTCTTGGCTCTGCTCGTGCTCCAAACTCACCCACACATGTGTGGATAGAAAGTTCTTTAGTTACTGGAGTAGTTTCTTCCTTGGAATCTTCTGCAGTATATCCAATTTCTTTCCTCATTCTTTTTGCTCTTGGTTTAGACAGTTTCTAAGTTTGTTCTTCCAAGTAAATTAAGTCCAGCCTTAAGATGACATTGCTAATAATCTGTTTTAAGTCTTTTTGTAGTTTTTTACCAAAGTGAGGATATAATTTCTATTATTTGCACTCTTTTTTCACATCCTGCTCTGTGGAGATAGATAAGCATGAAACTCCACCCTTGCTTAAGTTTTCTCCCCAGACATCAAAAATTAGACAATCCAGCTTGAACAAGAGAGCTATTGAGAGTTAGTGGATAATCATTGCTCTATTGCAGAAGTTAATAACGATTAGTAATTAGTGATCATCAGTGACACATCAGAAATAATTGAAATTTCCATTTTTTCAGATTCTAAAAATTGCCCAAATCACTTGGCAGTTAGATAATTTTCATTTTTATTGGCATTTCATTTTTATAGACTAAGTAAATTCCATCAGTTAAAAATTATATGAACTTTCTAGGCATTGGCGGTTTACACCTATAATCCTGATTATTCAAGAAGCTGAGATCTGTGGACCACAATATGAAGATAGCTCAGGCAGAAAAAGACTGTAAGACTCTTATAACCAATTAACCAGCTAAATGCCAGAATTGGAGTTATAGTTTAAGTAATAGAATACCAGTATTGAAAAAAAAAAGCTAAGGGACCGATACAAAAAGAATGATATGAATATAACTTTACATCAGTTTTACTTAGATGAAGATATTTCTAAGAACCCAGATATTTCAGTCAATTTAGTTTCAAATATTCTTTTTTTTTGGGGGGGGTCTGGTCATGGGGCCTGAACTCTGGGCCTGGGCGCTGTCCCTCAGCTCTTCAGCTCAAGGCTATCGCTCTACCATTTGAGCCACAGCGCCACTTCTGGCTTTTTTCCTTTTTGCTTATGTGGTGCTGGGGAATTGAACCCAGGGCCTAACGCATGCAAGGCAAGCGCTCTACCACTGAGCCACCTTCCCAACCCTCAAATATTCTTAAATCAATGGAATGCTATGCAGGTCCTACACTAACTACTTGTCTTAGGTTTTTTTTTTTTTTTAATGCTACATGTAGCTATATAGAAATATGATACTCATTGTGCTATCTCAAATTTCAGCAGGGACCCAAAATTCAAATAGTAGGATATTCTGGACATCTTCATTTAAGGTTTAGTCAAGAAAAATGGAAATTCATCCTTTTATTAGAACTACAGAAAGATTATCTACCTTCAAAACTTTTGTGGCATTCTAAACATGCTAATAAAATGTCTTATATAATACAAAAGTGCTACGTTGCTTATTATTATCAAACAGTCACGAGGCACACATCTTGAAGCAGGCAATTGGTCAGGTTTGACCCCTTGCTCTCAGTGACCTTCATGAGCAAAGTGGGGACTCTGACAGGAAGGAGATGAATGCCGTTTCCTTTTTGACATCTACATACACTTTGAAGCAGAAATGTAAAACACAAGGAAGCACTCATTAGCAATGGAAGCAAAAGACCATTAGGCCAAAGAATCAGAGTGTTGATTTGTTACCATTTTATTATTATCAAATATAGGGGACAATAAAAAAAGAAACATAACTTCAATGAGAAGAAAAAATCATCACCATTCTAATTAAAACACTTTTATTCAGATATAAGTAGCAAGTACTCATTACCAAATGTGATTACTTTCCTTGGAAATAGAAGGTAGGGAAAACTGGTAAGTGGACTGAGCAAAACCAGCAAGACAGATGCTGTGTTCTACCCGGGTGGAGTAGGAGGCACTTTTTGTATTGCATTAGAGTTCTGGGAATTGTCTTCAACCACACCTACTAGGCATTTCTGTGGGAATCTGGTCACCTGCCCAATTTGAGTTAGAATGATTTTTGGGCCCCACACTTTATTTTATGCTGTTTACAAATGGCTCTGATACAACAAGCTGTGGTAGTCCTCTTTCTCCATGAGAAGTGGCTGCTTTTCCTCAGTGATCTCCTTTTTCTTGCGATAACACAGCAAGCGACTGAGCCCCGCCAGCATAGTGGTGAGGACAGCCCCTACCAGTGCTGCACCAACAAGCCAGGGCCAGATCTGAACAGCCTGTTCCAAGAAGAGCTCAACAGTTTTTCGAAAAATGTCTGAATCTGAAATAGAAAGACATCTCAATGTTTTTACTGACATCATTTCTTCAACATCACCATCATTGTCACCAGCATCATCATCACCTTCTTCATCATTGCCACTACCACCACCATCATCATCCTCACATGGTGCTCTGTAGACACATGCTTGGGTTTCAGTGTCAGCTCTGTTCATTAGCTGTAAGAGCTAATAGATAACGATGAAAGGAAAATCATACCATCTTATAGGATGCTGTGAATTTAATTGATTATACCCATACATTATTTAGTGCCTGGTATATGGTTTGTACTCAGTTAAATGCTAGCATGACTCCTTTAATGCATAGTCAGATGCATTATCTATTGAATGATTAGCCTGTGCCTATTATTACTGCTAATATTTCTCTTATTATGATTAGCTCTATTATTTCTATTACTATGACAATTAGCTCTACTATTTCTAAGGTTCCTTCTGGAAAGTGGGAAACAACCATAGCAATTTCATATAACTATAAATATAATTTAAGTAAGAAAACAATGAAAAATCTTCTAGAAGATAGAGGAAATATGAAAAGCTTATAAGAGAGTTAAAGTTATTATGAGGAATCTTAAGGTAAAGTTGATAAATTAAGAGAAAGTGATGGTTGTCTGTTATTTAACACATAAGGATGTAATTTTTATGATAAATAAGTAAAATAGTTATACTAGTTGATTTTCACAAATTAAACTGTATGATTAAGGGTGATTTTTTGTTTGTTATTTATCCTCTTTTCTAATTTCCAAAACCAAAAGGTGGCAGAAGCCCACTTTTCCACATTCCTCCTTCCTCAGATTTTGCAAAACAATAAAAAACCTTTTATCTAATTTTATTCCTATAAAATCAAGTTCAAATAAATGCCTTGGGAAACTCTGGAGTTCAAAGTATATATAAACTTAACCTATAAGAAATCAAAGCCACAAAACAAGGAAAAAGTGATTTAAAAATAAAATATGATAACAATATAAACATTTTAAATGAAAGACCCATTGTTTACCATAAATGTGATAATGTTCAAAATGTAAAACATGAGTGTTTGCAATCCAGAAACTATTAAAAATGATGTCTTTTAAAATTCCAAATTCAAAGAGGATAACGTGGAATTTTTCTATCCAAAAAGTTGCTGGAGGAATCGTGTTCTATCCATTCCTCAAATTTCTCTTTCCTGTGCCTGTTACTCTTTCCAGTTGTTACTTAGATCCTACTAATGATCTCAGAAGTCATTAAGCATTATTTCAACAAACTGATTTTTTGCTTCTCCATCAATAAAGGAAAATAACTTGCAAAAGACTAACATTTTGCAAATTGCAAAAAAAAAGTCTATAGCCAGGTACTGGTGTTTTTCTTATCTGTAGAGCATCAGATGACTTACTGTATGCATCCCTTCAGGTAGAGTCTCTCTTGATTAAAGCACAACACATAATGAAGCAGTTAGATTAAGAAGGTTGGAGCCAGGCCTTGGTAGTTCAACCCTGTAATCCAAGCTACTCAGGAGGCAGAGATCTGAGGATCACAGTTCAAAGCCAGTCCGGGAAGGAAAGCCTCTGTTCACCAATTAACCAGCAAAATAAAGCAGAAGGAGACCTGTGGTTCAAGTGGTAGGGTGCTAGCTAGCCTTGAGCAAAAAATGTCAGGTAGAGAGAACTGAGTTCATGCCCCAGGACTAAGACACACACACACACACACACACACACACACACACACACACACACACAAAATCTATTGGTCTGAAAGACATTTCTTTGGAAGAACAATACCATTAATCTAAAAGAAAGAAGAAAATCTGAAGTATTTCCATCAAACATGAAAATGAATTTTTTAAATGTTTAAAAATATATTAAAAATAGGATGCCAGTGCTTATTTCAGACTTCTGTGTTTCAGTATGCCAAACAATAAAAATGCCTGAAAAAACACATAGAGTTTACAAATAAATAGTTATTTCCTTCATTACAAAAGACTCTGCTTAGGTGCTTCCACAGATTTAAGTACTTTTTTATGTCTGACATCCAGTTTTTCAGCTTCTTTTATTGTTTCTGTACTTTACTTCATTCCAAGTCATCTCAATATTTACTATTACCCAAGGACTTCCTTTAAAATATTCCTTTACTCTCAATGGTTTCAAAGTAAAATTCTGAATTTGCTTTTCTTGGCTATTTACACTTGAAACCCTGTTATTTTTATTTTTGTTTTTGTTTTATTTATTTTTTATAAATTTTTTTGGGTCCGGTCACGGGGCCTGAACTCTGGGCCTGGGCGCTGTCCCTCAGCTCTTCAGCTCAAGGCTAGTGCTCTACCACTTGAGCCACCATGCCACTTCCAGCTTTTTTTTTTTTATTTATGTGGTGCTGAGGAATCGAACCCAGGGCCTCAGGCATGCAAGGCAAGCGCTCTACCACTGAGCCACCTTCCCAGCCCCCTAAACCCTGTTATTTTTTAATGTTACAATTTTCCTATCATCTTTAGTTACTTAAAGGACTATTTTTTGCCTCTCATTCTCTTTAGAGTAATCACTGGTGGTTTATATGTTTAGTGCTGTATCATTACCAAAGTGAATTCCCATTTTTCCACACATTAAACAGGAGAATAATTATGACTAATGAGTTAGGAGTGTGTGGCTTATGAAGTTTGGGGGAGATGGGGAAGAAGAAAGCAATCAAGGAGATTATTCTGATTGACATATAATAGATGCATGCCTAAAATATCAGGATGCAACCCTTTTGAACAACTAATATGTCCTAAAACATAAGTGACAGAAAAATAAAACAAAGCCCTGTGAGGGAGAGTAGGAGGAGGTTGGGTGAAAGGATAAGGTGACTGAGAATGAACACAGTCAAAGTCAGGTATTTGCATGTATAAAAATAAAAATTGAAACCTGTTTTAGAAGGTAGATAAGGGATATGAGAGTGACTTGGAGATTGAGTGTGATGGAATTCATTCTATACATGTGTAGGAATGTTGCCATAAATGCCACTTATGTACAAATAATATCTGCTAACAAAATCATAAAAAAATGGTGGAGATTTTGAAAATAGAGAATTTATGTATTTTGGGAGGAAAATTTTTGTCATATAGGACACAACTAATAAATGTTTCTGATTTCACTTTTGTGTTTGAACTGGGGCTTGAACTCAGGGCTGCATACTCTGACTTGGCTTTTTCCACTCAAGACTTTCAGCTTAATCAGAGAACAGTCTCGCAATTTTCTTTTTCTTTTCTTTTTTTTTTTTTTGTCAGTTGTGGAGCTTGAACTTTGGGCCTGGGTGCTGTCCCTGAGCTCTTCAGCTCAAGGTGAGCGCTCTACCGCTTGAGCCACAGTGCCACTTCCAGTTTTCTAGTGCTTTTTACTGGAGATAAGAGTCTCATGTACTTTTCTGCCCTGGCTGGCTTTGATCCACGATCCTAATATCTCAGCCTCCTGAGTAGCTAGGATTTCAGGCGTGATCCACTGGCACCCAGCTTGTTTCTGTCTGGTCTGATTTTGAACCTAGATCCTCAGACATCAGTCTTTTGAGTAGCTAGTATTTGAGATACCAATATCTGGCCTGTTACAGATTCCTATTATTTCAAAATAATTTAATTGATACTCCAGATGAAATTTTCTCTCTCAGACCTGCTTTGATAATAGTTTTAGTTCTCTTAGTTCAGGATTATCAGACTGTTCCTTTCTTTGTGCTTCCATGAAACTCCATTATTTCAACTATTTATTTGTATTTCTTGTTTCTAAGTTTTATTCAAGCTCATGTAAATAAGTATTGTGTCTTAATTTTTGTATTTTTTGGGCGGGGGTTCTGGTCATGGGGCCTGAACTCTGAGCCTGGGCGTTGTCTCTCAGCTCTTCAGCTCAAGGCTAGCACTCTACCACTTGAGCCACAGTGCCACTTCTGGCTTTTTTCTTTTTGCTTATGTGGTGCCGAGGAATCGAACCCATGGCCTCATGCATGCAAGGCAAGCGCTCTACCACTGAGCCACCTTCCCAGCCCCAATTTTTGTATTTTTTATTCTTCTATTTAATCCTTCATTCTTTTTTTTAATTTAATTTTATTTTATTTGTGGACATACTGTACAGAGGGGTTACAATTACATGGGCAGGATAATGCGTACATTTCTTACCAAGCATTGCAGCCTCCTCCTTTGTTTACCCTTCAC
>NW_012267238.1:17307096-17321981 GCF_000151885.1 Dipodomys ordii | reverse complement strand
CCTTCCTTCCTTCCTTCCTTCCTTCCTTCCTTCCCCCTCCCCCCTTCTCCTTCTCTTCCTCTCCTCCCTCTCTCCCTCTCCTCCCTCTCTCTCTCTCTATTTTGGTGGCATCAGAGTTAAACTCAGGGCTTCGTCATGTTCTTGCATGGCTTGCTTATTTGATCGGTGCTCCACTACTTGAGCCATACCTCTAGCCTCGTTTTTTCTGCTAGATGTTGCTAATTTTGGAAACTCTTCTACCTGGACTGGTTTTAAATTCAGATCATCCAGATATCAGAGCTCCAAGTAGGTAGATTTATAAATGTGAGCCACCAGTAGCCAGTGTTAACTTTTGTGGAGTACAGTTATAAACTCTAATAAGAGAGCTATATGATTAAGGGATCAATAAATCTAGTGGGAATGGATTAGAAACTTGGGCTGTAGGAGAAGTTATGGCAATCTACTAAAGGCATTACAAACAAACAAAAAACCACATGGCACAAATTATGCTGAGTAATGAGGCAAAAGAATGCTAGATCTAGACTTAGAGAACCCCAGCAAGGCCTTGCTCTATATTTACATAGCTATATAATTCAGAAAATTCTCCAAATTTCTTGTATTTATCCTCCTCATCCTGAAAATGAGAATAATGGTATCTGCCTTACCTGTGTTGAATGTCAGCATTCAACAGTATACTGTTATGGAAGTGCTACGTACATAAGTGTTTGTTACTTAGATTTAAATTTTAAGCAAAGAAGTAAATGATAGTAGAAATGGTAAATTCTGAAAATAAAATCAATAATACTTCAAAAACAAAAAACTTAAATAAAATCTCAACATTTTGAAGTACAATAAAGACAATAAGAAAGCAAAAATGGAGCAGCAGTCATCTTTTTCCATTACAAAACACTATTTCATTTAACAAATCTGAAAATCTGGACCAGAAGCACTACACTAGTGAGAGTTTTTTTTTGCTTTGTTTTAGGACAAGCATCTGACTATGTAGTCCCATGCTGGGCATGAACTCACAAATGTCCTCTTTTCTTCTGAGAAGAGAGATAACTGTTGGTTTTTAATTATCTGGAAATCATTAGATCACTGAGCAGCACTAAAAATATGACCCATGAATACCAAATTTTCTCCAGCTTAGGTCCATCATTAGATATGCATTTATTAACAACCAACTGCTTATTCACTTAAGTACCTACATTTATTAAGTATTTATTAAATCCTTATATTTATTAAGTACTTATTCAGTACCTACATTAAGTACATGATTAAATATGTATTTATTAAGTAGCTACCAAGATTGTTTTTCATAGACCTTTGTAAAAATCTGATATCTGTGTGACAAAAGAAATTTGTAAAATTTCTTAGATTATTCTTTCCTTCAGCAGCAAAATGGCAATACTGCCTACATCAAGATACTATGTTGAAAATGAATTTTACAACTTGGGGGGTAGGAGGAGTTGGGGAGGTGTGGAGAGAAGGGATGGCAGGGGAAAAACAAAGGAAATGTACTCATTACCTTACTCATGTAACTGTAACCCCTCTGTACAGTATTTGTACAATAAATTTTTTAACGTATGTTTGATCAATGCTCTTAATGATACTCATTATTCTGATAGGAAGAAATAGGAAAGAAGAAGCTTCAAAACATTTTTTTCTGTGTCTCAGCTTTCTCAACTGAAGAAATTAACAGCAGAAATCTGTGGTCTAACAAGCCACAAATTCCAGTCTAGTCCTATAATTTTTTTTGTTGGTCATGGGGTCTGAACTCTAGGCCTGGGCACTGTCCCTCAGCTCTTCACCTCAAGGCTAGCACTCTACCACTTGAGCCACAGCACCATTTCCAGTTTTTTCTGCTTATGTGGTGCTGAGAAATTGAACGCAGGGCCTAATGCATGCAAGGCAAGCACTGTACCACTGAGCCACCTTCCTAGCCTCTATTTTTTTATAGGTTAGTCTTTCTATATTAATTCCTACTATTCCTTTTGCAAAAGCACTATTTATTCATTATATGCAATTTAGTAAATAACTAAGCAGAGATGAAGCTATTCAAATGCAATTATTCTATATAAATTGCTCTGATTTTTGAAATATGCATAAGTATCATTCCACAAGTACTTTGTCAAAAAGAAAAAGTATATTAGAGATGTTTTGTAAGACTTTTTTTCATATGAAGTTATGTGTTTTCCAGTAGTAAGTATATATTTAATGACAAAGAAGGTCCCTAATAATTATGTTCATACCCCTGTTACAATTTAACTGATTTAGAAACAGCTCAGTACACAGTAAGTGACTCAATAAAGGCTGAAGGCAACATTTGTACCTTTGTAACTGTGAAAAATTACTGCTATAGCTTAATTTATAAATAATCTTGTTTCTGCCAAAAAACAAACATTCCTTACTTAAGTAGGACCATGCCATCAATTGTTAACATAAGAAGACCAAATGGATAAAACCATCAATTTATTCACCACCTTATCAACATTTTAAAATAAAAGTATTAATCTTGATTAAACTCCTTATTGGTGGTTCTCATCTTCCATTAGTTTCATCAATGTCTAAAATGGTGAACATTAGAATACAAATGTATAACTTAGACAAGCACACTGACAATTTTTTTGCAGGAGAAACTTACCAAAGATTTACTTGCACTGTATCTGGACAATTTGCTTTAAATCCAGTCAACAGTGAAATTCACAATAGAGAAATGAAGAAAAATGTAAAGGTGATCACAGGCAGACATATCGAGAAATGTGCTTTATAAATAAAACTGGCATGAGATGTCTGGTTTCTAATCTGAAATGTGAATGCCTTGCTCATACCCGTCTTTACAATTACAAAAGGATGAATTAAAAATCAGCAACTCCTCAAGAACCCAAGAGAAAATGGAGGGTGCAGGACAAATTGCTTACCAAGAACAGAAACAGTTGTATGCATAGAATGTAACAACACAAAAACTACACAAGCAAGTAGAGACAGAATCTAATTAAGTGCTAATAATGAGAAACTCCTGGACCTGCAGTTGTCAAGGGATTCTTGCATGGATATTATATCCAGAAGCTCTACAAGATCTTCATAAGGAAGACCCAGAAGGATTGTTACCTGACTATGTCCAGGGCAGAGGCAGAGCAACCATCAGGAGGTATGTCTAGAAAATTCTTTAGAGAAATGTCTTACTATTCAGGGGAAGCGACCACCAGGACCTGTTCCGGCTGAAAAGAGAGCACCTTATTTAGTTTAATCTGCCTTACTCTTCATCTGAGGGAAAGTAACCCAGTCAAGGGGCTCAGTAGTTGAACAGATTAGATTAGGACTGCTTAGCCAGGGATCAAAGGATTGGGTGGATGGTGAAGGGGGTCAATGCCATTAGAAAAACACTTGGGAGAGTCACTGACTAAAGTGACTAAAACATTGATTTAATCAGAGTATTTCACAGGACCTCCTCTTCTTAATACTGTATCACCACACCAACAGAGCTCAGTACAGCCATGGAATACAGACAGAAATCTGTAAGACACTATGGAATAAAGACTGTATAGATTTATGAGAAAGTAAGGGGCTCAAAAATCAGACAGAAGGCAAGTTGAGGCCTTTGACAGCTGCAGCAAAAATTAAACACCGACTTGTTGCTTATAAAATTAACATAAATCTTCAAACTAGTTACTTGTTTACTTCAGATCTTATAATCCAGTAAACATGTCTTTCAATTAAAATAAGAAACAAAATACATGATATGTCGGCAAGGAAAAGTCTAAAGTGACAAAATAACCATCAGAACCCAAATGAAACACAGAATGTTATTTTAGAATTATCAATATGGAATTTTTAAAACTCCCTCTGGTTAATATTTTAGGGTATCTAGTAGAAAACATTTGAAACCTGTAAGAACAGGTGTTCAATGTAAACAGATGCATGGAAATGCTAAGGAAGAATCCGTGGAAATTTCTAAAGATCAAAAATACCTCAACAGAAATGAATGCCTTTAACAGGCTTCAGACTTGACTAGCTGAGAAAAAAAAAAGACTGCTCAGCGGAAACTTGACACACTGGCTAAGCACATGGTCACAGCTGTCATGCTAGCTACTCATCAGGAGGACCATGGTTATAGGCCAACCAGGGAAAAGACTCCATTTCAAGAGGCAAGGTTGAGCATAGGGAAAGTCAACTGAACTTCCCCCCTAAGGACCAATGCTGGAAAAATCTGAACTATAAAATAAATCACGATATATGCATCCATACTAATATAAATTAATGAACAAATACTTAGAGAAAATATTTAAATCTTTTCATATTGTTATTGTAGAGCTGAGACACAGAGGAGTTACAGTTACATGGATCAAGTAATGAATAATGAGTACAATTCTTTTTGAACCTGTCTCCCCTTCTGTTGCTTTCTTCCATTCTTTCCCTCCCATACCCACCCGCAAGATATTCAGTTAAAATATTTAAATCATGCATAAAGAAGACTTCCAACTAATTATATTCTTTGCCTCTTAGTATGTGGTGCATAGCTCTCTGTTTCTTAAATGCATCAAAAACAGTATTTGTCCAGTAATCCATGTCAGCTTTAATAATAATGATTTTATATTATGTATTCTGATACCATGTGAAGATAATGATGACAATGATGTATTCCTTCTAGGATCTTCCTCCTTACCACAGTGTAGTGAAAAAAATCATTAGACAAATCCTAAATAAGAAACATGTTGCAAACCAATTGAGTAGTACCCCTCAAAGCTATTGAGATCATTACAAAAGACTAGTATAGAACACTATCAGACTAAGAATTGTCTAAGTAGGAATGATGGTGGAATATAATTCCAACCTGGGCTAGGAGTTGGAACAGAAAAGTATATGAGGTAACCACCAAGTAAACTGAAGACATTGCTTAATAATAGTGCAGCAAATATCCATGTCTTAATTGCTGCAAATATTCCATACTATTGGAAGGCATCATAACAAGAGAAACAAGGTATGATGCATTTGAGAACTGAATACTATATCTTTGCAATACTTTTAGTAAACAAAATGATCTTGAAATGAACATTTATTATATAAGTAAAAGCAACTACCATGGAAGGCTTAGCACAGTTGAATATTTAGAAAGCCAATTTGCTTCAGAGAATCTAGCATCAGCAACTCAATGAAGAATGTTAGATACATATATATCATTAAATACTTTGTATTCATTTATTCTTCAATAAAAGTAGATGAATACTTTGGACATCTGTAAAAACCTTGCTCTGTGCTTGGCATTGGTTAAGTTCTTTGGCTTGTGACACTTGGAATTTAGTGGTAGAGATAAATACTGATTTGTAATATTAGTAATAAATATATAATTCCAGATGGGTAAGCTCTGTGAAAGAACTTTGTGGAAGGAATCCTATTTCATGGAGACAAGTCTTGATTGGAGATCTCATCAGTCCTGTAGCTCCAGGAGTCTTTAATGGTGTGTTTATACCAAGAATAAAAATGTGAATATTTAGAGAAAAGGGAAAACACTGATCCTAAAAGAGTATAATTTTCAGAGTGTTTGACAGAAAGCGCACAGAAAATTCGTGAAACTAAAAAATATGTTGCCTAAGGGGAAGGGAAAAAAACAAATTGCAACAATGAGATGTACAAGACATTATGTTGAAAAACTAACTTTACAACTTTGGCCCGGGGGGGGGGGTCGGGGGGAAGACGAGAAGGGGAAGGGATGGTAAGGGGAAACAAAGGAGGAAGCAACAATGCTTGATAAGAAATGTACTCATTACCTTGCTCATGTAATTGTAACCCCTCTGTATGGCATTTTCACAATAAAGAAAAAAATGTTGCCTATATCTAAGGAGAGCAAGGAATGGATAATTCCACATGGGACTACAAAGGATCAGCCCTGCAGTGGAAGTCACTAGATAAAACATTATTTATTTATTTCTAAAGAGAAGGAAGAAGTTTTTGTTTATATTTGTAGTAATAATTGGTAGCATGGTAAAATCACCATTTAAAACATTATATAGATTGCTTTGTAGTAAGGGGATTGAAAGACTGAAATGACTTGAAAATACAAGTATGGCTCCCATCATGAATGGATTAATGTTGGCATAATTAATGGATTATTAATGGATTAATATTGTGGGTTAATGACTATAAGGTGAGCTTGTTACTAAAGTGTGTTTGGCCACCTCTTTTGTGCTCTTGGATGTTTCTGCTCTTTAATAATGGATGTCAAATCGAGAAGACTATTGCCACAGGCAACCTTCAACTTTCTAGCTCACAGGGCTGTATGAAATAGTTTTTAATCCTTCATTAATTACTCAGTCTCAGCTAGTCCACTATAAAACAACTGTATAAGAACTGATGGATATACAAGGGCAAGGAATAAAGAATCGTGAGAAAGCTATGTCCAGTACAGAAGATGATGAAAAGAAACACCCAGTAAAACAGCTGAGTATGGTACCACAGGAGACCTGAAGGTTTATAGCTTATGCTGCTGAGAAGCTTTTTTTACTCCTGGAGATAGATATTACTGGATAAGAAGTAGTGCATGAGGTGTGAGGATCAATATTACAATTGTAGGCATGCTGTATCAAGTGATGACTCAGAGATTTCAGTGTGAGTGTTAGGTAGATAGGTAAATATATTATTGCAAATTATAGAATCCAGTTTACCTGTAAATATAAGTTGAAGAGCTATTGCCTCTTAAAATTTAAGCTATGAGAGGATTGGGCAATAAAAAATATAAGAGACTCCTACAAGAGAATCTGGGATTATTTACTCATATGACACCTTTTTGAAAAGGACAGATGAAGTGATAATCTTCTCAACTGAGAGAACCACATTTGAGACACCTCTAGCCAGTCAAATTCAATCACTCAAAATTTATTGCTCCATGGTTGTATAATAGCAACATCTGTGCCTTTCTGTATCTTCTATTTCTTTGATTCTTTGTTTCCTCCATTGGTGCAATAAACCATTCAGAAAAAAGTGGGAAGTGGTATTGTACTTGTAGCTCAAATGGAAGAGTGCTAGTCTTAAGCAAAAAAGGCTCAGGGACAGTGCCTAGGCCCTGAATTTAAGCCCCAGCACTGGCAAAACAGAAAGAAAAAAAAGAAAGAACTTCACTCTCAAAAAGGAAGAAAGAAAAAAGAAAGAGAGAAAGAAAGAAAGAAAGAAAGAAAGAAAGAAAGAAAGAAAGAAAGAAAGAAAGAAAGAAAGAAAGAAAGAAAGAAAGAAAGAAAAGGGAACTTGAAGCCAAAATTTACAACTGCTTAATAAAATCAGGACTGGTTTTGACTGGTCTGGCCTACCATTTTGTTGCTGTTTTAGTGAATACTCATTCTGTGTTCTCACTCAGATGGTAGATTTCTACAAGTTCAGATACATAGATTCTTAACCTTTAATTCCACTTAGAAGAGACTGAACTTCACCTTGAAAACTGTTTATTCTGCATTAATTAAAATTAAACATTCACGTGTTCTTTTATATCAATGATTCAAAGATCTCACACCATTATACTAAAGGAGCAGCAATTAATGCAAAAGATCAGAGAAGGTTATGTATCAGTCTGAAAAATGACAAATATAAGAAAGGATTTACCATGGCATTCTCATGGATCAGAAAAAAGAAGAGAAAGAAGAAAGTGACACTGAACAAAATAGGCAAAGGTCTTTTCTGTCTCTTCCTTACACCATTGGAGCAGACTCTGAATGCTCTGTTACTGTCTGATTGAACTTTAAGCTGGAGGCAATGCTTATGATTGCACTGGAAAGAAGGAATAAATACATGCTGGAGCAGCAATGAGACAGGCTGGTCCCTTAAGAAATTAAAGCTCACAATCACCCTCTGTTCCTTGATCATTTCAAACTGTGGGAGAGACATTATTTCCAAGAAAGGCTCATGGACATCTGGGAATGTAGAAATTCTCAACACACTGAGAAAACTGTTTCTCATCTCATTTCTTCAATGTCCAGTACACAATAGGTATTCGATATTTTAACCAATGCTGCTCACTATTTTATAATCTAATTCAGATGACTAACTTCTATGATACAAATTCCATATATATATATATATATATATATATCTATATATCTGTCATCTACTCATCTGTCTCTATATGTATAAATTCTTGTATGTATGCATGCATGTATATATTTATATGCTATTTCATTTATTTCTGTCAGTATTGGGGATTGACTTCAGGGTCTTATACTCTTGCTCAGCTTCTTTATTAAAGGCTAGTGTTATACCACTCAAGACAAACTTCCACTTACTGCTTTTTGCTGGTTAATTGGAGATGAGTCTCTCAGATTTGTCTGACGGGTTGAATTCAAACCTTGATCCTCAGATCTCAGCCTCCTGTGTAGTTAGGATTACAGGCATGAGCCACCAGTGCCAGTGGTCTTGCCCATTTAGGTCTCAGTAAAACAAAGTTACCAATGTTTCCTTGATCACATTTTGTCAAAGAGAAAGTTGAGTGAAAGGCTAGTTTTTTCAATATTGTCTCAGAAAGTGGTATAGCCTTAAGCAAAAGAAGCTCAGGGTCTGGAACTAATTTCAAACTTCTGTCTTTTACAATTATACCTAGCTATCAGAGCTAGGCTCAGAGTTGAGGTGCTCTATTCCAGGTTTATTATTTTCCCAAGAACATGCAAAAAATTGCTAACTATGATTGAAAGCAGAGAGCTGGAGAAAGCTTTAATAATTTGCTCTGGAAAAAAATTTCAAAGCTATACATAGAAGCAAAAACTAGGCATCTTTTTTCTTTTCTCCATATTTGAGAAACAAGTATTTGATTACAAAAGTTTCAGAGTGCAAAAAAATGAGTCCATTGATGTGAACTATTGGCATTGATAGTATAAATATGTGCTTTTTCTTTGTGGAAATAAAATCTCTTTGTTTTCTTCCACAGGCCATGGAGACTGAGACGCTGTCTCAGTAGGCTGCATGGTAGCTACAAAAAAGCAGGGGAAGAATGACTCTGGTGTGGGACTGTGGATCCTCCTGAATTGTGTCTAATTAGTATCCTAGAATGCCCTCCTGCTGGAGGCATTGAGAACCCATGATGTGACTCTGAAGGTGTTGGGTGTCACCTTGACAGAGCATATGTGCGGCAGACAGGTCAGAGTGAAGAGCTATGGGAGTGAAGCGATGAACACACAAGAGGAAGAATTATAGCCACACTCAGCTTCAACATGTGCCCTTAGATTTGTGAGCAAGGAAAGAAGCCAGAAACCAGAACCTCTTTTAAAGAATTCTATTATTTATTTACTTATTTATTTTGTACCATTCATGGATCTTGAGGTTGGGGCCTCATGCTGTTCTTAGCTCTTTCTGCTCAAGGTTAAAGCTCTAGCACTTGAACCACACCTCCACTGCTGGCTTTTTACTGGTTAGAGATGAAAGTCTCACAGATTTGTCTGCTTAAGCTGGCTTAAAATGGAGATCCTCAGATCTCAGCCTCCTGAGTAGCTAGCAGGTGTGAACCTGCAGCACTTGGCCTTTTCTTTTCTTTCTTTCTTTCTTTCTTTCTTTCTTTCTTTCTTTCTTTCTTTCTTTCTTTCTTTCTTTCTTTCTTTCTTTCTCTCTCTCTCTTTCTTTCTTTCTTTCTCTCTTTCTTTTTTAAGAATTCTTGTTTCCAATTTCTGGAATTCATTTTATGACAGATGAAGTGACAATCTGTGTGTAAAATGTAGATAATAACTGTTTCCAAGGTCTGTGAGTTATGTGAGTTGAGAGGTTCAGCCCACCCAACTCAGGGCCTCACCTGCAGCAGGCACCCAGCAAAGGCTGAAACCATCTGCTCCACAGCTTAATACAAGAACCAGTCTTAATAACTTTTAGACCATAGGATTCACATTTCTATTATTTGTCAAGACAGATTTGTCTTTAACCAATAGTCCAGTGAGTTTTATACCTCATTTAAAAAATTAACAGGGTGAATACAGTGTAAAGGTAAGCCTCAAAAATTCTGAAACATGATGCTTGGGTTCAAGTTTGGATTGTGATAATAAATGACTTTACAATCCTGGGTGACATTCTTAACTCTGTGCTCCAGTTTCAATTTGAAGAAAAGAAAGATCATAATAAGGGGAATTGTGTCCATTGCCAAATGTATATTCTGAACACCTCAGCCTACTACTTCAGAATGTGACTGCATTTGGAAATGAGAAGTTTAAGGAGGTAACCAACTTAAAATTGGGTGTTTAAAGTAAATCTCAACCCTATATCATCTATAAAAGAGGAAAGCTGGACATAGAGGCGGAGGGAAGAAAGTGTGAAACTCCAAGGAAAAAACAGCCATCTGTCAGTCAAGAAAATGTACCTTAGAAGAAGGCACTCTTGCTAACACATTCATCCCAGATTTTAGGTTCCAACATTATAAGAAAATCAATTCTGTTCTTAAAGCCACCCAGTCTGTGATACTATATTATGGCACACCTAGCAAATTAATAGATGATCATGCTTATCAAGGATTGTTATAAATTTTTATTGAGTCAATATATATGATCTTACAAAATGTAGGGAATATTGTTAGTCATATTTATATTAATCGTATTGTTTTTGTTTGTAGAGACTTTTTTCTTTTTAAAATTTATTTTATTATAAAGATGCTGTACAAGGGGTTACACTTACATGAGTAATGAGTATATTTCTTGTCAAACATTGTTACCCCTTCCTTGTAGAGTCTTTTTTTTAGCAAAATGTTTTGTTTACTATACAAAAAGTTTACTTCAAAGAGCAAGGCTTCAGGGTAGCTAAAATACTACCATATGAGCTGGGCACTTTTGGCTAATGCCTGTTATCTAGCTACTCAGGAACCTGAGGTCTAAGGATCTCAATTTGATCTCAGCCTGGGCTATGGCTCAAGTGCTAGAGCACCAATCTTGAGAAACTATGGTAAAGAACAGTCCCCAGACCCTGAGTTCAAGTTGCAGTACCAATACAGACACACACACACACACACACACACACACACACACACACACACACACACACACAATTACTACCATATGAAAACTTGATATTGAGATGATTTGGATTTTTTTTTGGTCGGTCATGGGGCTTGAACTCTGGGCCTGGGCGCTGTCCCTCAGCTCTTCAGCTCAAGGTGAGCACTCTACCACTTGAGCTACAGTGGTTATTGGAGATAGGAGTCTCACAGTCTTTCCTGCCCGGGCTGGCTTTGAACCGTGATCCTCAGATCTCAGCCTCCTGAGTAGCTAGGATTACAGGCATGAGCCACCACCCGGCATGGATATATTTTTGATATGGAGAATACACTGTGGACAATGGTGATGTGTGTAGATCATCATATACCCTATGTCTACCACAGAACCTGATCACAAACCAGGGATTTGTATCCAAAGCATTTACAGTCTCTCATACATAAAATTTATGGATTTTTTAAATTGTCAAGGTGATGTACAGAGGGGTTACAGTTACATAAGTAAGATAAGAATTATATTTCCTGTCAAACTTGTTACTCTTTGGCTCAATTTTCTCCTACTTTCCCTCTCCTCAACCCCTCAACCCCCAAGTTGTACAGATCATTTCCAACATATTGTCTTGTGTAAATTACTGTTGTATTGGTTCTCCCCTTATCTTTTATCTCACTATTCTGTTGTTTCCCTTCCCTTCCCTAATTCAAATAAATGTATATAGAGTATCAGGGTACCAGAATCAAATGTAGGATATTTAGTGTGTTTTCTTTTAAGAATCCAAACTGTCATAAAATTATTAAATCAGTGTAAGTTAAACACTGGAAGAATCACTTACCTGGTGATTAGGTATCACCAGAGAAGGAAGAGTACAACAGTTGCTGGTAATTTTGACTTGAGTCTCTGTAGATCCTCATCAGCTAGCACAGTGCCTGCCATGTAATGAGCATTGTGCCAGATGTTGGAAACACAGATATAAATGAAAGACTGTACCTGCCTTCATGAAGTTTGCTCAGAAAGTCAGTAATGTAGTGTGGATGGCATGAGAAAATGTGAGTCTTCACATCATGGGAGAACAAGAGAAAGCTTGTGTGAAGGTAAACTTCCCTTTAGTGACATTTGAATTGGGTTTTGAAAAATGAATAGCAGAAATCTTGGCAAAGTTAGAGAAGGGGTAAAAAGGTAGCCTAAAATTAATAAATCAGAGAATAATCCATCTCAGATACATTTTGGTAGCTTTGCAAGGAAGAACGACAAAAAGTACTAAAGAACCGTATAAAGCATGTTTGCAAACAACCATGGTTAGCCAGATAATGTATGGATTACATTAACAGTAGTGTATCTCAGTAGTTCTCTGAAAATTATGAGAAATCTTTGGAGGATACTTGGCAGGCACATGAGAGAATCATGTTGATACCTAGATGAACCAACAACTTAGGCTGGGTGCTTAAAGGGAATGACCACATTACCACATAAGAATCAAATCATCTACTTATGCTGAGACCACTGGGAAAGACTTGAAGTCTCTAACTGTGAAACAAGCATCCCAGTAACTCAATTTCCTAATGCTCCTGACTAATGATGGGACACTTTGGGGGAACATTTGGAAATTTTTACTGAAAAAAGCTGCGCTTTCTAAAGAAATTCACATAGATTATGAGAGATGAGTAGCTTTAGGTGAAGAGCCTGTAATACTACTAAGAAATTCAACTGGGACCAATGTCAACTGATGGTTAGTTCAAGTATATACTCTACAACTTGTTAATTTAGCCAAAGAAAGTGAAAAGAAATCCTTAGGGAAATAAGTAGACGTTAAAATCAGATTAAACCATTTAAACTAATGGTGAAACTTGAAGAAACTTAGCCTAACAACTTAAATTAAAAGTTCAAGAATGAAAAGAACCAAGTCCCCTGTTTCTTTTCCCATAAACATTTAATCATGTTGTTAAGTGGCAAATATTCTGCTGTATACTGAGATGAAAGGAGGTGATGGTAATGCATACTCTGAATTGAGAGATATTTCACTAAGGAAAAATTTCATTCACATCAAATGAACAAAGGCTGAACTCCCAAGTCACAGCTAATCAGAGTGAATTTATACAAAAGTGTCCTAAAGAGCCAGACCCTCAGGGCAGTGTTTGGTATATAAATGTGGTGTGCCAGTCATTCATTTGACTCTCCATGGCTATTATTAATTAGGTTTTAAAGCCTCGGTGGTTTTACCTGTGCAGTCTTGGTAAGAACAATAACCTTTTCCCTTTACTAAGGTGCCTATTTAATTATTCAACAAATATTCCATCATGAACCATCAAGCCAAAGGATGGATAACACAGATTCTCACCTCAGGGATATCATTATATACTGTGATAAAAATGCACATACTATTTCAATGCACTATAAGTGATGCTCTTGGAGACATGTACATAAAAACTATGATATTACCACAGAAACAAGTAGCTGGTGAAGACAAGGAAGGCTTCCCAGCAGGGATTGCATTTGAGTCAAATGATTTAAAATGATTTTAAAAAAAGGCACTGTTTTCTAAACACATACCTACAGGTAGTATGGGCACTAATGTTGTTGCAAAAAAATAAAAATAAAAAATAAAAGTGCTTTGGTGTGGAATGGAATATGGAATAATGCAGGATGAGTGGGAAGTGAGAAAAGAGGGGAGGGGTCAGATTGTGAATGCCTTGTGTATATTGTGAGAAAGAGTTCTGACTTCATCTGGAGGTTTAGTTTGCTGTGTTAGTAATATATTTCAGTGATTATGATCAGAACTGTGGATGTAGGTATTGTATGTTTTATAATAAGACATCATCTGTCAGAGATCAAGTATCATGGCATCCATAGTGCATAAGCAAACGTGTACATAAGACAAATGAGTACACTTAGCACTTACTTTTCACAGGTTCCACATCTCTGCATTCAAATATTCAAGGACATAAAAGAATAAATTAAAAACTTACATATGTTCCTGGTTATGTGCAGAATTTGTTTTTATTTTTACTTTTTCAAAATACACTAAAAGAATGATTTACCTAGCATTTACATTGTATTATTTGCAAGTAATGAAGAGATTATTTAAAGTACATGGTGGCACAATCCTAAGGTCTATATAAACACTACATTGTTATATACAAGGCATTAGAACACTTGCACATTTGGTATCCATGGGGTCCTGAATCTGTTACCTGTGAATATCATTATCTATATGTGTTTCCTTATGACAACTATGTGGCACTCTTTCCTTCTAAAATTTCACTTCGAAAAGTTTTTCACTACTGTCTGCTTTTCTTTTTAATTTTTTAGGAAGTATATTTCAGTTTTGTTTAAAATTGTAACAGATAAATATAAACAAAAGTCTCTATATTTTTAAGATACCTTGTGATATTTTGATATATGTAAACATTGTGTTGCATTTAGATAAGGATATCTGTCTTCCCAAACATTTCTTTGTGATAAGAACATTGAAAGTCTTCCTTCTAGCTTTCTGAATAATACAGTTCATCACCATTATCTACAGTCATGCTGTTATACAAGAGCACAACAGAACTTATTACTTTTAATATAACTAATATCCATTGATCTCCTTCATTCTCTCCTAATTTTTAACCCTCTATTGTGGTGATTACCACAATACTCTCAACTCCTGTGAGATCAATTATTTTAGATTAAGACCAGGCTGTACTTCTCTTTCATCCATGTTATTGCAAATGACATATTTTCATCATTTTTACAGCTGTATAGTACTCTATTATGTATTTGTATGTCTTTATCTATTCTTCAGTTGATAGACACTTAGGTTGTTTCTATTTCTTGGCTATTATGTATGATACTGCAATGAACATTGACATTCAGATATCTCTGACAAACTAATTTCATTTCCTTTAGATAGATATCTATCTCATAGAAGAATTTCTGAACTACATGGCTATTCTATTAAAAAATTTTTTTTACATTTCTTTTTTT
>NW_012267238.1:17297707-17300641 GCF_000151885.1 Dipodomys ordii | reverse complement strand
GGTGGGGGTGGGATCCTCGTGGAGAATCCCGGCTGGTAGGTTTCTCTGTTCCTGGCGATCCGCTGTTCTGCGAACCGGTACCTGGTATCTGCAACCAGTACCTGGTATCCGATCCGCTGTTCTGCGAACCGGTACCTGGTATCTGCAACCAGTACCTGGTATCTGCGAGCGGCCCCCTGTGTCTCTGGGGTTCCGGCAGCCCCCGCCGGGCCGGCTGGCTGGCGGCTTGGCGCTCTGCCGCGCGGCCAGTAAAGGTTGGGGGAGGGGTCTTCGCTCTTCTCTGTTCTGAAATTCTTCTTTTCCTCTCTTTCTTTTTTTATTATTTTTCACCTCTAGTTTTTCTCTGAGTGTTCGTCTTTTTGTTGTTGTCGGTCTCTTGGGGAGATTAAGCGTTGGAACTCGAACTCTCTTTTTGGTTGGAGAGAGCTGTGGCATTTCCCTACTGCCCCGTCGCCATCTTGGTCGCCCCCCTCTATTTAAAAATTTTAAGGAACCTGTATATGGTTTACTATCTGGCACTTTTTTCAACAGTATGTAAAATGTTGCATTTGCGCATCCTTGTCAATACTATTTATTTTTTTTAATAGTTATTATTACTAGAGTAAGTTAGTATCTCATTATTATTTTGGGCTGTATTTTTCTGAAGTTTAGACACATTGAATAGTTTTGTGTATGTATAACTATATATATACATATATGCACATACATATATATAATTGGATATTTATGTGTTTATTTGAGAAATATTTATTCAAATCTTTAGACTATTCTATTTTTCTTTTCTCTCCCTTCATCTTCCTTTCTCCCACTCTCGTATTAACTTGTTTGTATTCTTTTTATATTTTAGATATTTATTCCTTGTCAAATGCATAATTTGAAAATATTCTCTCCTATTTTGTATGCTATCTATTACTCTGTTCATTGTGTTTTCTTTGCTATCAAGCTTTTTTCTTTGATGAAATCTATGTCTACATTTGCTTTCATTCCCTATGCTTTTTCAATCTTGTCAAAAAAATTCATTTTTATTCAAAGCTATAGAGTATTGATTCCATATCTTCTCCTAGTAATTTCATAGTTGCAGGTCTTAAATTTCATCTTATAGTCTATTTTTACTTTATTTTTGTAAAAAGAATTATTCTTCTAGAAAACCGAGGTATATTACAAATTTATTTGTTTGAAGATGACATGACTCTACTTCAGAAACCTAGACCAATCCACCAATTTTGGGTAACAATAGCTGGATATAAAATTGACATATAGACATTAATAGGTTTTAATATACCTATAACCAACAGATTAAAAATAAATCAAGAAAATAATTACATTCCCAATATCCTCAACTAAAAATAAAATGCCTAGAAAAAATGGATGAGACAAGGAAAAGACTTATAAAATAGGAATATATAAACTTGAAGAAATTCTTCAAAGAAAAACTTTCCACATTTATGGATTTGCAGAATTCATACCATGAAAATGGCCATATTGCCAAAAGCTATCTACAGATACTTAATCTCCATACAAATCGCAAGGTCATTCTTCACAAAATTTGAAAAATAAACAGTCCATAAACTCATACTAAACCACAGACGTCCACAAATAGCCAATGATATCTTGAGCATAATAATAATAATAATCTTACAATGTTAGAACTCTCACAATGTCAGTTCTCAAACTATACTACATGCACATAACAAAACATCAGCATAATATTGGCACAAAAAGAGACATAAGGACAAACAGAACAGCATAAAAGACCCCAGAATAAAAACATACAGCTATCTGAATTTTTTTGGGGGGTCCGGTCCTGGGGTCTGAACTCTGGGCCTGGGCACTGTCCCTCAGCTCTTCAGCTCAAGGCTAGTGCTCTACCATTTGAGCCACTGTGCCACTTCTGGCTTTTTTCTTTTTTGCTTATGTGGTGCTGAGGAATCGAACCCAGGGTCTCATGCATGCAAGGCAAGTGCTCTACCACTGAGCCACCATGCCAGCCCCAACTATCTGATTTTTGACAAAGGAACACCAAACGTCATGTTGAAGAAAAGGTAGCCTCTTCAATGATGGTGCTGGGAAAGCTGTCTATCTACATGTAACTGCATGGGATCTCTGTCTTTCTCTTGGCACTAGCATCAACTCACAGTGATTCAAAGATGTTAATCTAAGACATGAAACTTTGAATCGACTCCAGGAAAGAATATTAATTCACTGGAGTGATAACTTCTTGAATAAGATTCTAATTACTCAGAAAATAAGAGTAAAGAGTGGCATGGGAGATTGCAACAAATTAAAATGCTTCTGAACAATAAATTAAACAACCACTAGACTGAAAACACAGCCCGCATAATGGGAGAAAATCTTTGATTACTCTATATGTGGAATTTATAACCAGAATGTACGGAGATCCCATAAAATTAAACTCCAATAATCCAGCCAATAAATGGCCAGGTGAATTGGACAGACAATTTTCAAAAAAATTACGAAAAGACAACAAATTACTGAGCTTGACATCTCTGGTTATAAAGGAACTGCAAGGACATTGAGATTTCATCTTATTCCAGTCAGCATGGCCATCATGACACACACAAACAACAATAAATATTGGTGAAAATGAGGTAAGACAGGAACTCTTATATGTTTATTGGTGGGAATATAAAGCAGTGCAATGCTATGGAAATCAGTAAGGTGGTTCCTAAAATTTTTTAAATCGAACTTCCATGTGATCCAGAGACAACACTTTTGGGCATCTATTCAATGGAATTTATTTCCAGATGCAGTAGAAGTATTTGAAGATATATGTTGTAATATTACTTATAGGGGGGAGGCGACAAGATGGCGGAGGAGAAGCTGGAATCTGAACAAGCTCTCGCATAGAAAGCAGTTTTAGAGTGCCAGTGAACAGTCCTAAGCCAGAGAAACACACCAAGTGTGCCATCACAG
>NW_012267238.1:17292598-17293401 GCF_000151885.1 Dipodomys ordii | reverse complement strand
TATATATACACACAATGGAATTCTATGCCTCCATCACAAAGAATGGCATTGCCCCATTAGTTAGGAAATGGAAAAACTTGGGAAAAATTATATTAAGTGAGTAAGCCAGGCCCAAAGAAACATAGGTCCTATGGTTTCCCTTATTTGCAATAACTAGTATATGTCTGGCACAAGCAGAAAAGGTCAGATAAGATGATGTTAAGTTAAATGAACCCCACGATGAGGACACAGTGGTTTTTTCTTTCTTGCTATTGTTTCTAACATATTTATAAGGTTTTGTTGTTTGTGTGTCCCTCCCCCACAGTATAACCCCTGTTTTCACTATATGTAATGTTGGTATAATTTGGGAAGTGCAAGGGAAAAAATGAATTGTTTAAATAGGGATGCAGGTTGACTCAGCATTCTTTTTTGTTTTAAATTTTATTGTAAAGGTGCTGTACAGAAGGGTTACAATTACATGAATAAGACAATGAGTACCTTACTTGTCAATCATTGTTTCCCCTTCCCTTGTTGATATCTCACTATCCCTTCCCTCCCCACCTCCCACACTCCTCCTCCCACCCATCCCCCACTCACCAAAGTTGTAAAGTTCGTTTCCAATATACTGTCCTGTTGGTCCCATTTTTTCTTTTTTCTTTTTTAGTTCTTAATTTTTTTTCCACACTAAAGCTACCAGCACCATTATGTTTATTGCAGCATTTTTACCACAGCTAAGATATGGAACCAACCCACATGCCCCTCAGTAGATGAATGGATCAAGAAAATGTGGTATATATACACAATGGAATTCTATGCCTCCATCA
>NW_012267238.1:17284367-17292243 GCF_000151885.1 Dipodomys ordii | reverse complement strand
ACAATGGAATTCTATGCCTCCATCAGAAAGAATGACATTGCCCCATTTGTTAGGAAATGGAAAGACTTGGAAAAAATGATATTAAGTGAAGTAAGTCAGGTGCAAAGAAACATAGGTCCCATGGTTTCCCTTATTTGCAATATCTAGTATATGTTTAGGGGAAGCAGAAAAGGTCAGATAAGTTGATGTTAGGGAAATGAACCCTAATATATGTATTCAAATGTTTTTTTTCTTTCATGCTATGGTTTCTAACACATTCATAAGATTATTTCTTTGTTGCTTTGTATGTCCCTCCCCCACGGTATAACCCCTGCTTTCACTGTATTTGATGTCCGTATAATTTTTGGAGGAGAAGGGAAAAAAACAAATTGTTTAAATAGTGATACAGGTAGACCCATTGCAACAATGAGATGTACAAGTCGTTATGTCAAAAAACGAACTTTACAACTTTGGTGGGGGGTGGGGGGAAGATGGAGTGGGGGTAGGAGGGGCGTATGGGAAGAGATGGGAAGGGGAAACAAAGAGGAGGCAACAATGCTTGATAAGAAATGTACTCGTTATCTTGCCCATGTAATTGTAACTCCCCTGTACGGTATTCTCACAATAAAAATAAAAAAAAATTTAAAAAGTCCTTTCTGAATTTGATAAAGACCAGCTTAAAAAGCAATGTCAAGCATCATATCTAATAATTAAACACTCAAATTATTTCTTCCAGATTAGGAACGAGACTAGAAGTGTTTGTATTTGTTACTTATATTTAAGATTGTCTCAGAGACTCTGTTATATGGTAATTCTATTAATGGGGTACAGAGGTGACAGAATTCACAAAAGGTCAACTTTGAAGTATTTATTAGAAGGCCAGCGACTGCATGGTGGACTCCTGTCTCAAAGACCAGCAACCCAGAACAGAGCTAGCACATAGATTTTAAAGACAAGAACACATGTTTGGGTTGAAACCAAGTCTTAACAACCTTAACAAAAGTGTCATACATAAAAAAGCAAGCTAATGAGGGTACTTATTCCTAATAAAGTGATTATACATAAGGAAAATGAATATACTTATTCTTAACAAAGTGATTATACATAGACAAAGCAATTAGGTGGAGATACTTAACTCTAACAATGTGGTTATACATAGGCATACCAACCAGGTGGGGATACTGAACTGTAACAGAGTGGTTATATATATATAGACAAAGTGAACTATCCAGGGGGACAATAAGGGACAATCGGGACACCAATTATCTAGGAGAAGCAGAAGCTTCCTGGAGCCCTAAAATTCATGACATTTTTGCAATCTAAAAAGTGTCCTCTATAACATCTAATTTTTAGAAAGTCCCCATCTACAATTAATATCAAGATGCCAAGTTACTTAGATCCAGTATCCATATTTCAACTCTAGTTAGAACCATTAGCAAAAATTAATTTCAATAAGCTTATCTAAGCCCAGTACCAGGGGTTTTCACCTGTATTTCTAGCTACTAAAAGAGCTGAGATCTGGAGGATTACATTTTGAGGACAGTATGTACAGACAAGTCCATAAGACTCTTATCTCCAATTAACCAATATAGATACAGGATGGAGGTATGGCTCTAGAGGTAAAGCACCAAGCAAGCAAACAAGCTAAGCAAGTACCACAACCTTAGTTCAAATTCTGTAACCATCAAAAAATATATCTAGACTTACCAGAAATAAAATAATGCCTATATGTAGATGACATGAACATACAAAGGTATATAAAGGAAAAGTACATAAAGGAAAACAAATGAAGTTAGTAACGTTGTAGTTGCAGAGTATAAAACCAATATACAGAGGTCAGTTCCATTTCTACACACCAGTAATACATAGTCTGGAAACAAAAACAAGAAAAGAATTTGCAGTAGCATTAGAAACAAAAGAGTAGTGGGGATAATTTTTATTTGCAACAATTAATTGTAAAATGGAATTTAATCTTGTGTCCATACATGCATAAAAATACCTTTATTGGACTCACCCCTTCCATCACTCTCCTTTGTCCCCTCTCCTCCCTTTCTAAACCAATCTCAAAAAGCTTCACTGTTCCATCTTCACACATGTACTTAAGGTGTTGGGGCCATATTCACCCTCCTTCACCCTCTCTCCTGGCTCTAAAATATGTTGCCTAGGCTACACAGAACTTGTGATCCTTCTGCTTCAGCCCCTCAAGAACTTCGAGCTACCATAGGAGCCTTATACATTGAAAAATCTACAATTCCTTAGTGAAATATAAAGAAGATGAAAATCAATGGAAAGATAACCCATGTTAATGGATTGTAAGGTAACTATAAGATGACAGTATCCTCCAAATAATCTTATATACTCAAAACAAGCTATCAAATGAGAAAAAGTAAAAAGGCATTATCCAAATGTCACAGACCAATTGTCCTTATTGCTTAATAGATTATCTTGAATAGGAATTTCTTTGTGTGCTAAATGTCCTTAGAATAGTTTCCAAGGACTAAGTGGTTGTGTTGTTCCCTGTTTTTCACCCACAATGCTTATTTGGCAGAGACCCAGATTCATGAAGCTCCTCCCATTCCTCTTCCAGAAGTGGAAATCCAGAACCTTATTTTCAAATTGAATCCCTTATAGCATCTCAATATCTAAAACAAACACCAATATAAATACTCCTGTTATAAGTGAGGGAGAGATTCCCAGATCCTGTTTAGATGGAAGGTCCTTGCAGTAAATCCAGGCCAATGATTTATCAATCCCTATACTAGAGGACAGCACTCTCCCAAGTTTTAATATTTTGTGGTGAGTAAAATGGATTTATGAACCTATGAACTTTCTTCTGTCTTTTCTCAAGAAAATTGCTTGTCATTTTTCCTTTTATTGTTTCAAGGAAAAATGTTTTCCCTTTCTCCTTACTCACCAGTATCAATGTATTTATTACATATTTGATTCTTTCAAGCTTCATTGATCTTTATGTCAAGCTTGAATCCAACTCCATTATACAAAAAAAGCTTCTGAGAATATATTACAGTTTTTTTTTAAAAATAATTACAGCTAGTGATGATTTCTTTTCTTTTTGTTGAAAGGGTGATGTATAGAGAGGTTACAGTTAGTCAGGTAATGAGTACATGCCATTTTTAATAGCGTTACCTCTTCTTTCATTTTCTCCCAGTTTTCCCCTCCCAACCTTCATGCCCACAAATTGCATGATTAGTTTTCAATGTAGTGTCTAGCGAGTATCACTGCTGCATTTGTTTCACTCTTTGTCCCACTGTTTCTGTGCTACCCATTCTCCTCCATGAAATAGAAAAACTTACATAAAAGACAAAAAGTACAGAAATTAAAAACAGCCACAAAGGGGGAGAAAACCCATAAAAAGTAAAATAACCAAAAAAATCCCTCTTGTTTCCATTTCTTGGAGTTCAGTTCTATAAATATCATTTTATATGATTATATGTACATAACTATTGAATCTTTGTGATCCTCTCTTAAGAATATCATCCTTTGGTCTCATCAGGTGAATGTTTAGAGACTTGTTTAATTTATCTTGTCCAAGTGGAATTTTTTGTCTTTTAGATTTTATTGTGTTTGTAAATTTATAGACATTCTAATTACTACAAATGAGGGAAACCATGGAACATATGTTTCTTTGGGTCTGGCTTATTTTGCCTTTCCATATCCTTGCAAATGAGGAAATATCATTCTTTCCATTTCCTTATGAATGGGGCGGGGTCATTCTTTCTGATGGAAGCATAGAATTCCATTGTGTATATATATTACATTTTCCTGATCTAGTCATCTACTAAAGGGCATTTGTGTTGATTCCATATCTTGGCTATGGCAAATAATGCTGCAATGAACATGGTTTGCTGGTAGTTTAGTGTGGCCTCTTGTTTGTGGCCTCTTGTTGGGTAGATGTCCAGGATTGAGATTGTTGGATCATAGAGGAGCTTTATGTTTAGTCTTTTGAGGAATCTCCATTCTGCTTTCCAGAGTGAACAAGTTTACATTACCACCAACAGTGTAGTACTGTTCCCTTTTGGCGACATCCCACCAGCATCTGTTGTTGTTAGTTTCCTTTTCAATTTTTAATTATTTTATTGTTATTGTAGAGGTGATGTACACAGGGATTACAATAGTATGAGTCAGGTAATGAGTACATTTCCTTTCATGCAGTGTCTTCTGTTCCCTCATTCTCTCTCAGTCCCTCCCTACCTCACCCCATCTCCACCCATGAGTTGTATAGTCCACTTTCATCAATGTAGAGTGAGCTCCAATGCTGCACTTTTTCACCCTTTCTCCCCCACCCCCCTGAGTTCTGTTTTCCTGATAATGGCCAGTCTAACTGGGATGAAGTGGAATCTCAATGTTATTTTGCTTTGCATTTTTTTATGGCCAGAGATGTTGAACATTTCTTCATGTATCTATTGTCCATTCTCACTTCTTCTGAGAAGTCTCTCTTTAAGTACTTAGCCCATTTATTAATTGGGTTGGCTTTTTGAGAATTTGTTTTTAACAACTAGAAATTCTCAAATTTTTAGAGTTCAAACAGATAATGACAACTTGATCCCTACAAAGAACTGCTAATAGCTTAGGGAAATGGAAGATAAATAACCCCACTAATTTCCACTGTCAAAAAGTGAGTGCAGAGCTAGGTAGGAAAAAGACCTCAAATAGTTCAGTGAGTTTCACTAATAATCACTTGCAGAAAATAGGCAATAGTGGATAATATCTTGAGACATTTCTATGCATTTCTTGTGTTAGTTTTCTTCCCAGTGTTACTTGTTTCACTGAGTTGTTACCAATATATAAATCATTCTTAAGCACAGAAAATAGTAATCCTTTCCTCTCTGTTAACTTCCTGCCTGTAGTGAAAATTCAATACAAAAATATGATTTTCCTTTGTCAAAAATGCAATTTCCATTTTAACTTCAGACTGTGACACCCAGATAGCTAGACTTTGTAAGGACTAATTCATCAATATTTTTTGCAATTGAAATAGAAAGTTAGAGGAGATAAACAAGAAAGGGACTTTGATATCAAGATAGCTAAAGACTTTGTCTATACAAACAAATCTGGTGAGTAGTTAGGGAGATATCTAACTGCTATCTAAGAGCAATCCACATAGAAAAATATACATTTTTCAGTCTTTGTTTCATCTTTTCTTGGGCTCATTCCTTCCACTATTTATTGTATTTAAAATGTCACATTGTCATTTTGATATCATTCACAATAAAAATATCAAATCTAGTAAGATTTGCTTTCTGAAGGGTGCTCTTACATTATATTTTTTGTTCATTAAGCTATACTTGAGCACAATCTACTTTTTCAACTAAATTTCCAATGATATTAATATTCTTACAGCATAAATGTGTTTATTTGTGTTCTGCATGCTTCCATAATTGTACAGCATAATTTTCAATGAACACTTACTGTTCATTGGAAAGAAACATTAACACTCACAGAGATTTTTTTTTCTGTCAGATGACATCTCTGATCTTAAAAACACATATAACCTTCTTTCCTTTCTTGTCACAAGTATACAGATTACCTTTAAGTATTTTTATATTTAGTATAAGTTCAAGATACTTAGCCCAGTATATATTTTGCTTCCCTAAGTCTAATCTCTCAAAAAAAAGTATGTACTCTATGCATAAATCTGTGTACAATAATTTTTTCACATCATTCCCCTTATGTGATGACAAGAATCTCCTGCTGCATGTAAAATAATTTCAGACTTCATTGGCTAGCCCTCATATTCATGATATTTTATTATTTTGTTTTTTTCTGGTCATGGAGCTTGAATCTGGGCCTGGGCTCTGTCCCTCAGCTCTTCAGCTCAAGGTGAGCACTCAACCACTTGAGTCACAGCGCCACTTCCTTTTTTTTTTTTTTTTTTTGGTGGTTAAGTGGAGATACAAGTCTCATGGACTTTCCTTCCCAGGCTTGCTTCAAACCATGATCATCAGATCTCAGCCTCATGAGTAGCTAGGATTATAGCCATGAGAGCCACCATCACCTGGCTGTATTTTATTCTTGTCTACCCACTTTCTTTCTACTTTTCTTTTTAATCTAGTGTATGTAAGAAACTAAGCTGTGTTCTAGAATAGAGGTGGCAACAAGAGATTTGAAGGTCATCTTGGTATAAATTAGTTTAGCAAGTGTCTTATTAGGGATCCAGGATGATGACTGATATTCCTAGTGATTTTTATCAACTCAGAATCTTAGAGCCAAAACAGAAGCAAATGATAGTCTAACTCCAGATGCAGTGTGGGGAGCATGGATCAGTGGAATTGTAGACCTTGTGAAACGGTTAATGCAGAGACATTTAGGTTCTGATGTAAATTATGAGATTAAAACTTGCAAGATCATGATGCTTATAATATCATAATGACATACTACCCTTTGTCTGCAGTATGAGTTTGGTATTCCAAAAAAAAGAGTTTATTAACACTAATGCTCTTAGATGTATGATAAATGTTGCCATTCTAATCTTTAAGACAAGATAAAATCTATCAGAATGGAGCAAAATAGTAAGGCTATTGATGTTATATTGAATGTTAATACTCTAAGGGATAGGAATATCCCCTGAGGGTGATAGAAATGAGAGAATATTGGCTGGTGCTCAAAAGAGGAACATTGTATATGTGGAAGTGTCTATATTATGTGTACTCGTCTTGAACTTACAAACTATCATAAATGGTGTCTTTAACTCTATAACAATTACTCCACTCTAGATTTAGGTACTAGAGCTCTTGATTAAAGATATAAAATAATGAATATGTAGAACTATATAACTTCAACAAATGGCCTTATGCCTCAAAAGATTTTTAATGGAGAGAGAACTTCCTTGGATGCATTTAAATCTTCTACTTTGCCATATACACTGCCTAAATTTGCTTGGATTGATAAATGTTTGATGACTATGAGCTCAATATATATTTTCAAAGAAATAGCTAAAATAGTGCTTTCCTTCCTGGCAGATAGAATTGGAATCCTTCCAAGATAGTTGTTTCTCAAATATTTATTTACTATTAACTGTGCACTAGCTCTATTTTAGCTTCCACAGCCTAACAGTGAACAGATTAAGTTTTCATTTCTGGTGGAAAGTGTCACAGAGTTTTTCACTCAAAACCTCTTTCCTAGAGCTCTTTCCCTTTTCTTTTAAAAATTTCTTTTTATTGTCTATTAATTGTGTAAGAAAGCTTCATTTGAAATACTCTTATTTGTAGTGTACCCTGATAAGACTCATTGCTCTCCCACTTCTCCATCCTTTGGAAAATGATTTTAGCAATTTTCCTTGTTCTATTTCTTTATATGTTTATAAAGTACTTCTCCAGTATTTATTATCCTCTTTCATTCTTCCTCTGCCTTCCCTCCTATCACTAGAACATAGGATCTGATTTACATTCCTGTCATTCATTTTAATAGATGTATTTTTCTTCAAGTAAGTCTCACCATGATGACTCACAAATGTACTTCTTAAATTAATCTGATTTATTTCTTCTACTATAATCTTTCTCTCTTTTCCTTAGCAAGTTCTCAGTGAGTTTTTGTGACATTTGATACATATATACAATGTATTTTCATATTCTTCACCCTCTAGCAGCCTCTTTTCCTTTCCCAATTCCTGCTCTTCCTAGTCTCCTATAACAGTTTCACAATTACAGATATTTGTTTTATATATGTATATATAATCCTATATGTACTTTTGTGTATGTTAATCTTTTTGGAGTGTCATCCATGTATGAAAGAACCATATGACTTTCTTGCCTTCTGAACCTGACTTATTTTGAATAACATTATGACCTCCACCTGAACTATTTCCATAGCTTGGTTATTATAAGTAATATTTTTTTTATTTTATTTTATTTGTGAACATACAGTACAGAGGGGTTACAAT
>NW_012267238.1:17261311-17284317 GCF_000151885.1 Dipodomys ordii | reverse complement strand
AGAATTCCATTGTGTGTATATATATATATATATATATATATATACACATATATGTGTGTATATATATATATATCACATCTTCTTGATCCATTAATCTATGAGAGGTATCTAGGTTGGGTCCATATCTTAGCTATGGTAAATCGGTGCTGGTGATCCATTGTGACAATGAAATGTGCAAGATACTATGTTGAAAATGAACCTTACAACTTTGAGGGGGTAGGGGAGAGTGAGAAGTTGGGAAGGTAGGGAGGAAAGCGATGGTAGGGGAAAAAAGGAGGGGGTGACAATGCTGGATAGAAAATGGACTCATTACCTTGCTCATGTAAACTGTAACCCCTCTGTACATTATCTTTACAATAAAAATATACATTAAAAATGCTGAAAGGGGTGACATTGATCAAGATATATTGTATTCACTTAAAGATAATAAAAAGGAAGAATCAACTACTTAAAATAATTAACCAAAAATCTAGCTAAATCTGATAAATAGTAAATCTAAAACATCCATAATTAGTACAGTGCTTTGTGGTGGAAGAATGCTTTCAATGAATATGAAAAGTAAAGGAATCCAGATTCCAGAATGTCTTATGCCTGTAATCCTAGCTAATCTGGAGGCTGATATCTGAAGGTCACTTTGCAAAGCCAGCCTGGGCAGGAAAGACTGTGAGACTCTTATCTCCAATTAACCATGCAAAAATGCCAGAATTTGAACTGTGGATCAAGTGGTAGAGCACTAACCTTGAGTTAAAAAGCCTAGGCACCTCACCCAGGCAGGGTCTGAATCAAGCCACAAGAGTAGCACTTAAAAAGAAAGGAAGGAAGAAGGAAGGAAGGGAGGGAGGAAGGAAGGGAGGGAGGGGAAAAAGAAAGAAAGAAAGAAAGAAAGAAAGAAAGAAAGAAAGAAGGAAGGAAGGAAGGAAGGAAAGGGAGAAAGAAGAAAGGAAAGGGAAAAAGAAAAAAGAGGAGAGAAAGAAAAGTTGACCACCTCTTCTAGTTTTTTTTCAGTATTGTACATTTTCAGTACTGTATTAAAACTTTCCCCAGTACCCAAATGAAAAACCATTTATTCAGATTTGACAAGAAGAGTAGGAAGAATAGGCAAATAAAAGAAATAGAAGACAGGCAGATAGAGTGTAAAAGTAGAATAGCAACCATGTAGGGGTGGGAGAATTGGTGGATTCAGGGGATAACTAAAAATATGTGGTTTATTTTGGAGTGATGGACATGTTATCAAATTTATTTTTCTAATGATTATGCAATTTTGAATATTAAAAATACTTGTTATTGGTGTAGGGGAGACCAGGACACAAACTATCTGATGCTTTATGTTTATTGGCAGGTGCCCAAAGACCTGAGCCATGCCTCTAAACCCCCAAACTTATATATTTAAAATGGGTACATTTTAAAACATTATGTGAAATATATCTCATGAAACTATTACCTAAAAAGAGGACAAAGGAGTTGAACCTTCCCACGTGGTAGTAGAAGAAAATAAAATTCAAGGACTTGTTCAATGTAATACAGCTGCTTGGAAAGAGAATATTAAAAAAGAACATCCTTGTGGCTTGTACATGGTGTTAAAAACTGGATCAATTGACTTATATAACAGGGGTTGAAAGACATACCTTAGCAATAAATTGCCATCTGGACACTGGTTGTAGGCTCTGATTGTAGACTGGTTGTAGACACTAATTGTAGCCTCATGCCTACAGTCCTAGCTACACGGGAGGCTGAAAACTGAGGATTATGGATCAAAGCCTGCCAGAGAAGGAAAATCTATGAATCATTTAACTCTAATTAACCACAAAAAAGCTGGAAGTGAAGACCAGGTTCAAAGGGTAGAGAGAGTTAGTCTTGAGGGTAGAAAAAATAAGGGACAGTGCCAAGGCTCCTAGGGAAAGTCCTTGTATCAGCAAGATAGAGAGAGAGAAAGAGAGAGAGAGAGATACATAGACACAAAGATACATAGATAGTTTGATTGATAGATACATAGATAGATAGATAGATAGATCAATAGATGGATAGATAGACAGATAGACAGACAGACAGATAGATAAATAGATAGATTTATACATGTATACATACATAGACACAAAAACTGAGCAAAGAATGTATGAAGAATATATGAAGTATATTTTGTTCAATAGCCTGGCTAAAGCATTTACAAGCTGATTTTCAATAAACAAGCCATTCATATTATTCATAAAACTCAATAATGTAGTGTTGTGTCTAGAAATTGCCCTAATTGATTTTACCACATTTATTTTTATGCCTTTTAATTCACCTTTAGGGTGTAGTATTGTGAAAGAGGGTGCATATGGATTGTTATGGTGAAAGATAGAAGATTTCTCAACTGGGATCTACCAGAACAAAAAAAAGCTTTTAAAAACTATCTGCCCTACTACTTTGCCAAAGTTTCCAATCAGCTCAAGTAACTTGGGAGTGGAGTCCGTGGGGTTCTTTAAACACAAGATCATGTCATCTGCAAAGAGGGAGAGTTTTCCTTCCTCTTTCCCAATTTGAATCCATTTTATGTTTGCATCCTGTCTTTTTGCCCTAGCTAGGCATTCTAATACTAGGTTGAAGAGTGGACATCCTTGTCTCCTTTTGGAATTTAGAGGAAATGGCTTTAACTTTTCGCCATTAAGTATAATGCTGGCTGTAGGCTTGTCATACACTGCCTTTACTATATTGAGGAATGTTCCATGGATTCCTAGTTTTTTCAGAGCTTTCATCATAAAGGGGTGTTTGATCTTGTCAAATGCTTTTTCTGAATCTATTGAGATAATCTTTCCTGTATGCCAATAACAAGAAGAGAGCAGCTGAAATTAGGAAAGCAATCCCTTTTGTAATAGCCCCACAAAAAGTAAAATACTTAGGAGTTAACTTAACAAAAGAGGTAAAGGACCTCTATGATGAAAACTTTAAAAACCTGAAAAAGGAAATTAAAGCAGAACTAAGCAAGTGGAAAAACCTCCCATGCTCCTGGATTGGAAGGATCAACATCGTAAAAATGGCAATACTGCCAAAGGCTATCTACAAATTTAATGTGATACCTATCAATAGCCCAACCCATTCTTCAATGAAATAGAAGAAGTAATTCAAAAATTCATATGGAACAATAAAAGATCCCAAATAGCAAAAAGAATCCTTAGTAGAAAGAATAGTGCTGGAGAAATATCAATACCAAATTTCAAACTCTACTATAAAGCCATAGTAATCAAAACAGCTTGGTATTGGCACAAGAACAGAGCTCAGGACCAATGGAAAAGAACTGAAACCCCAAAAATGAATCCACAGATTTATTTATTTTCTTTTTTAAATTTTACTGTGAAGGTGATGTACAGTTAGATAAACAGGTAATGAGCACATTTCTTTTTGAACAGTGTCGACCCTCCCTCATTTTCTCCCTGTTTTTTCTCCCCACTTGCCTCCAAGTTATATAGTTCATCTCCAACATAATGTCTAGTGATTATCACTGCTGAATTAGATCACCATTTCTGTGCTTCCCCTTCCCCTCCTCAAATCAGATAAACCTAACTATGAGTCAAAAGGTTCAGAAATAGTGTTTGCTTCAGCAGCACATACACTAAAATTGTAACAATACAGAGAAGATTAACATTGCCCCTGTGCAAGGATGACATGTAAATTCGTGAAGCATTCCATATTTTTAAAAAGTACAAAAATAATTAATAAACAGTGGCAAATGGAAACAAATAAGAATAACTTCAAACAGTATAATAAAAACCTAATTTCCATTGCTTGGAGTTCATGTCCATAAGCATCACTTTATATGATTATTTGCACATTGCTATTGACCCCTTGAGACCCTCTCTAAGAATATCCTCCTTTGAGGAAAGCAACTCCTTTTGTAATAGTCCCCTGAAAAATAAAATACTAGGACTTAACTAAAGAAGTGAAGTAATTAACTAAAGAAACTTTAAAAACCTGAAAAAAGAAATTCAAGCAGCTAAGGAAATCGAAAAATCTCACATGCTCCTGGATTGTGATCATAAAAATGGCAATACTGCTATCTACATATTCAATGCAATACCCATCAATATTCCAGCTTCATTTTTCAATGAAATAGAAGAAGTAATCCAAAATTTTATATGGAACAATAAAAGACCCTGAATAGCAAAAACAATCCTGAGTAGAAAGAACAATGCTGGAGGAATATCAATATCAAACTTCAAACTCTACTATAAAACCATAGTAATCAAAACAGCTTGTTACTGGTACAAGAACAGACCTGAGGACCAATGGAATAGAAGTGAAGACCCAGAAATGAACCTGCAGATCTATAGCCATCTAATCTTTGATAAGGGATTTAAAAAATTAGAACAGAAAACAGCCTCTTCAGTAAATGGTGCTGGAAAAATTGGTTAAACACCTGTAGAAAACTAAAGTTAGATCCTTATATATCACCCTGCACCAGAATCAACTCCAAATGGATCAAAGACCTTTAAGTAAAGGCAGTTACCTTGACAACATTAAAAGAAGGAGTAGGAGAAGGTCTAGGGCTCCTTAGCACAGGCTGAAAATTTCCTAATAAAGACCTAGAAACACAACAAATCAAAGAAAGGTTGGACAAATGGGATTGCATGAAACTGCAGAGCTTCTGCATGGCAAAGGACATAGCTAGCAAGATCAATAGAAAGACCACAGATTGGGAGAAGAAATTCACTAGCTGTACAACAGTCTAAAATATACTTAGAACTCAAAAAAATAAATCCCCCAACAACAAATCCTCAAATAAATAACTGCCCCATTAAAAAGTAGGCTAAAAGCTTAAAGAGAGACTTCACTGAAGAGGAAATAAGAATGGACAATAGACATATGAAGAAATGCTCAAATTCTTTGACCATAAAAGAAATGCAAATCAAGATATTGAGATTCCACCTTACTCCAGTTAGAATGGCTATAATCAAGAAATCTAATAACAACAAATGCTAGAGGGGATGTAGCCAAAAGGGAACCCTACTGCACTATTGGTGGGAGTGTAAACTTGTTCAATCACTTTGGAAAGCAGTATGGAGGTTTCTCAGAAGACTCCATATAGAGCTCCCCTAAGACCCAGCAGTCCCACTTCTGGGCATTTACCCAAATGATCACAAATAAGACCATACTAAAACTACCAGCACAACTATGTTTATCACAGTATTATTCACTATAGCTAAGATATGAAACAAACCCAGATGCCCCTCAGTAGATGAATGGATAAAAATGTGATTATATATATTATAGATAGAGATAGATAGATAGATAGATAGATAGATAGATAGATAGATAGATACATGAATTCTATGCTTCCATCAGAAAGAATGACATCATCTCATTTGTTAGGAAATGGAAAGGGTTGGGAAAAAATCATATTAAGTGAAGTAAGCCAGACCCAAAGAAACATAGGTCCCATGGTTTCCCTTATTTGAAATAATTAGTATACATCTAGGATATTCTTATCAGAGAAGCAAAAAAGCTCAAATGCTATGAATATATGACCATATAAGATAATGTTAAGCAAAATGAACCCCAAGATATGGACACAATAAGTTTTTCTTTGTTGTTGTTGTTTTAATGTACTATGTGATTTTTTTTGTTTCTTTTGTATGTTCTTCCCCCTAGGGTATATCCCCTGTTGTCACCATATTTGATTTTGTTACCCTGAATCTTTTTTTGGGGGGGTCTGGTTGTGGGGCCTGAACTCTGGGCCTGGGTGCTGTCCCTCAGCTCTTCAGCTCAAGGCTAGCACTCTACCACTTGAGCCACAGCGCCACTTCTGGCTTTTTTCTTTTTTGCTTATGTGGTGCTGAGGAATTGAACCCAGGGCCTCAGGCATGCAAGGCAAGCACTCTACCACTGAGCCACCTTCCCAGCCCATCCCCTGAATCTGGTATATACATTTATCTAATTTGGGAATGGGAAGAGGAATATGAAATGTTGAAATAGGGACACATGGTGCCCCTATTAGACTCACAAGACTATGTTGGAAATTAACTTTACAACTTGGTGGGAGGAAGGAGTGAGGGAGATGGGGGAAGAAAGGGAGCGTAGGAGAAAAACCAAGGAGGGTATAACAATGTTCGATGAGAAATGTACTCATTACCTTACTCATGTAACTGTAACCCTCCCTGTAAAGCATCTTTACAATAAAATAAATTTAAAAAGAACATCCTCCTTTGTTCTCATGATGTGAATACTTAGAGTGCTCTGTAATTATTCCTGTCCAAGTGTAGTTTGTATGTTACCTTTCATTGCATTTGCTTGTAGATTTATAAGCACATTCTTATTATTACAAATGAAGGTAACGATTCAGCCTGTGTTTCTTTGGGTCTAGTTTACTTGGCTTAATACAATTTTTCCAGTCGTTTCCATTTCCACACAAATATGGCAAAGGATATAGCTAAAATAAGTAGAAAGCCCACAGAATGGGAGAAGATCTTTGCTAGTTATGCATCAGACAAGGTCCTCTTGTCTAAGTAAAGGTCAATAAATTAACCCTCCTCAAACACAAATCTCAAAGAAACAACAACCCCATTAATAAGTGGGCTAACAACTTAAATAGAGACTTCTCAGAAGAAGAAATAAGAATGGCCAATAGACAGATGAAGAAATGTTCAACATCTCTGGCCATAAAAGAAATGCAAATCAAAACAGCATTCAGATTCCACCCCAGATAGTGTGGCCATTAATAAGAAAAACAATAATAGCAGATGCTGGTAGGAATGTGTCCAAAATAGAATCCTTCTACACAATTGGTGGGAATGTAAACTTGTTCAACCACTCTGGAAAGCAGTATGGAGGTTTCCCCAAAGACTAAACATAGAGCTTCCCTATGACCCAGCAATCATACTCTTGGGCATTTACCCAAATGACCACAAACAGGACTGTACCAAAGCCTCTAGTACTACCATGTTCATTGAAACATTATTTACCATAGCCAAGATATGTAATCAACCCAGATGCCCCTCAGCGGCTGTAGTTATTTCTGAGTTCTAATACTTCTGTTCTTTGCACCATTCTACTTCATAGTCTCTATGATGATCAATTCTATTTCAATACATTCTTTAATTTTATTCTTTTTAGTTATTTTATTCTTATTTTATTCTTGTATTTTGTATCAATACTTTCTTTTAGATGCTATTGTCTTTCTGTCAGGATTTTACCTCATCTCCTCATCATTTCCCTAATGGTTTTGCTTCATTACTTCCATCATGACACCATTGGCTGTTGTATTGCCTTCACCTTTTGACTGAGTGGAGAAAATTGGTACTTGTCAAAAATAATTTTTGCTTAACAGATTAAAAAGATTATGAGAGTGCCATTCTTTATATAACAACAAGAGGAGAAGAAATTGAATTCACAGGCAACCTTTATTCTAAGAGATGGTAAAACGTGTGAGAAGGTATAAGATAATGTCGAATGAACTTTGGTAAAATATGGGAGGAAAAAGCAAAAGTCTTAAGAAATGACTAAAATTTGGAAAAATCAACTAGGAACTATAGGACAGGAAAAAAGCACAGGAAAAAAATCCACAAAACTACTGATCAATTTTTATTTTTCTGCAGCTATCTACTGGGTACACAAAGGAAAGAATAGGATGCGAAAGAAAGAAGAAAGATGAGTTGGCCTGCCAGAAGCCCAGAGGTGAAGCAGTAGTATCAGAACATGCATATGTGCTCTTGGCTATTAACACATTTTGTGTTAAGAGGAGTTGATGAAGGACATGCACAAAATTTGCTCAGGTCGCAACTCTTCTTTATAAAGAAAACACATCAGCTGCTGGGAAATGAGAATAAAGAATTGAAGTCCTTGTCATGTTTGGTGCTTTCTATCTTTCACCTTGTCCCTGTCATGTTTGGTTTTTCTATCTTTCTTGTAGGAAAAACAATTAAAAACTAAATAAGGGACTGGAAATGTGAATTAATGGAGAGCTCTTGCCTAGCATGCAAGAAGCCCTGGGTTCAATTGGCCAGTACCACATAAACAGAAAAATCAAGAAGTGATGCTGTGGCTCAAGTGGTAGGTAGAGATGTTAGCACAGAGATGCTTAGTGACAGTGCCCAGACTGGCAAAAAAAAAGCCTAAAGAAGATCATTTTGCCCATTGGACAATTTCTCCCAATAGATTACTTTACCTAAAGGCACAACTACCGAATTCTTTATGTTGTTCCTGAGTTCTTATTGTCATTGTTAGGATGATTGTGATAGTTTGCATTTGATAAAGTTTATCTCAGCCTGCTTTCTTCCCCTTTTGTTAAAAATACATGCAGAAATCTGGTCTTTACACTTCCTAGGGCCATATGCCACCCAAGGTACATTTATAAAACAAAAATACTGTATAATAATTTTACAAGTGAAATTCACAATATAATATTCACTAAGGATGTTTTGTATATTAGTGATATTTTCTGTAAGTTTCTTTCCTTTAAAGAAAATATGGAATCATTTGCATTTAAATGATGCCTTTAACACCAAAGTCATGTATTTTTTCAGTTTTATTTACTTACATTAATATTGATTGTTAAATGTTTGTATTAATACAAATTATACAAAATGTTGGGTTCAATTATGATATTATCAAACATATATAATTTCATCATATCAGTTTTCTCTTTCTCCCCTATAATAAGTAGAATACTTCCTCTTTTCAAATAGTATCCATTTTACTTCAGAACTTTTTTAAAAAAATAGCTAGGTTCTGTATGTGAAGACTTGAGGTATGACTCAAGTTGTAGAGTGTCAACTGTTGGCAAGATGGCTGAACAAATTATCAAGATGCTAAGTTCAAACCTATACCACTACACACAGATTAGGAAAAAGTTAGACTCTGAATATAAAAGAAATGTGTTATATTTGTCCATATCAGTCTAGCTAATTTCGTTAATACCATGGTTTCCTACTCATTTTCCCACAAATGATAAAATTTTGTTCTTTTTCATGGCTAAATAATATACAAATGTATACCAATATATTCCAATACACCAATATAGTAATAATATACCACAATTTTAATTCATTCATTAATGATCACATATACCAATTTTCTAATGACTATTTTTAATAGCTCCACAATAAACAGAAGTGGAGATGTATCTATTGTGTATTTCCTGTAAGAAGGATTTAAAAGCTGCTTTTGCTGAGAAACACTAATTCCTTACTTGGGGCCACAAATGAACTAAAATCATGCTAAAAAGCTTAAGCTTCAGCTTTCACTTTGCATCAGTGTTCTTTGTTCTGAGATATTCTCTACTCCAGTCACTTTGTAATCACATTTATTTCAACTAGAAAATAATTTACTGAAGAGTCATTCTTCTGTGACACAAGGCAATGCCTTCTTCTTATCATCTTTTGACAAAAGGTGAAATTGCCACACAGGGAAAGAACTGCCAAAAGCTCAGGACAGATGATTGACTACCAGAAAACAATAACAAGAACTTTGCCATAGAGCAACAGGACATGTTCCAACTTCTCTCAAGAGAGGAAGCAAGAATAACTTCTCCAGAAACCCCTCAGGGACAGGGATCTCAACCAGTGCCTGGAATGTTTAATCACTATGTTTAATCTCTATGAAACCTAAACTCATGTCTATGCCCTTAAAGATGTCTGAAGATACACAGACGCACTCTCATCCAACAGCACATATGCCCATGCCATGGAATGAATTTCCTTTCTCTGAGTTTCACCAAGGTTCTTTACTTGTCATACAGGGGCCAGTGGTTGGATATTACACAGTGGAACTCCTGGAATTTTGACCTAGATTAAAAAAATTTAGTCTCATGTTTACTTACATTCTTAAAGGTATATGCTAAAAGCAGTATAGCTGAATGATATATTATACTTCTATTTTTAGTTTTTGATAAAACTTCCTTACAACTTCCAGAGTGGCAAGACTAATTTACATTTCCACCAACAATATAAAAAATTCTTTCTTCTTCACAAGTCACTAGGATTTATTTTCTTTCTCTTTCTTTCTTTCTTTCTTTCTTTCTTTCTTTCTTTCTTTCTTTCTTTCTTTCTTTCTTTCTTTCTTTCTGTCTGTCTGTCTGTCTGTCTTTCTGTCTTTCTGTCTTTTTCCTTTCTCATTCTTTCTTTTCTTTCTTTTTCTCATGAGGCTTGAACTCAGGGCCTGTAGGCTGTTCTCAGCTTTTTTACTTAAGGCTAGCTCTCTACTACTTTGAACCAAAGCACCACTTCTGGTTTTCTAGTAGTTAATTGGAGATAAGAGTATCATGGCTGACTCTGAGCCATGATCCTCAGCTCTCAGTCGCCTGGGTAGCTGAATTAAAAGCCTGAGCAACTGGCATACTGCTGACGTTTGTTTTCTCAATGGACATTGGGTCTCAAATATTATGAGATCTTGATGTAGATTTGCTTTTTGTTTCTCTGGTGGCTGAAGATGTTCATCATAATTTTCATGTATATTTTTTCATGTAATGTGCATTGGAATTCTTCTGTTTGACCCATTTAGTAATTTTTAAAAAATTGTTTAGTTCTATATATTCTGCATATAAATCTTCTGTCAGATAAATAGCTAGAGAAGATTTTCTCCTATTCCCTCATTGTCTCTTCACTTTTTAAATTTTCTTTTGTTATGTTAAAGCATTTTAATTTGATACAATCACATTTGTCAATATTTTGTTATTGTTTCTTGAGTTATTGGAGCCCTATTTAGAAAATCATTGTTTATATCCATAGCTTAAAGTATTTGTCCTATGTTTTCAGGGAGTAGTTTCAAACTTTAAAATATTACATTAAGATCTTTTATCTATCTTGAATTTATTTTTGGGCAGAGTGAGTGGTAGGGATCTAATTTCAGATTTCTACAGGTAGATACCCAGTTTTCTCAACACTACATGATAAAGAGACTATTTTTTTCTCTGAAACACAGTTTTGGAAAATTTGTTGAGAATCAGACAGGTATATATTTAAAGGTATCTATACCTATTTCTATATAAATATATTTATGTATATGTTATATATAAATCCATAGATAAATATCTATATCTATATTATATATAATGCCATTATGGTTACTATTATTTTATATTATGTTTTGAAATCAGGTTGCTTCTGAGACCAAAGGAGGATATTCTTGGGAAAGGATCAAAGGTTTAATAGCTATAGGCATATGATCACATAAAATGATGTTTATAAAAATGAAATCCAGGAAATGGAAACAAGAAGATTTGGTATTTTTTTTCTTTCTATTCACTATTTTTGATTTTTGTACATTTTGTGTTGTAAATTCATCTGTTTTGAGAAAGCTAAGTGGGAGCACAGAAATGGTGGGACAAATTCTGAACAAATGCAGCAGTGGTACTCACTAGACACTGTGGAAAATGAACTATACAACTTGTGGGGAAAGGGTCAGGAGGGAAAAAATGGAGAAAAAAATGGAAGAGGTGGCACTGTACAAAAAGAAATGTACTCATTATCTGACTGATGTAACTGTAACCCCTCTGTACATCACCTTTACAATAAAAATAATAAAATATATTTAAAGAAAAAATACCAATTTGTGTGACACTTCCTGCATTACTCTTTTTTTTGTGAAAGATAATTTTGGCTACTAGGGTTTTTTGAGCTTCTATATGAATTTTAAGATTCTTAATTCTTTTTTTTTGTCAGTTGTGGGGCTTGAATTCAGAGCCTGGGCACTGTCCCTGAGCTTATTCATGCAAGGTTAGCACTCTACCACTTTTAGCCAAAGTGCCACTTCTGATTTTCCGGTAGTTAACTGGTGATAAGTGTTTTAGGGACTTTCATGCCTGGGCTGGTTTTGAACCTCAATCCTCAAATCTCAACCTCCTGAGTAGCTAGGATTACAGGCATAATCTACTGGCACCCAGCTAAATATTTTCCATAAAGAATAGCATCAGAATTTTCATGGATATTACATTTAATTTACTGTAATATGGCCATTTTCATAATATTAATTCCATTCATACATGTACAGTTATTCTTCTAGTATCCTTTTAAGTTATTTATTTGATGTTTTGTGGTTTTCATTAAAGGTTTCTTTCTGACTTGTTTAGGTTTATTCCTAGGTAATTTTTAGGCTATTTTGAATGGGAATTTTGGCCTAATTTGCTGAGTAGGTTCACTATCAATATATAAAAAAGTATTTTCTAAAACCTACATAGAGAGTATAGAGACAAGACACTCTTTTCTTGTTCCTTCCCACTTTTTCCCCAATTCAGTACAATGGCTATCAATTTGTTATGTACCTTCATTGTGTTAAAGTATACATGAGTCTTCTGTCTCTTCAGGATTTTTTTTATGACAAGATGTTATGTCAAAGACTTCCAAATTTATTGATACAAGTATGTGTTTTTTATGTCCTTTATTCTCCTTAAGTGATGTATTATGCTTTTTTAATTCACATATGTTGAACCATCTTGTATATTCCTGGATTAAAGCCAACTTAATCATGGTGTATACTATTATTAGTGTTCTTCTGAGTTAAGCTTGCAAGAATTTCCTTGCTTATTTTTGCATTAATGTTTATTAAGGAAATTTCTCTATAGTTTTTGTTGTTTGTCCCTATCTAGTTTGGGAATCAAGGACACCTATGGTTTCATAAGAATGAATTTGAAAAAATGAATTTGAAACAAATGAATTTGGAAGTGTTCATCCCTTTCTATTTTATAGAAGAGTTTGAAAATCATTTGTGTTAGTTCTTTAAAGGTCTGATAGATTCAGCATTCAATGAAACCAGTTAGGGGCTTTTCTACTGCTTCAATGTGATTGCTCATTCTAGATCTGTTTAGGTTCATAATTTACTAGTGTGTGTGTGTGTGTGTGTGTGTGTGTGTGTGTGTGTGTGTATGTGCGTGCGTGCCTGCACTATTTTTGGAACTTGAACTTATGTCTGGCTTTTTAGTGATTAAGTGGGGATAAGAGTCTCATGGACTATCCTTTCTAGGCTAGCTTCAAATTGATGATTTGCAGATCTGAGCCTCCTGAGTAACTAGGATTACAGGTGTGAGCAATCAGTGTTTAGCCATAATTTATTTTTTAAACATATTAGCATGTTTCATTTACATGACTTTTCACTCATTCCTTTAGAAAACTTTCCTTAAAATATAAACCATTCTTAAACTTACTTTTAAGAAAGTCTTTCTTAAAAAAATCCTTAATTTGAACATACAAAAGACAAAAACAAACAAACAAACAAAACATGGTCTCCCTGATATGTGGCTGTTAAAGCCAAAATGCAAGAATATATGGCAAAGTAACAGGACTCAAGAAACAAAGGACAGCCACCCATTTTGTCATATCGTTGCTAATGACTCCATGTTCTAGACCATACATATGGTAGATATATGCACACAACAGAGGGAAGCCCGGAGGAGAAATAGAATAAGTGGGAAAAACCTAAACTAAGCAAAAGGAAAGAAATGTAAACATCACCTGATGTGGAAAAAATAACATATTTTCAAAGCTCATAGAATTCACAAACTGTATAGACCATGATAATGACAATTTGCCTTGTGAAAATTAAAATGTGTTTGTGACTCTAAGTATCACTATTCCACAATACTGTGAAATATGTGAAATGTATGTAATCAGTTAATCTCAATTAGAGAAGAGAAGTGAGAGAAGGGATGGGTTAGGAGAGATGGGTGACAATGTTGTCAGACACTTTGTACTCATATACTGTTTTGTAGAATGGGAACTTTTTTGTAAAACTACTTAAAGATAAAAAACAAAAAAATGCAAAATGTTTCCCCTAAAAAAAGAAACAAAAAAATCACACAGTACATTTAAAATATGTTAAAACAATAGCAAGATAGAGAAAACAAGTTGTGTCCTATCTTGGGGTTTATTTCACTTAACATCATTTTTTAATGTTTTTATGTGTTTTTTTTAAATTACTTTCAAGGTGATGTACAGATTGGTTACAGTTACATAAGTAAGATATTAAGTACATTTCTAGTTGGACTTGATATCCATTCCCTTATTTTTCTTCCTCTTTCCTTCCCCCTCCCAAGTTGTAGAGATTATTTCCAACATAGTGTCTTTGAGTATCACTCTTGCATTCGTTTCCCCTTTGTCCTTTGCCTCCCATTTTTTTTGTTCCCCTTTCCTTCCCTAATTCAGATAAACATATATACAATACCCAAGATACCAAAATCAAATACAGTGACAACAAGGGTTAAGCAATCTTATATGATCATATTTATATAGCTTTTGACCTTTTCTGCTTGTCCTAGACTCATACTAGTTGTTGCAAATAAGGGAAACCATGGGACTTATGTTTCTTTGGGCCTGGCTTACTTCACTTAATATAATTTTTTCCAAGTCTTTCCATTTCCTAACAAATGGGACGATGTCAGTCATTCTGATGGAGGCATAGAATTTCATTAAAAAATATATGTATTTATATATCATATTTTCTTGATCCATTCATCTACTGAGAGGCATCTGGGATGGTTCCATATCTTAGCTATGGTGAATAATACTGCAATATGCAATAAATATAATTGTGCTGATAGCTTTATCATACCCTTGTTTGTGATCATTTGGGTAAATGTCCTAAAATGGGATTGCTGGGTCATAGGAGAGCTCTATGTGGAGTCTTTTGAGGAACCTCCATACTGCTTTCCGAAGTGGTTGAACAAGTTTACACTCCCATCAACAATGCAGTAGGGATCCCTTTGGGCCACATCCCCTCCAGCATCTGTTGTTACTAGATTTCTTGATTATAGCCATTCTAACTGGGGTGAGGTGGTATCTCAGTGTTGTTGGATTTGCATTTCTTCTATAGCTAAAGAAGTTGAGTATTTCTCCATGTGTCTATTGGCCATTCTTCTTTCCTCTTCAGAGAAGTGGAAGGGAAATAACCAAATGCTGAAATAAGGATATAGGTTGACCCATTGTAACAATGAGATGTATAAAACACTATGCCACGCCTACTCCGGTGGAGTCTGCTTAGCATGGGAAACCTGCTTTCAGACCTGAGAATGGGGCTTCAAAGAGGCCTATCTCCTGGAAAGGCTGGCAAGCCCCTGCTTTTCTTTTCTTCACTGTATAAGAGTGCCTATTAATCTTTTACTGTTTCTGCTGCTCATTGTACTTATGTTCAACGTTCCTTTATTCAAAGCTCTTTCTTAAGAATGTTGATGACTCCAACATCTGATGAGTGTCTTAAAAATATGACTAACTCACCAGAGTTAAACGCTACCCTGAAAGCCTCTCTCATGGAGGCTAGTAGACAAGTCATAAGTAAATATAAAAGTATTGGGGGTTTCACAATGTCACTTCAGCAGAAGGAATTGTTTGTAAGAGATTTACAAAAAGCTGTAGGCGCGGCTAGAACAGAAAGAATGTATGGCAATTGCTGAGATAACTACTTAGGAGAAAGAACTTCCTACTACTCTCTTTTATTTACTAAGAGACTTGCTAGATCTAGGTCTCCTTGGTGTTTACTATTTAAAAAGGAACAGTAAAGATCTTATGGGACAGTTAAGGCCTCTATAAAAATAGGTAATGGTTAATTGGTGACAAACATTGAAACCCATTGTATTTCTTAGAGATAAGCCGGAAACAAGTGCCTATCAGGCGACCAGCTGGTGACCACCCAAAAATGAAGCCATGCAGCAAGATTGTGTAACCTTTTGCCCTTTCTCATGAAGACTTTTGCTATAAAAGTTTGTTATCCTGTACATTAAATTGCACTCAGCATCCACTCCTCTTGTGTGTGAGTTGTCTGTTTGCCATCTCCCCACCTATTCCAGGTTCCTCCCTTAGGTGTCCTCCATCGTCCCGACAGAGCTGGTCCGCGGCAACACTACGTTGAAAATGAGCTTGGGGGGGGCAGAGTTGGGGAGGTGGGTAGGGAAGGGATGGGAGGAGAAAAACACATGAGGAGGTAACAATGCTCCATAGGAAATGTACTCATTGCCTTACTCACGTAACTATCACACTTCTGTACACTATTTTTACAATAAAAACATAATAAAAAATCCTTAATTTGTATTCCCCTTAAATTGTCTATATATTGTTTTAAGGCCTAGTGTGTAATTTAACATTTTCAATTTCTTTCTCCTTTCCTTCCTTTCTTTCTTCTTTCGTGGTGTGTGTGTGTGTGTGTGTGTGTGTGTGTGTGTGTGTGTGTGTGTGTATGTGTGTGTATGTGTGTGCATGTGTTCTGTTTCTTGGGTTTGAACTCAGGGCATGGGTGCTTTTCATGAAGTATTTTTGTGTGTATGCTCAAGGCTAGTGCTCTTCCACTTGAGCCACATCTCCACTTCTAGCTTTTTGGTTTTCAATAGGGGATAAGAGTCTCAATAACCTTCTTGTTCAGGATGACGTTGAACTTTCATCCTCAGAACCTCAGCCTCGTGAATAGCTAGCATTACAGGTGTGAACCACCAACGTCCAGCTCATTTCCAATTTCTATTCAGTCTTCATTCTACTACTATTTGAAATTCATCCTCAGTCCTTCCTATATGATGTAGCCCCCAAAAGTTAATTTATTAAAGTCTTACCCCCAGTACCTCAGTACCTCACGATGTGACTATATATAGAGATAGAGCCTTTATTTATTCTTTTTTGTGCTCATACTGGGCCTTGAATTCAGGGTCTAGGCACTATCTTGTAATCTTTTTACTCAAGGCTGATTGATATTCTACTACTTGGACCACAGCTCTACTTCCACACTAGAGTCTTTAAAGAGCCTATTCACTTAGTGGGAGGCTATTAGAGTGAGCTCATTTACAGTACAAATATAAGAAATATACATATAAGAATACATACAAATATAAGAAATAAACAAATGCCTACAAAGACTATATAAACCACATGGAGAATACAGTCATTGGCTAGCCAAGAGACAAGACTTGGAGAAATCAACTCTTACTGACATTTTGACCTTGAACCTTTCATCATCTAAAACTGTACAAAAATAAACTTCTGCTATGTAATCCACCCAGTGTGCAGATGAAACTAATACAGCAGTAAACTAATACAGCACTCTACAGACAATATCATTGGCTTCCTGAATTCCAATCATAACAGAAGTGAGATTAAATTCTGTTAATCAGTTAATAATGCTAAAATTTTAGATAAAATTTTCAGCATAGTTAAAAGGGTATAATGAAAAGTTAAAAATGCTGAAAGATGATATAGTAGGCATATTGGTATAGAATATCACATATGAAAGAAATATGGGACAGACTATTTGACATGGTAATAAGTGCATAGTAATGAATTGCACTACAATGTATTACATTCCTATTGTCTAAACCTGAAATTCATTAAATTAAGCAGATAATTGTTGCATTAAATGGCATTAAAATATTTACCTAATATTTTTTCCTTAAACTTTGCACACATCCTTTCCTTCTCATGGTTATTCTTCCAGTTAGTCCTCACCTAACTTAGAACCTTAGAAGTGACAACCTCTACCCATTTTTAAATGGGATAATAGAAAAAACTAGATCATTTAAAACTCAACCTTTCCAATGCCAAGTTTACAAGGACCCATGTGTATATCCTATATCTTCTTTCTGCAAACAGCACAAAGGGAAGGCCTAGTTCTACTGACTGTGGACATCTCAGCATCCTTTTTGTCTTTGGACCACATATCTGAAGGACTCTGTTGTGGCAGATATTCTACTTTCCCAGCATGTCCTCTATGTGATCTAATTTCCAGCAACACAGAAGCATCTTCCAATTACCCCTAGTTTTTAAAACAATGAAAAAGTGCCAAGACATTCTTTGATCCCCTATCTCTTTCCTGCTCCCCATTTTCCTGCTAAGCTTCTTGTAAAGACTTTTGACAAGAGCCATTCAAAACTCTTCAGTCTGGCTCCCAATGCTTCTAGTTTAAATCGAAATAAGTATTTAGCTGTCTTATTCCATAGAATAGTGCTCTCTCAAGAGTACTTGCTCTGACTTTGGAATTCAGTATTGTTATTTCTGTTCTTCCTCACAAGCCATTGCTTCTGCTCTTGCAGAAGTGCTCATCTCTTCATCTCAAGGCCTCTTCTTAATATTCAGCTTCTTGGTGATTTCATGTATCTGTACCATTTTAAATAATGCTTAGAGGGGGGGACCAAGATGGTGATGGGACAGTAGGGAAATGCCACAGCTCTCTCCAACCAAAAAGAGAGTTCGAGTTCCAATGCTTAATTTCCCCATGAGACAACAAAAAGATGAACACCCAGAGAAAAAAGGAGGTGGAAAAAAACAAAAACAAAAAAGAAGGAAAAGGAAAAATTTCAGAATAGAGAAGCGCGAAGACCCCTTCCCGAACCTTAACCAGCTGCGCGGCAATGTGCCAAGCCATGGCCAGCCCAGCCCAGCAGGGGCTGCTGGAGTCCCCAGACTCACAGGGGGTCCTCTGCAGATTACCATCACAGAAGATGCTTGAGGTACCAGTGTCAGACCCACTGATTGCAATGAACAGAGAAACCTCCGAGCGGGGAGCTTACACAGAGATTCCCCCCCACCCCTCACTCTGCAAGCAGAGGGGCTCCATCCCACCAAAGCCACTCAGCCCCAAGGTGGGAACCCCAGAACTACACAGGTCACCCACAGAATGCCAGAGCAGAAGACCTGCAAGGTACTGGTGCTGATCTGGAGAGCACAAATAGAGACAAACCCAAGCACTCAGAATGTGCATGGTGACCCCTCCCCCACCCCTCGGCTGGAGGCCGGAGGCTAGAGGCCCATCCTGTGGCACCGACCTGAACAGCATCAATACTGAGGCAGAGACAGAGGAGAAACACACAGAGCCACCACCACCCAGCCCAGCCCACAAGCATCTCAACTGAACTCTGAAGTGGCAACCAGTGACCTACATCACATAGAAACAACAACCACCTCCAGGGTGAGTACCCCGCTGGGGACAGTGTATCCCTCCTCAAGGGAGACAAGAGCTGGTGGGAACCCCAGACCTTAACCCAGACCACTACCCCAACACCTGGACTACAGGACCCACTAAAACTGGGAACTGTTCGAGTGCTCCACCAGACCGTGGAGCATATCCAGCTGGACAGGCTAGATCAAGAGTTCCTTGGATGGAGCTGAAGCAGCCAAGCCAGGAACAGCACCCATGTGTCACAACAGCCAACAGTGGAAGAAACTTGAACTATGTACCCCAGGCTGCATAACCCAGGCAGGATACACAACAGCACAGGTCCAACTGGTGTGCCCCAGGGCAGGGACTGGGAGCCAAGACCAGGCCTGAGGATCCAATGCCTGAGCAATACAACCAACTCCTCCTGATTGAAGTCAGAAGCTGAGCATACGCCTCAGTAGAGGGAACTGCACCCCCCGGGAATCATGCCAGTGACAGCAAAGGACCTGGGTGTCCAGGGCAAGAGAACCAGAAGCCTAAACCCCACCAATACCCAACCCATATATCCCAGGCCAGGAATTGGACAACTCAGGCTGCCAGCACCTGATACTAGTCAGGAGCTCAGGCTGGTATTGTGGCTCAGCAGTAGAGCGCTTGCCTTGTGTGCATGAGGCCTTGGATCTGATTTCTCAGCACCACATAAGCAGAAAAGGCCAGAAGTGGTGATGTGGCTCAAATGGTAGGACACCAGCCTTGAGCTGAAGAGCTGAGGGACAGTGCCCTGGCCCAGAGTTCAGGCCCACAACCAGCCAAACCCCCCTCCCCCTGCAAAAAAAAAAAAACACACAAAAAACATCAGGAGCCCATAGCAGACTCCAGGAACTGGGAAAGTATGCCTAGCACAGCTGATCTCACCAAGAACACCTGTAGGAGTAAACAGGAGTGGTCTAGGCTGCTCAGTTCTAAAGGTGGAAACTGCCAGTGATCTACATCAGAGAGCTGAGAGCCCTATGTGGGTCAGACCAGCAGCTGGAGGTCGGACCACAACAGAACTGAGACCAGGTACAGATTCTCTCTGCCAACTCAGAAACAGCAACCGAGCAAAGACAGACACCTATTGACCAAAACAAAATTTCAGATTAGTTCCAATAATCCCTGAATCACCATGCGAAAATCACAAAGAAAAATTACAAGGCTTATCAACACCCAGGAGAGCAAGTTACCCCCCAAAGCCAGCAGCCACCCAGGGGAGAGCCCCACTGGGAGCAAAACAGGAATGGAAGACAAAAGTTACATCCAAGAGATGCTGGAGGCAATGACTCAAGAATTAAAGTGAGAAATAGACCAGAAATTTAAAGAACACAGCGATGAGCTATCAAAAGAGATGCAGGGTCTCAAACAGGAGGTGCACGCAAAAATAGAGGCAGTACACACCTCACACCTCACTAAGAGGTGCAATTAGTACTTTGAGAACTAACATGAAATCCATAAATGAGTCCATTTCCTCCATGCAAACCACAGTGGAAGCAATAGTTAACAGAGTGAACAAAATGGAATTTAGAGTGTCAGATACAGAAGACAGAATATACCAATTGGACCAAAAAGGTATAGACAGGAAAATCACTTAAATTATGCCAAAGGGAAATCCAAGAGCAAGCGGATAGTGCCAAGAAATTTAACCTTTGTATAATTGGAATGGACGAAGGTGAGAAATATCAAGGCAAGGGAATGTAACACCTATTCAACAAGATTATCAATGAAAAATTCTCCCATCTTAAAAAATAACATCTACCTACATAACAGAGGCATGTAGAACACCTAACAAGCAGGATCTCAGGAGAAACACTTCTAGGCACATTATAGTAAAAATGATAGATCTAAATAATAAGGAAACAATCTTGCATGCAGCAAAATGAAGAAGGAGCTATACTACAATGGTTAAAAACTAGAGTCACTGCAGATCTCTCCACACAGACACTGAATGCAAGAAAAGCCTGGGAAAGTACCATCTGAGCCCTGAGAACCAGTAACTGCCAGCCCAGATTGATATACCCGGCAAATCTAGCATTCGCATTGGATGGAGAAATGAAAATTTTTAATAGTACAGAAAAACTGAGTTTTAGTTTAGTTTTAGTTCCAGTGAACAGTCCTAGGCCAGAGAGAATCATACCAAGTGTATCATTACAGTACAGAGAGTTTGGCCAGAGAGGGAAAATCCAGGAAAGGAGATAGATCTGAACACTTGCCGGTACCACGGCTGCTGTGGCTGTGGTGGCTGCAGCGGCAGCCATAGCCATCATACCTACAACATAGAGTGTCTGGGACAAAGGTGCCAGACACAGTAGGCAAGTGGATTCTACTCAACACCAACAAGAACTAACAAAGAGGAGATATATTCTTCCTCCTGCAGATTGGAGACCAGAGATGACCCAAGAACCAACACTCTGGTGTGAGTAGAACCCTGACATCCTCACTCCTCAGGGAGCAGGGGAGGGAAGGTTGCCACTCCACCCTCAATACCCCTGCCCACACCAGAGATCTCCATCTTTGGTACAAAGGCCCAGCTGAGCAGATAACTCCAACTGGGGCCCAGGAAGAAAACAAAAGAGTCATTTAGCAGGTCACAAGAACCTGACCTGACCTGCCAGGCTCAAATCCACCCAGGGGAAAGTCACACTGCCCAGGCAGAGAAAACTCCACCCAGAAAGAGTGGCTTTCTTCACTGAGTAAATAGAGCCAGAGGTTACCTCTCCCTACAGCAGCTTAGACAATCAATTGAAATTCAGTAAAAATAAACCCTGAGAATGGCTCCAGGCTGGGCTCTGTGAGTGTCTCAGAAGCTAGCCCCTCAGGGAAAAGCTACTGTTTGCTGAAAGGCCTCAACCCTACCCAGAACCGAGCCTCACCATAGCATCTCCAAACTAGAGGAAACAGCCATCTCCCTCTTTTGCTATACACAAAGCAGATCTCCCTCCCACTGAACTAGTCTAGGAGGAGGATCTGGGTAAAGCAGAGCATTTTTCTGCCTGCTTAAACAAACTGACTTCAGAAACCAATCAAGCCACAGGAAAACCAAACACTACAAGCAGACCAGAGACTACATGAAGAGTCTGGTTACAGACACAAGGGAGATACAGGATCTTCCCATTCCACACCCCTCCCCCCCCAAAAAAATCAAAGAACTCTTTTTTGTACCTTTTTAAAAAAATTTAATTAAAAAATTGTTTTCTATTAATCTTTTTTTCCGCTTATAATTTTTATTTTAGGTGTAAATGTGTGTGTGCTTTTTCTTTATCTCTTATTGATCTTTTGATGCTTTTTTCTTTTATTCATTCTTTTCTGTTTTTTTTTTCCACTTTCTTTTTTGTATGACTTAATTGCTGTTTTGCTCATCCTCAGATATATACCCATCATCGACTATTAGACCTTATCCCCCGTTGTGTACACATTTAATCCAGAAATTTATTACTCAACTCACAACTTCTTAGGCTTAAATTCTTTAATAGCAGTATTATATCTTTATACCTATATAATTTTTAAGAATTTTTTTCCATTTTTTCTTGTTTTTTATTTTCTTCTATTTTTTAATCTCACTCCTATTATTCTGTCCAATTCATTTCCCTCTCTTAGATTAGGACTTGATTAAATTCACTCTCCTTTTAGTTCTCCACATCCCTCTAATCCTACTTTTCCCACATTTCTCCCTAAACCTAATAATTTCTGGTTTACCAAATTCTTCCTTGCTGTCCTTGGCCCATTAATCCATAGTTTGTTTTTATTTTAAATTTAATTTTATTTTATTTGTGAACATACTATACAGAGGGGTTACAATTGCATGGGCAGGATAATGCGTACATTTCTTACCAAGCATTGCAGCCTCCTCCTCACATCACTTCCCAGCCTCCCCCCTCCCCCCGAATCCCAATCATTCTCCTTCCCCCCTCCCCGCCCCCCCCACCGACATTGTAAAGCTCATTTTGGACATGACAATTTGTACTTCTCATTGTTGCAACAGGTCCACCTGTATCCTTAAACAACTGGTTTTTCCCAATCTCCTCCACAAGTTATACTGACATCAAATATAGAGAAAGCAGGGGTTATGCTGTGGGGCAGGGACATACAAAGCAACAAAGAGATAATCTTATAAATGCATTAGAAACACATGCATGAAAGAAAAAAACATTAAAATACATATC
>NW_012267238.1:17234227-17255046 GCF_000151885.1 Dipodomys ordii | reverse complement strand
AAGGACTCAGTATAAGCATGATAGGGAGAGAGAGAGGAGGCAAACCAAAGATCAATACAGGAATCTCATGAGTGTGAGGAAGCTATTCAAAGATTCATACAGGAATTGTGTGAACAGGTTCAGAACAGTCAAAGAGAAATAAAGAAATTGTGTGAGCAGGCTGAGAACAGTCAAAGAGAAAGACAGGAATTGCATGAGCAGGCTCAAAACAGACAAAAAGAGACACAGGAATTGCATAAGCAGGCTGAGAACAGTCAAAGAGAAGTACAGAAATCGCATGAACATGAGGAAGCTAATCAAAGAGTAATACAGCAATTGCAAGAGCAGGATGAGAACAGTCAAAGATCAAAAGAGGCATTCATGGAATCCATAAACAGAGAGCTGAAAGAAGTCAGGGAGACCACAAAGGAAATGCTGAATAGAGCCCAACAGAAGGAAGGGGAGTCCAAGGAAACCATAACCAATCAACTAAGTGATTTGAGAATAAACACTGAACACCAAATTAAGGAAGTAAAAACGTTCATACAAGATCTAAAACAAAGCTCCAACAAAGAATTTGAAGCCATCAAAGCTGACCAACTAGAAGGAAAAGAAAACACAAATAGAAAGTCTTGATAGTAGGTTAGACCATGCAGAAGATCGAATCTCGGGGATTGAAGACAGCCTAAATATTATAAAGAACATACAACTATCCAAGACAAATCCAAGAAATATGATAGATCTATTCAACACTTGGAAGATACCATCAGAAGTCCTAATCTGAGGATAATGGGTGTACAGGAGAACCTAAAGACCGAAGTTAATGGTCTAAGAAATTCGTAACAGGATCCTAGCAGAGAAATTCCCAAATATGCAGCAAGATAGGACTACTCAGATACAAGAAGCTTTTAGATCTCCAAATAGACCAGACCAGAACAGGACATCCCACTGTCACAATTCAGACCAAGGAAAAGATCCTTAAAGCCATTAAGGAGAAAAAAATCAATCACCTATAAAGGGAAACCAATCAGAATCACCTCAGATTTCTCAGCAGAGACAATCAAAGCAAGAAGAGCCTGGAATGATGTATGCCATGCCCCAAAGACAACTATCAACCAAGAATACTGTAGCCAGCTAAACTCTCCTTCATAACCAAAGGTCAAATAGAAACCTTCCATAGCAAAGAAAAATTGAAATGATTTATCTCCACCAAACCAGCCCTACAAAGATTCTTAAAGATGTCCTACACATAGAAAACCAACAAGACCATAATAAAGGCCAAGAAACCGCACCCAAACTGAGAATCCAAGAACATAGGAAGAACCCAGTTGCTGCAGCCGCCAAGAAGGTGGATAAAATGGCAGAAACTCCCAAATACCTCTCAGTCCTATCTCTCAACATTAATGCACTTAACTCTCCAATTAAGCGACATAGACTGTCTAGTTGGATTAAAAAGCAAGATCCTTCTATTTGTTGCCTTCAGGAGTCACATCTTGCCCATAAAAACAAATACATTTTGAAAGTGAAAGGCTGGAACAAAATCTATCAAGCAAATGGACCCCATAAACAGGCAGGAGTTGCAATCCTAATATCAGATAAAATAGTCTTCAAATTAAATTTGTGAGAAGAGATAAAAAGGTCCCTACATACTAATCAGCTAATCAGGGGATCTCTCCTCCAGGAGGATATTACAATTCTAAATATCTTTTCGCCAAACAACAGAGCACCCAAATTTATCCAAAAACCAATATTTTCCCTCAAATCTCACAGAGATCCAAAGACATTAATTGTTGGGGACTTTAACACACCACTTTCCCCACTAGATAGATGGACTCGGCAAAAACTCAACAGAGAAACCGCAGATCTAAACAGCTGCATAGATCAACTAGATTTAACAGACATCTACTGAATATTTCACCCAGCAGCATCAGAATACACGTTTTTCTCAGCAGCAAAGGGAACATTTTCCATAATAGACCACATTTTGGACCACAAAGCAAACTTGTCCAAATTCAGGAACATTGCTTTCTCTCAGACCACAAAGGAATAAAATTAGAACTCAACACCAAAAGCCACCAAAGAAAGTCCTGTAACACATGGAGGCTGAACAACACACTGGTGAATCACCAGTGGGTCATGGAAGAGATTAAAAAGGAATAGAAGGAATATTCGATAAAACAATAAAAGCCATATACGACAGACCAATAGTCAATATTATATATAATGGGGAAAAATTACAACCAATTCTCCTAAAATCAGGAACAAGGCAAGGATGCCCACTGTCTCTACTCCTCTTCAATATAAGCCTGGAAACCTTAGCCAAGGCAATAAGGCAAGAAAAAGACATTAAAGGGATCCGCATAGGAAAAGAAGAAGTTTTTTTGCAAATGACATGATACAATATTTTCATGATCCCCAAAACTTCACCCCCAAACTCTTAGAAATTGTAAATCACTTCGGCAAAGTAGCAGGATTCAAAATCAACCTACAAAAATGAGTCGCCTTCCTGTACACTGACAATGTACAACCAGAGAGGGAAATAAAGGAAGCAACCCCATTCATAATAAGTCCCCCCAAAATAAAATACTTAGGAATTAACCTAACCAAAGATGCAAGTAACTATTTAATGAAAATTATAAAAACTTAAAGAAAAAATTACAGAAGACACCAGGAAATGGAAAGACCTTCCATGCTCTTAGATAGGCAGACTTAATATAGTGAAAATGGCAATACTGCCAAAATTAATATACAAATTCAATGCAATTCCTATTAAATTCCCAATGATATACATAGTGAAATATAGAAAACAGTCCAAAAAATTCATATGGAACAACAGAGACCTAGAATAGCCAAAACAATTCTTAACAAAAAGACAACATGGGAGAGATCTCGATGTGGGACTTCAAACTCTACTATAGAGCCATAATAACAAAGACAGCATGGTACTGGCACAAAAACAGACCCGAAGACGAATGGAATAAAACAGAAGATCCACAAATAAAACGACATGTCTACAGTCAACTGATACTTGACAAAGGAGCCAAAGACATACAGTGGAGGAAACCCAGCCTCTCCAACTACTGGTGCTTGGAAAACTGGTAGGCCATATGCAGAAAGCTAAAAGTGGACCCCAGCCTATCACCATGCACCAACAATGGATTAAAGACCTTAACATCAAACCTGAATCTCTGAAACTACTGCAGGACAGAGGAGGAGAGAAACTTGAACTTATAAGCACAGGCAGAAACTTCCTGAACCAAGTCCCAGGGTCATAACAAACTGGAGAGAGACTCAACAAATGGGACTACCTTAAAATAAAAAGTTTCTGCAAAGCTAAAGTTACAGCAACCATGATAGAAAGACAACTAACTAACTAGGAAAAAAATACCAGCAATATATCAGACAAGGGGTTAATATCCAGTATATACAGAGAACTCAAGAAACTAATCCCTCCGAAACCTAAAAAACCAATTACTAAATGGGTAAGGGAACTAAAGAGAGACTTCTCAGAAGAAGAAATAAAAATGGCAAAGAAACACATGAGGAAATGTTCACCATCCCTGGTTGCAAAGGAAATACAAATAAATACAACCTTGAGATACTACCTTACCCCAGTCAGAATGGCCCACATCCTCAAGTCAGCCAAAGACAAATGCCGGAGGGGATGCGGAGAAAGAGGAACCCTATTGCACTTTGGAAAGCAGTCTGGAGGATCCTCAGAAAGCTAAATATTTGCCTCCATTTTGACCCAGTCATACCACTTCTAGGCATCTATCCTGAACAATATGAACCAGCATACAAGGACACATGCATCTCCATGTTTATTGCAGCACTGTTCACAATAGCCAGGATATGGAAACAACCCAGATGTCCCACCACAGATGAGTGGATCCAAAAATTGTGTTATCTATACACAATGGAATATTATGCAGCCATTAAAAATGACAAAATAATGGCATTTGCAGGGAAATGGATGGAGCTAGAAGAAATCATGTTGAGGGAGGTAAGCCAAGAGCAAAGAGACAAATAGCACATGGTGTCACTGATAAGTGGATGTTAAATTCGAAATGTAAGGTGATATGACTAAATTAACAAGACTTAAGAAACAAAGGACTTCCACTCATCTGGTCGAATCCCTACTAAATAACCCCATGCGGCTGATCACATGTATAGTATATATGTGCACACCAGAGGGAAACCAGGAGGACGACACAGAACTAGAGGGAGTCATGGAAAAAACATACAACAGCGGGACCCATCAGCTGCACTGGATATTGATCAAAATGAACTAAGCAACTCAATGGCAGTGATGTGAAGGAGGGAACAAGTAGGAAAGAAGGAACAGCTGACACTATGGAAAGCAAAAGAAATGTACATATCACCCAATGTGGAAGAAATAAATGTATTGCAAAGCCCATAGAACTCATAAATATTATAGACCATGATAGACAATTTACCCCATGAAAGTTAGAATGTGTTTGTGACTTTAACTAAGCATCACTATCCCACAATACTGTGAAATTTGGGAAATTGTGTAATCACTTAATCACAATAAAGAATTTGAAAAAAAATGCTTATATCCTAAAAAGTATCGAACATATGTCTCCAACCCCACTCTCTCCTTTGTGTTCCACAAACCACAATCCAGCTAACTACTTGAAATTCATTGTCTGATATCTAATTACAATATTCCCAATGGACTCCAATATATCCAGAAAAGGACTTAAAATGTAATTATCCTCAGTGCATTTATTAATTGTCTAGTCTTTCTTTTTTGCTTCACTACCTTCCATAATGTTCCTAATCTTAGGACTTACTTCTGATTCTACCTTTTAAAAAAGTTATCATCTTCTATTCCACTGAGAAATTCCATTGGTTTACCACTGAAATACACTTGAATTCAGTTTTCTTTCCAACAATTCCCTTGGTACCTCCTGATTGATCTATTATTGCTCACTTGACTCAATTCAATGCAGTAATCCACATCCCTATTGAAGTTCTTACTCCAACAATAACAGCAACCATACTGATATAAAATTGTTAATTTTATTATTTTAATATAATGATGTTATTATTAAAAGCATGTGTTAAAAGCTTGGTCCACAGTCCACAACACTAAGAGGCCTTCAAGAGATAAGCTCTACTAGAAGGTCTTTAATCATTGAGGGTGTGTCCTTGAAGAAGTTGCTGGGACCCAAGTCCTTTCATCTGTCCTTCTTTTGTTTCTCTTCCCACTGCTTGTAGAATTCTGCTAGTTTCTCTATTTGTCATGTAGCTTTTCCAACCTCCAAATAAGATAAACCCTTTCCTGCTCTGGGCCTTCGTAACTTATTCTTTCTTGCTAAAACCCATATCCCAATGGATACTCTATGGCTAGCTCCTTTTTGCAATCTCAGAATCAAATTATAAGTCCATTCCTTATGAAGGACAGCTACATCTGAGCTGAAAACTTCTCCCAAGTAATTCTTTATAAATATTTGTTTTCTAGCATACCATAGTGTTTAATTGAATTCTGTGCTTTTTTTCCTTCCTTCCCTCTTTTTTCCTTCCTTCTTTTTTCTTTCCTTCTTTCTTTCCTTCCTTCTTTTTTCCTTCTTTCTTTCCTTCCTTCCTTGGTCTGTCAACTCTCCAACCCAGCACAGGCACTAGAAGCTAACCATCTTAATAGCAAGGACCTAGTCCTTCTTGTAATAGTGTGATAAGAACATTGGCACATGCAATACAAATTGTATATAAATACAATAATCAAATATTGGGCTGAATATGTAGTTCAGTGGTAGAGCACTTGCCTAGCATGCACCAGACCATAGGTACCACCCCAGCACAAGAAGTATTAAAGCTAAACTTTCAGATGAGTACTAATATTCAAAGCAGTTTATAACTGAGAAAAAGAAGGCTTAGAAGAGAATAAATATCTCAGTAAAGATTTTATAACTAAACCCCTGCTTTCACTATATTTGATGTCAGTATAACTTGTGGAGGAGATGGGGAAAACCCGTTTTTTAAGGATACAGGTGGATCTGATGCAACAATGAGAAGTACAAGTTGTCATAACGAGCTTTACAACGTCGGTGCGGGGGGAGGGGGGTTGGGGGGGGAAGGGGGTGGGAGGGAGGGGGGAAGGAGAAGGATTGGGATGGGGGAGGGGGGAGGCTGGGAAGGGATGGGAAGGGTAAACAAAGGAGGAGGCTGCAATGCTTGGTAAGCAATGTACGTATTATCCTGCCCATGCAATTGTAACCCCTCTGTACAGTATGTTCACAAATAAAATAAAATTAAAAAAAAAAGATTTTATAACTAGATGTTGCAGTTTGGAATTCCAAATGAAACATGTCTGATTCCAAAACCTATGTTCTTAATCATATGATTTATTGACTACTGGCCTCCTGCTTTCTGGCCTTAAATTAATTGCCTAGCCCTATTGCATCTGATACTTGGTGCTATTACAGCCATTCTGACTTTTGGTATTCTAAATAACTATGATGAAGACCTTTCTATGGCTAGACTACTTCTGCCAGTCTACACTTGTTTCTTTCCACTTTGCAACAAACTATGCCTTTGAGTAGGTCACATTCTCCATGTCCCACTTTCCTGAAGTAGAATAAAAGATTTTCAATCATGGTTTTCAAGTTATTTTCCAGATTTAACAGTTCAGTAGAAATAATTAAAACTCATATTCCTCCTCTTGGATATGAGGTACTTGGATTCCAAATATTTTAATTTCATCAATTTAATTTCCCTAGTTTGAAAACACAATAATTCTATAAAGAGTTGGGAGATTTCCCACACTGTATGCAGAATAGTCTGTATGTTAATAGAGTACATGATTTCTTTCATCACTTGATGAAATACAAGTCAATATCCTTAGACTAATATTGTGTTACACAACAAGATGTTACTGGTAACACATCATATGGCTGCCTTTCTCTGAATTATTGATTGGTTTACTAAGCTCTTAATGAATGACTTCTCTGTGTGTTATGGGCAAACAATGATCAATGCATGACCCTGTCAGATGGATCTCAGGATTCATGAGGAGAGACAGATAATCTCATGAGTCAATATAACAAACAGAAATGTCTCTGAAAGCTAAAACTAGCAACATGAAAAACAGCTGTAGGAATAGGGTCAAATGTGATCATTGTACCATTGCTACTTTATGCTAGAGAATTAATTGTATTTCAGAAAAATATAGTAAACACTTTAAAATATGGTTTGTATAGTTAAACAGTGTGAAAATAAACCCACGGAAAGTCAGGTCCCGGTCTGCCCTATCTGATTGCTAATGCAAATATTTCTCTGATTTCCTTCCATAGCTCCAAGATTTCTGCATTTCTGAGAAAGCTTCAGCCTTGCTGTGACCAGCAGGGAAGCAATCTGCTATTCATTCCTGAAGCCCAGGGGATGTGCCTTGCTGGCACCCTTCTTCCTGTACTATTTCTGTGCTGCCAAGTTGGAAAGGCAGCTGGTTTGAGAGCATGAAGATCAGGGCAGCCTTCTTAGCCAGGTAGCCCAGGGGAGAAGAGTGGAGAGGAAGCCTCAAAGGCAAATGCAGCCAAGAAATCACTGCAGAACATGTTAATTAATCTGCAGTTGAGGAGGGAAGTAGGATCATCATTCCTGAATGATAGTTTCAAGTTTGCACCTAACTAGACAGGTAGGTTACAGAGAATCACTTAGATGCCTTCGAGGCAGGCAGATAGTACAGGCTCCATGATTGCTAGACTGGCTTGTAGATCTGCTCACAGACTTGCCCTTGCCTAAGGAAAATTCTAAGACTTCTGCAAAAGACCAACCCAAGATCGCCAAAGGTGCTGACACAAGATGCTATAAAATACTTCCTAACTAGTGCCACATATTGATAACCAGATATTACCTCAACAAAGCAGAACCTTCATTCAGTTCAGGAAACAAGGGCATATTTGTCCATTTGTCTGGAAAATCTAGACAAACGTGGACATGTGTAAATATCCATTTTTATATGTCCTGTTTGTTAATCAACCTGTCCATCAGATTTCACAGCAAATGGAGGACCACCCTAATTCTGCCCAATAATCTACCCTCTGAAAGGTAGGGGAGGATTCTGCCTAAGTCATGGCAGCACTTTTACTCAACAGCCCCTACATTTGCACATAGTGCATTTTTGCTTTCAATGAAAGCTATGCTTTGCTGCAGTTTGTATACTGATCAACTCTGGATTCAGGACCCAAAGAAACTAGGACCAAGATCAGGATGGGAATCCTCACCCTTAAAACCATCACTTTGTGACACCCACTCTTCGATACTGGGAATACTTGGAGAACAAAAAGTAAAGAATAAAAGCCTGTGTATACCTATTAAAAGCCTCATTCTTATGTACTCTTTACAAGAGCTTGTCTTTCTCTTATATGTAGCAACTCATAAAATATAAACATATTCCTTTGAGAAAGGCAGGATCACTGCCATCATTTTATCAGTGAGGAAACTGATACTTAGAGGAATTCAGCAACTTTCTTAAGTATGCACAAAGACCACGAGGCAGCATTGGGACATGCTCAAAGATCCTGTACTCCAGAACTCATCAGTCTTCCACAGTAGGATTTCTCTTCATATGTAGAATCTACCATCTTGACCATGTGATCCGAGAGGTGGTTGTTACCTATTCCTTCGACCTCTGCCTTACTTGGTTTTAACTCCCCAGTCATGCTGATCCCTAAGCTCCATTCATATCAGAAGAGGGTTTCTAGTTTAAAGAGCAAACACCCCACTTCTATCTCATCCAATGTTTCCATCCAGATTTTCTTCCCCTTCAGATTCCCTTTATGTAGAATCTAAAACTTCAAACTTGGTCCACCTGCCTATTATTATTATTATTGAACTGCTTCCTGTTGCAACAACCAGTCTACATAACTATTGTGTTCAAAATCAATAGCCAGCCTACCCCATTGGAGAATGATTGTCCTCTATATGTACAAATGTATATATTTGCATGTACATGCACACGTGCGCATGCACACACACACACACATACACACACTTCTTTCATTAAGTTTTATTTTAGATCCTGTGTGAAACAACATGCAGGGTAAATTCTTTAATTTCTCTAAATTTTCATTCATTCATCTGTTATATCATGATAATGGTTTTATTTATGTAGGTATTAAATAAGTCCACTTAGGTGACACAATTAAAATTTTGTATATGGTATATTCCCAATAAGTGATTAGCTGTGTTTTCAGTATTTTAGAAGAGTCTTAACTATTAGCTGCTGTCTGAAGTTTATTTGAACTTAAAGAACACTTCTATGCATAATATTTTCTTTCTATTGATTGCTCAGTTTATTGACCATGTAATTGTAACCCCTCTGTACAGTATTTCCACAATAAAAAAAAAGAAGGTCTGAGATCACCCATGTATCCCGTAACTACTCACATTTACTCTTGTCAGGTCCTGTGTTAGTTCTCCTGTATTAGTTATTCTGTTTAAGGAGGAGTGAGGAAATGCAAGGCTTATTTATGTTGAGCAAACAAAACAATAAAGCTCCAGTGACCAACACTTGGACCAAAATTTGACATAATGGGCCACACCTAAAACAACTATTAACAAGATGACCCACAGTCTAGATTATAGATTAAGATTAAGCTAATGATCTTCAGTACTCATCATATAGCCTACTTATTCCTTTCCCAGAAAGGGAAAAGAGAATGAAATGAAAACAGAGGATCAAATGTGTAGATTTATGTTACCTCAGTTGGTGGTGCCATTGCCCAGTCTACAAATCATTTGGTAAGGCTCTAAGGAGAAGGCCTAGGTTTCAAACCATTCAATAACCCAACCCTATTAGATAAACCCAATAACACACAGCTTCAAGACAGTGGGCTTTATCTTAAACATTGTATCCAATTGGTAAGGAACATCTAGAATTCCCCATACACTAGTAACACTACTTTGAAGTTCTTTTCTTTACTCTCAAATACCCTGCCCTATTGTCACTATTATTGAAGAAGTTGCACTTTGCTTGGAGTTGTATAATCATTCTCATATCTGGACTTGGGTATATTAAGTGGTGAATAACACTGAGTGATAGCTTCATCAAGCATAGTCTAATAAAATATATAAAATAGAGAGGGTACTTAATGTTTATTTTTATTCAACGTATATATGTTTATTGAATTAATAGTTGAATGATTGAGTGTGGAAAAAGCAAATAATTCTGCTTAGTTTTGTCCATGGAAGCCCTTTTTGAGTGGTTAAATACAAAGGTCTGATAATTATCCACAGAACATCATCCAGTACTACCGTCTTACTTTCTTCCTAAGAAATCATGAGATATAAGCTTCCTAGTCCATTGAAAAAACGTGAAAATTACTCACTAATGTGTAGCCAAAGACAACTAGACAGTATAAAATTGAAGCATGGAGTGGCAAGAGTTAATTCCATACAGAGAATTCCCATATAGCAATTCACAGGCAGTAATTGCCATTAGGGGGAATTGGAAGACATGCCGACATGAGGTGAGTGGAGCAATCAGATGCCAAACCCTCACCATGGGCAGGATGTGCTAATCTGGGAAAACACTTCAAAGGTTACTGATGGACAGACAACAGAACAACTTCTCAGGAAAATGATAGCCCCTTGAACACAAATGCATAGTTGAATTCTTCACTCAAGCTGTTTGGATAGAATTTTGTAATAGATACCAGTTCACCAGCCATTACTTCAATAAAAACAGATGCAAAAAAGTTACAAAATGCAATCCTAAGAAACTGTGTGCTATTGAGAAATAATTGCACATTTTACTTCTCTCTACTCTTTTGTTTGCTTGTTTACTTGTCCAGTTTTCAGAATTGGCACTACTGTTGGTGTTAGTATTAAAGTATATAGACTCATCTAAAAGTTAAAAAGACACAAATGAAAACCATGCTTTATCGCACTGACCAGAGGTAAGTGATCAACACTTCTACCCCTTACCTATATTAATAGATGCATATGCATTTATGTATACACTGGGGCTAGCAGTTGAAATAAGATATTAAACATTATATTGTATAAACTTCATTCCTCAATAACATCTTGAATATTTCAAGTTCAGTAATTGCAAATATACATTACTTTAGTGGTTACTTACTCTTCCATTGTATGCAGGGGTTCACTAAGTGTGCACAGTCTACTTTATGAAAGAACTGTGGAGAATTATTTTTAAAATATCTCTCTTGTACTACTTATCATTGTAAACTTTTATTTATTCATTCAGTTGAACATTATGAGATTGGTATTATGCTGGATATAGCAAATATAAATAAAAAGATAAGATAGACAAAATAAGAATTGAGGTAAAAATTCAAGCTCTTGTTAGATAAACCAATAATTAAGCAATTATAATATGGCATTTTAAGCTGAAATAGAAAAGAGCAGTACAAAGATTTTTGATGACACAGAAGAATGGAGTAAGGGTCTTTGGTAGGTTGAGGAAACTGTACAGAAGAAAAAGACTGAGTTCTTTTTTTAAAAAAAAATTTAATTTGCCTGGTGCTGGTGGCTCACGCCTGTAATCCTAGCTACTTAGGAGGCTGAGATCTGAGGATCGTGGTTCAAAGCCAGCCCGGGCAGGAAAGACCCTGAGACTCCTATCTCCAATAAACCACCAGAAAACCAGAAGTGGCACTGTAGCTCAAATGGTAGAGCGCTCACCTTGAACTGAAGAGCTGAGGGACAGAGCCCAGGCCCAGAGTTCAAGCCCCACGACCGACAAAAAAAAAATTAATTTAATTTTATGGTAAGGGTGATGTCAGAGGGGTTAGAGTTACATAAATAAGATAATGAGTACATTTTTTCTCAAACATTGTTACCCCCTCTCTTGTTTTTTCTTACTTTCCAAATCCCCTCCCCAGAAGTTGTGAAGTTCATTTTCAATGAACTTGTGAGTATCACTGTGGCATTGGTTCACCCTTTGTCCTTTGTCTCACCATTTTGTTATTCCCTTTCCCTTCCTCAAATCAGATAAATGTATATACAAGACATGGGATGCCAAAATAAAAAACAGTGACAACAGGGGATACACAAAAGGAAAAAGAAAGAAAAAAAGAAATAACTTCACAGAGTACATTAAAAAGAAAAAACAAAGAAACAACAACAGCAAAAATCTCTTGTTTTCATATCTTGGGGTTCATTTTGATTACCATCATTTTATTTATTTATTTATTTACTTATTGTCAGTCGTGAGGCTTGAACTCTGGGCCTGGGTGCTGTCCCTCAGCTTTGCAGCTCAAGGCTAACACCCTTCCACTTGAACTACAGTGCCATTTCCAGCTTTTTTTCTGCTTATATGGTACTGAAGAATTGAACCCAGGGCCTCATGCATGTGAGGCAAGCACTTTACCACTGGGCCAACTTCCCAGCCCAATTACCATCATTTTATATGGTCATATGTACATAGATATTGAATTATTGTGATTCTCTTCTAGGACTATCCTAGATATGAACCCAAATCATCAGATGGAAGAAAGACAGCCTCTTCAACAAATGGTACTAGCAGAATTGGCTGTAAATATGTAGAAAACTAAAGTTAGATCCTTATATATCACCCTGCACCAGAATCAACTCCAAATGAATCAAAGACCTCTGGGTAAGAGCAAATACCATGAAAATATTACAGGAAAGTCTAGGAATACACTAGAGCTCCTTGGCACAAGTCAAAACTACCTAAATAAAGACCCAGAAGCACAATAAGTCAAATAAAAGTTGGATAAATGGAATTAATTAAACTGCAGAGCTTTTGCATGACAAAGGACATAGCTAGTAAGAAATAGAAAGTCTACAGCTTGGGAGAAGATCTTCTCTGGCTATAAAATAGACAAGGGCCTCATATCCAATTTATACCTAGAGCTCAAAAAAATTAACCCGCCCCCAAGAACAAATCCTCAAATAACCACCCCATTAATAAGTGGGCTAAAGAATTGAAAAGAGACTTCTCTAGAAAGGAAATAACAAAAGCCAATTACACACATGAAGAAATGTTCAACATCTCTGGTCATAAAAGAAATTAAAATCAAAACTACATTGAGATTCCACCTCACGCCAGTTAGGATGGCCATTACCAAGAAAACAAATAATAACATGTGCTGGCAGGGATGTGTCCAAAAGGGAATGCTACCACACTGTTGGTGGGAATGTAAACTGGTTCAACCATTCTGGAATGCAGTATGGAGGTTCCTCAAAAGACTCCAAATAGAAATCCCCTATGAACCAGCAATCCCACTCCTGAGTATTTACCCAAACAAGCACAAACAAGGCCATACTAAAGCTATCAGCACAATCATGTTCATTGCAGCTTTATTTACCATAGCTAAGATATGGAACCAACCCTGATGTCCCTCAGTAGATGAATGGATCAAGAAAATGTAATATTAGAGTTATGTGCCTCCATTAGAAAGAATGGCATTTCCCCATTCATAAGGAAATGGAAAAACTTGGAAAAAAATCATACTAGAAGTAAGCCAGACCAGAAGAAACATAGGTCCCATGTTTTCCCTCATTTGACCTATTTCTTGACATAAAGATTGGGGGAGTCCTCAGCTTTCCTGGATACTAATAAGCTCATTTATGAAGGAGGCTGAAAGAAATTAAAGCCCAACATACTGAATTATTATCAATGTTGAACAAATAGTGGAAATAATGGAAAAATGGTGTTTTAAAATATGAATGTTACCAGGTCACAATTACATAATTTTTACAAAACTTTTAAAGCCTCTATAACATGCAGTCTTTCTTTGTAGTGTCCATGCAGGAAGTACCCTAACGTCCTAAACATTTGAGAATAGTAATCAAGTTCAACTCAACTTTGTGTGCTCCCTTTGTTTTTTTTTTTCACTCAAAGCTAACACTCTACCACTTCAGTCATACTTCCACTTCCAGTTCCTTTTTTTTCTTTTTTTTTTCTTTCTTTCTTTCTTTCTTTTCTTTCATTCTTTCCTTCTTTCTTTCTTTCTTTTTGCTGGCGAACTGGAAATAGGAGTCTTACAGAATTTTTTCCTGGCTAGCTTTGAACTTTGATGCCCATAACTTAGTCTCATGGGTAGCTAGGATTTTGAGTGTGAACCAACAGTCAGTGGCATATCTCATTTATTAACAATTATTACTCAAATTGTTGGAGAATAATTATTATTATAGCTCTTTATTATAGAGTATCAACTTTTTCTAATACTCTCCATCCTGCCCAACATGATATTATATTACTTATACAATCAGAAGCTCTATTTGAGTGAGCAAGTGATTTATATCTGAGTAGTAAAAGGAGTTAGCAGGAAAGTGAGTCAGGAACTTGTGGCCTATCCAATTATAGATGGCAGGATAAACACATAAACCAAGCCTGCTTGACAATAAAATGAGGGCCTGGAACTAAAACAAAGGAAGAAGTAAGACACCAGTCAGTAAAGACAAAAGAATGAGGAAATATGGATGGGGCACTAAACCCTTGGCATTATCACTGTATAGAGAACAGATAAAACACCCACTGACTAGGTCACTTCAGTTTTCCCTGTTTATCCCATGGTCAAACTCTGTGACTCTAAAAATGGCATGATGGCCAACAAGACTGAATTATTGTCTTCCCATATCATGTCAATTCCATGTTGTCCCTTTTTCTGACATATTTCTTTTCTAATAAACTTTCCTACTATCTTTATTTTGACCGAGTCTTCCCAGAGTTTTGCTTTTCCTAGACACTAGGACCAAGATCAATTTAGTTGCCCTAAATTTCATTAACACTAAGTTTAACAGTTCAGTCCTAACCATAGTTTGTTGTCTACTAATCTTAGAACGCATTAGTTTAATACTTTGTTTGGTGTCCATAATTTTTTCTGTGAGTCAGGTTCTCTCATGACTCCTATAGAGATGAAGAAAGGAAGACTCAGAAGAGCAATTAGTTTTATCTAAGGTCTTGGGGATTTTAAGTAACAGATTCTAAACATGAAACAAAAAGGTTCTCTTTTACTGGACCACACTAATCCCAATACATGCTTCTTCCTGGTCTAAGTCAGAGTGGAAATTCCAGTTGGTTTTCTACAGTCCAACTGACCATTTTCATGGAACTTTTCTAACAATGACAGACCTTCTGGCTTCAAAAACAATAGAGTCAGAGTTCCGGGAAGATGGCAGAGGAGAAGCAGGAGGCTAAACAAGCTCTTGCATAGAAAGCAATTTTATTGCTCCAGTGAACAGTCCTAAGCTAGAGAATGACACCAAGTGTGCCATCACAGTATAGAGAGTTAGGCCAGAGAGAGAAAATCCAGGCAAGAAGACAGATCTGAACACTTGCCAGTAGCTGTGGCTGTGGTGGTGGCATACCTACAACACAGAGAGTCCAGGACAAAGGCGCCAGATTCAGTGGGCAAGCAGATTCTACTCAACACCAGGAAGAACTGAGAAGGAGCAGACATCATCCTGCAGTTCGCAGACCAGAGATGACCCAGGAACCAAGACTCCATCTTGAGCAGAAGCTTGACCTCCTCACTCCTTCTCAGGGAGCAGAGGAGGGAATGCCACCCCTCCTCCCTACCCCACAGACACTACCAGACATCTCCATCTTTGATACTGACAAAGGCCTGGCTGAGCAGCCAGCTCCAACTCAGGCCTTGGAAGAAAACAAAAGAGTCATTTAGCAGGTCACAGGAACCTAACCTGATCTGCCAGGCTGGGCTCTACCCAGGGAAAAGTCACCCAGCTTGGGCCACCAGATCCAGGAGTGGCTTTCTTCACTGGGTAAACAGAGCCAGAGACTGCCCCTCCCCAAAGCAGCCTTGACAATCAACTGAAATTCAGTAAACATAAACCCTTAGAGTGGCTCCAGACTGGGCTCTGTGAGTGTCTCAGAAGGAAGCCCCTCAGGGAAAAGCTACTGTTTGCTGAAAGACCTCAACTCTACCCAGAACCTAGCCTCATTACAGCATCTCCAAACTAGAGGAAACAGCTATCTCCCTCTTTTATGATACTCAAAGAAGATCTCCCTATCATTGAACTAGCCTGGGAAGAGGATCACAAAATCCTGGGTAAAGGAGAGCATTTTTCTGCCTGTTCAAACAAACAGACTTAAGAAACCAACCAAGCCACAGGAAAATCAAACACCACAAGCAGACCAGAGACTGACTCCAACAAGAGACTGGTTACAGAAAGGGAGATACAGGATCTTCCCATCCCTCCTGCAAAAAAAATCAAAGAACTCCTTTTTTGTACCTCTTATAAAATTTTTTTTTCTAAAACTTTTTTTAATTTGTAATTTTTAACTTCAAAAAATTTGGTTTCTATTAACTTTTTTTTCTTCCTCGTATAATTTTTATTTTAGGGGTACATGTGTGTGTGCTTTTTTTTTTCTTTAAAAAATTTTTTTTGTTTAGGTCTACTGACCTTTTGATCCTTTTTTCTTTCTTTCTTTCTCATTCTTTTCACTTTTTCTTCTCTTTCGTTCTTCTTTGTGTGACTTAATTGCTGTTCTGCTCATCTTCAGATATACCCATAGTTGATTATTAGACCTTATCCCCCCACTGTGTACACACTTAATCCAGAAATTTATTACTCAATTTAAAACCTCTTAGACTTAAATTTCTTAATAGCAGTACTACCTCTTTATACCTATATAATATTTTAAGCATTTTTATTTTTAAGTTTTTCACATCTCCTTTCTCTCCCTCCCCTTCTCTCATCCTATCCATGTTCTTCTCTGAATATTATGCTTTTCAATTTGCATAATTTTTAAGGGTCTCACTTTTTAATTTTTAATTTTTCTTTTTCTATTTTTTCTTGTCTCTTTTTTCTTTCCTTTTCTTCTTTTTTTCTTTCTCTACGATCATTCTATCCAACCTATTTCCCACTTTGAGATTAGGACTTAGTTAACTCTCCCTCTGCCTTTCCACATTCCTCTATTCCTATTTTTACCCACATCTCTCCCTAAACCTAATAATTTCTGGTTTGCCAAATTCTTCTTTGCAGTTCATAGCCCATTAATACATAGTTGTTTGATGTTGAATAGATTGTATCTGTTGAACTAGCATGTATCTGCAGATTTTTGACTGTGCAACTACAGACTTTGGTTGATGCTTGCCTTATGATAGTGTTCTAGCACAAAACTGGTGCTATTTTACCCCAAATGGGCAGAGCAAGACAGAAAAAGACAAGAAAAATGGCAATTCTGGGTATCTCAACTCCCACTCATGATAATCAGGGGACAGAACAGATAATGAATAATTCAGAGGACAGTTCCCAAAAAGTGCTACAAACACTACTGGTAAACATGGTAAATGAAAAGATTGGAAACCTGCAAAGGACTCTGTATGAGCCTGATAGGGAGAGAGAGGAGGCAAACTGAAGGTCAATACAGGAATCTCATGAGTGTGAGGAAATTACTCAAAGATTAACACAGGAATTGCATGAGCAGCTTGAGAACACTAAAAGAGAAATAAAGGAATGGCGTGAGCAGGCTAAGATCAGTCAAAGAGATCAACAGGAATTGTGGGAACTGGCCGAGAACAGACAAAGAGAAAGTCAGGAATGGTGTGAGCAGGCTGAGAACACACAAAGAGAACTGCAGGAATTGCATGAACATGAGGAAGCTAATCAAAGAGTAATACAGGAATTGAGAGAACTGAGGATGAGAATATACAAAGATCACTAAAGGCATTCATGGAATCCATAAACAGAGAGCTGAAAGAAGTCAAGGAGACCACAAAAGGAATGCTGAATGGAACGCAACAGAAAGAATGGGAATCCAAGGAAACCATAACCAATCAACTAAGTGATTTGAGAATAAACACTGAACACCAAATTAAGGAAGTAAAAACGTTCATACAAGATCTAAAACAAAGCTCCAACAAAGAATTTGAAGCCATCAAAGCTGACCAACTAGAAGGAAAAGAAATTAAAAACAAGTAGAAACTCTTGGTAGTAGGTTAGACCATGCAAAAGATCGAATCTCAGGGATTGAAGACAGCCTAGATATTATAGAGAAAGAACATACAACTATGAAAGACAAATCCAAGAAATATGATAGATCTATTCAACACTTGGAAGACACCATCAGAAGTCCTAATCTGAGGATAATGGATGTAGTGGAGCACCTAGAGACAGAAGTTAATGGTCTAGGAAATTTGTTTAATAGGATCCTAGCAGAGAACTTCCCAAACATGCAAAAAGATAGGCCTATTCAGATGCAAGAAGCTTTTAGAAGTCCAAATAGACCAGACCAGAACAGGACATCCCACTGTCACATTATAATCTTCACAGGATCAATTCAGACCAAGGAAAAGATCCTTAAAGCTGTTAAGGAGAAAAGATCAATGACCTATAAGGGGAAACCAATTAGAATCACCTCAGATTTCTCAGCAGAGACAATCAAAGCAAGAAGAGCCTGGAATGATGTATGCCATGCCCTAAAGACAACTATCAACCAAGAATTCTGTACCCAGCTAAACTCTTCTTCATAACCAAAGGTCAAATAAAAACCTTCCATAGCAAAGAAAAATTGAAACAATTTATCTCCACCAAACCAACCCTACAAAAGATTTTTAGCGATGTCCTACACTTAGAAAACCAACAAGACCAAAAGAAACCGCACCCAAACTGAGAATCCAAGAACCACAGGAAGAACGCAGTTGCCACAGCCCCAATAAGATGGATAAAATGGCAGGAACTCCCAAATACCTCTCAGTCCTATCTCTTAACGTTAACGGACTGAACTCTCCAATTAAGCGACATAGACTGTCTAGTTGGATTAAAAAACAAGACCCTTCTATCTGCTGCCTGCAGGAATCACATCTTGCCCGTAAAAACAAACACATTTTCAATGTTAAAGGCTGGAACAAAATCTTCCAAGTAAACGGCCCCCATAAACAGGCGGGAGTTGCAATCCTAATGTCAGATAAAATAGACTTCAAATTAAAATTAAAAGAGATAAAGGTCGCTACATACTAATTAACGGATCTCTCCTTCAGGAGGATATGACAATTCTAAATATCTTTCCGCCAAACGACAGAGCACCTAAATTTATCCAAGAAACACTACGTTCCCTCAAATCCTACATAGATCCAAAGACAATAATTGTTGGGGACTGTAACACACCACTTTCCCCACTAGATAGCTCAACTCAGAAAAAATTCAACAGAGAAAACAGCAGACCTAAACAACTGCATAGATCAACTAGATTTAACAGATATCTACCAAATATTTCACCCAGCAGCATCAGAATACACATGTTTCTCAGCAGCACAGGGAACATTTTCCAAAATAGACCAGATTTTAGGCCACAAAGTAAACTTGTCCAAATTAAGAAACATTGAAGTTATACCTTGTATTCTCTCAGACCACAAGGGAACAAAATTAGAACTCAACACCAAAAGCCAACAAAGAAAGTCCTGTAACACATGGAGGCTGAACAACACTGTTGAATCACCAGTGGGTCATGGAAGAGATTAGAAAGGAAATTCAAATGTTCATGATATTCAACAAAAATGAACGCACAAATGACCAGTTCCTCTGGGACACAGCAAAGGCAGTACTCAGAGGCAAGTTTATAGCTCTGGGTTCCTACATCAACAAATTGGAGAGATCTGAAACCAACAATTTAATGAGACATCTGAACCTCCTTGAAAAATAGCAGCAAGGGGATGGGAAGGTGGCTCAGTGGTAGAGCTCTTGCCTTGCATGGATGAAGCCCTGAGTTTGATTCCTCAGCACCACATAAGCAGAAGGAAAAAAAAGCCGGAAGTGGCACTGTGGCTCAAGTAGTAAAGCGCTAGCCTTGAGCTGAAGAGCTTAGGGTCAGGACCCAGGCCCAGAGTACAGGTCCCACCACTGGACCCCCCCCCCAAAAAAAAGAAAAAGAAAATGTGAAGGGTAAACAAAGGAGGAGGCTGCAATGCTTGGTAAGAAATATATGCATTATCCTGCCCATGCAATTGTAACCCCTCTGTACAGTATGTTCACAAATAAAATAAAATTAAATTTAAAAAAAGGAAAAGAGAAGCAAGATAAACCACAAACACATAGACGGAAAGAAATCATTAAAATTAAATCAGAATTGAATGGATTAGAAACCAAAAAGAACATAGAATCAACAAAACAAAGAGTTGGTTCTTCAAAAAAATTAACAAAATTAACAGACCCTTAGCAAATCTTATCAGAAAAAGAAGAGAACACACTCAAATAAATAAACTCTGAGATGAGAATGGAAACATCACCACGGAAACAACCAAGATTCAGAACATTATAAGGGAATATGTCTCAAAACTTTATGCTAATAAGTTTGAGAACTTGGCAGAAATGGACCTTTTCCTAGCAAATATCGACATGCCAAAACTCAACCAAGATGAGTTAAACCATCTTAACAGGCCCATATCAAGCTTTGAAATATAAACAGCAATAAAGGACCTCCCATCTAAAAGACACTCTGGTCCAGATAGATTTACAGCAGAATTCTACAAGGCCTTCAAAGCCGAGCTCACACCAATATTCCTCCAACTCTTTAATGAAATTGAAAGAGAAAGTTCACTACTGAACTCATTCTATGAAGCCACCATAACCCTCATCCCATAACCAGGCAGGGACTCATCAAAGAAAGAGAACTATAAACCCATTTCTTTGGTGAAAATTGATGCAAAACTTCTCAACAAAATTTTGGCCAATCGACTTCAATAATTCGTCCAAAAAATCATACACTACGATCAAACAGGATTCATTTCAGGGATGCAAAGCTGGTTCAATATACACAAATCAATTAAAATAATTCATCACATCAGCAGGAGCAAGGATAAGAACCACATGGTTATCTCAATAGATGCAGAAAAAGCATTTGACAAGATCCAACACCCCTTTAT
>NW_012267238.1:17216457-17232306 GCF_000151885.1 Dipodomys ordii | reverse complement strand
TCAAGCAGAAAAGGTCAGATAAGTTGATGTTAGGGAAGTGAACCCTATGATATGTATTCAAATTTTTTTTTCATGTGATTGTTTCTAACACATTTATATGATTATTTCTTTGTTGCTTTGTATGTCCCCCCCACCTCGGTATAATCCTGCTTTCACTGTATTTGATGGTGGTATAATTTGTGGAGGGAAGGGAAAAAACAAATTGTTTAAATAGGGATACAGGTGGACCCATTGCAACAATAAGACATACAAGTCATTATGTCGAAAACCAACTTTACAGCTCTGGTTGGGGGGAGTGGGGGGGGAGGAGGATTGGGTGGTGGGGATGGGGAAGGATGGGAAAGGATGGGAAGGGGAAAGAAAGGAGGAGGCTACAATGCTTGATAAGAAATTTACTCATTATCTTGCCCATATAATTGTAATCCCTCTGTACAGTATTTCCACAATAAAAAATACAGAGTCAAAGATCTTTATGAAATGGAAGCCTAGGTGGCATGTACATTTCTATATAATAATGCTTCATCTTTGTCCCTCAGGAATGTCGCCATTCTTTCCTCTTTCCATTTTTTTCTTAAAATTATTATCCTTAAGTATTCTTATAAAGGAGTTCCAATACAAAATGTTATTTTGTGAGTATAATGCATTTTGACCGATGTAATCCATTCATTCTGCTCCATCTCTCCCAACCCCACCGTTCCCTCCATTTACCTAGTTTCACTTTCACATATAGACATTGAGTATTAGGATAGTATGACTGCGTTTTCACACCCTTCCTCTTTTCATTCATTTATCTCCCTCCCCTTGATCTCCCTGGCAATATCACAATGCCTCCTGGCATTCATTTTGTTAAACTGTTAATTAGTTTTTCTTTTTTTTTTCTTTTTTAAAAAATTACCCAATGAATTTATTTTCATCTCATTTTTAAATGATTTACCTGAAACAGGATGCTGAGTAGTAGGTTTTCAAAGGAGTGACACTGTTCGAATCCTCCCCTGCACGTACCACACTTTAGTTTGTTAATACATATATGTATTATGCATATGATTTTGTATGTGTTTATTGTGATATATCTTTATTGTTATAACATATTTATACAATCAGCCCTCTGTATTCATGGCTTTGCTCTTAACCTTTGCCTTTCAACCTTCAGAAGTTAGAACCTAGAGCCTCATAATCTGTCAGGAATCAAGTTCGTGTCTGGAAGATCTATATTCTTAACCCTAGGAAAACTGTAGCTAAAGGCTTTTCTGAATGAGATTGGGAATCTGTAAGTGAGAGCCAACTGAAATATACTTTACACTGTAAAAGATCTTGCTGAGTTTGGGTTTTCATCTGAAACTGTACTATTCTTTGCCTTTTCCTCATTTCTTGACCTATTTTATCTACCCCTCTCTTACTGATTTTTCTTTACTACTACACTTCATTCCAAAAAATAAGCCTACACAACTATAATCCTAGATACTCGGGAGGCTGAAATCGAGGATTATGGTTCAAAGCCAGGCTATGCAGACAAATCCAAGAGACTTTTATCTCCAAGTAACCAGCAAAAAGCTGGACATGGAGGCATAGCTCAAGTGATGGAGTATCAGCTCTGAACAAGAAAGCTAAGTAAGAATATGAGGCCCTGAGTTTGAGCCAAATACTGGCACCCAAACACACACAGTCACTCATACACACTACATCCAAATCCTTAGCTTAGAGTTTTTATCTTAAAAGATCACAATAATGCATTAGATTTTATGTGAAAACCAATGTTGAATTTGACAGACATCCAATATACAGTGTATTTAAATCCAATAAACAAACAATTTATAAAGAAATATCAACAAACCTGTCAACAAATGCATGGTGTAGCAGAAAAATGGGGTCATTGGCTGATCCCTGTACCTTGGACATTGTTCCATTCATATACATGTGCAAGGCATTATGCATGCTGCTCTGAGAGGCATCTGCTATCCCAGTCAGTGGATTAGCAAATCCTGTTGGTAAAAAGAAAAGAAGAAAATAAAAGATTACCTGAATGGTTGAAATTCTAAGTGATAATCTCATTTGATTTACAAGTACAAAAAGAACTTTAGTTCCAAATAAAATGCATAAGAAAATTCATCTGATATTGGGATTCTTTACATTCTGAATAGCAATGAATATTCAATGCATCTTTGCAGTGTTAACTTTGCAGTGGTGTTAACGTGGGTACAAGTATGTGGATTAACCAGAAGGAAAAGGCTTAGCCAATTTCTCTTCTTCCCCATGAGGACTCTTTCTGATGTTTCCTTTCAAATGTTCAGTTACAAGAATATTAGATAATCATCATCTTGCACTCTCTCTCCAGTCCTTCATAGCATTTAAAGCAGTTATTTTCAGTCTCTTATAAGTATTCTTGCTCTGGGGACTGGATAATAGCTTTGGTCTTTGGTTCTGGAGAAAGTACAAAATTGATGACCTCCCATAGTATAATTACTCTGTACTAGTCCTATGGATAGCAGATCATAATGTGTTTGCTTTTGCAAAATCATTCATTTCAAAGTTAATTACAAGCAATTTTCAGGGACTATACCCAAGTCATGGTCTGTCTGAAAATCTCCTCCCTCCCATTTTCTTGTCTATGGTAACTTTTATTTTTATTTTATTTTATTTTATTTTTGAGTCTGGTCGTAGGGCCTGAACTCTGGGCCTGGGCGCTATCCCTTAGCTCTTCAGCTCAAGGCTAGTGCTCTAGCACTTGAGCCACAGAGCCACTCCTGGCTTTTTTGTTTTTGCTTGTGTGGTGTTGAGGAATTGAACCCAGGGCCTCAGGCATGCAAGGCAAGCGCTCTACCACTGAGCCATCTTCCCAGCCCTACGATAACTTTTATAAACACATCCACACACACACACACATCCACAACACTCAATAGGTTATTGTACTTTTATGAGTCTGACATGATTAGTTTTATATGGAGTTTAAAATGATCACACAAATTAAGTAATTGCATTATCATAAATATGGTTAAAAAGATTTCAAAAGGAAATTGTGTAAAGTTAAGGAATGAATTAATGGCACAGTATAAAGAAACTCCAGGCTCATAATGGAGCAAAGGCATTAAACACAATGGTTTATTGTCTATCCAATGTAGCAAGCAGTCAATCATATATCTTGATGCCAATATCTGTGTTGGAATGGTCTTCCAGTTTTTAATCTTTGAATGTTGTACGGTTAAGAAATTTTTATCACTCTATTTTGTATATGCTTTTACATATTTTAGTAGATTCTGAATTGTTGTTAGAAGAATTATGAATAGTTTTAGAGAATATAATTGAGGGATTGAACATAGTACAGTTTGTTTATATAAACATATAGGAGGCTTTCATGGAGCTCTACTATGATACTTGTCAAGAGATAGAGAACATATTAAAGATTGAATAATGAATATATTATTTTTTATTTTGCTTCTTCACACAGTTCAGGTCTTTGGCTGATAAAATTTCCTTTAAAAGACAGAAAATTATTTCACCAACATCAATTGCTTCTCTTTATAGCCTTTCTAGAAGAGCAATCCAAGAGAAGAGTCTAAGCATTGAATAATTGACCATATTCATGCAATTCTTTCAATATCTTTCATGTACACTATCTCACATGAATATCAGTACTTATGACAGGAATATATTATCATTTTCCAATTTGACAGATAATGAAAATGCAAAAAAAAAGAAAATTTAAATTCAAACTATTATTTGAGGAATCAATGACTAAATGTATCTCTGACAGTTTCCAAAAACTTACTCTCCTTTCTATGTACTGAAGTTGAGGAATGTCTGATATAATTTGGAAAACTCTTTGTACTGTGCTGAAATAACCTGTGGACTTCCCATTTTCAAAATCCACTGAGTTTTAAGATGGTATAGACTGTTACGGCCTCACCCTTTTCCCAAGATTCCCTGCCGGTAGAACATCTAACAAGCCATTAGGGACCTTGTTATCAGTCACAGATGCCAAAATGGCTCAACGGTGTTTGCCAAGGTCAATAGCAGGATGCAAAAACGATCTCATGCTATGCACTTAAGTTGTGTGATGCATTCCATTGGGAAATTTATAGGCACAGTTTCAGATGAATGAAAAGAGGAAATTTCAATTTGTTGATCCATCTCTCTTTCTCTTTAACACTTCTCTGGAGAGTTTTTGTCTATTTGTTTGCTTTTAATATTGTTGCTTAACTCTGGTACCTAGAGATTTGCATTTAATTGGTCTAGAATGGAACTCAGGCACTAAAAGTTTTAAAAACACCCTAAGTAATTCTAATGTGCAACCGGGGTTGAAATTCACGGAATGGCTAAATTGCTCTTTATTCTCTAAATCTGATTACATCCAAAGTTTTGCTTCTGAATTGTACTATTTTCTTTACATGAACTCTTCCTCTCTTTTATTTTGGCAATTTTCAAAATGCTTTTGACTTTAAAATCTCACAACACCAACTTATACTGAAACGTATTTTCTTAATAATAACTGCCATAATTTGTTGCCTTGGAAGAATGTTTAAAAATAGAGCAACTCCTGTATGGTACTCACTGACTAGGAACTCTCATATATGTTACTTTATTTAAATAGCTATCATTTATTCCAAGAAGCTGGATTATAGATGGTGCTCCTTATGATTGCTGTCAGATTCTGAAATAGGAAAAGATACATAGTAAAATGTTCAGAAGAGAACACATTTGATTTGAGTTACAATTCATATGTGTGCATGTGTGTGTGTGTGTGTGTGTGTGTGTGTGTGTGTATACATATATATACGTTTATGCCAGTACAGGGAATTGAACACAGAGCCATAGACTCTTGCTTTTTTGTTTTGTTTTTTTTTTTTATTCAAGGGTGGTGCCCTCCAACATGTTATACCTCCACATCTGGTTATTTGCTGATTAAACTGATTAATTAGAACATGATCCTGTCATCCTGGGCAGATGTCCAGACTGGCTTCAAACCCCATCCTCAGATTTAATGTATTGAGTAATTAATATATAAGTGTACACAACTGGCACCAGGCTTGAAATCCCATATTTTAAGCAATTTTAATATTCTGTAAAGATGCAGAGTACCATGGCACAAAAGAAGCTAGAAAGAAGCTCTTAGAAAGATATATTTGTACATCTGAAGACTAAAAAGTGAATCTCAGACCTTTGACATATTCCTCCTAAATAACTCTCCTAATGAGCAATTTAATTGAAGAATTATGAAGTACAGTTTCAAAATCACATAATTATTTTAGGAGGTTGTTTTTAATGGCTGTCTAGTAAAAGACTCATAATTCAAGCTGCTTAGAGCAGATTTCTAAAATTACTGATGAAAATATATCATGGCTCTAAACAAGTCCCCAGATAAGTGTACTAGAAGGGTTAAGTTTCAACCAATTTCCAGGTTTTTCAAATAAGTTACTAAGCTTTATACCCATAGAATGTAATTAATTAACATTTTTGTTTATGGGAAAATACTTTTATGTGTGAATAGATAGTCTTTTAATCATGGAGAACTATGCAAACCAGCAATGTACTGGAGGATGAGTGTTTCTTACCACATAATTATTATATAATCACAAAGCCACAAATGCACCACAATTCTGTGCTTTACAGCATGGTCCCAAGTCAGCAGCAACACATGTAAACTTACTAGGAACTGACGCACTCTAGACCTCACAGAACTACTGAATCAGAAAGTGAATGGAACACATCTTTATATCAAGAAGTCCTCAGGAGAATCTAATCTATCTTTCCCTTTCAAAACAGCTCTTCCAGTTCCTTTCATTTTTTTCCCCAAGACAATGGTGAAGAGGTAATAATTAATACTCACTTTTATAAACTTAAAGAAGGAAGTGTTATATATGAGTTTAAGTTGTTTTTTACTGGGAGCATCATCAAATCCTACCATGTGGTAAGATAGTATATAGGATCATTTTCTTTAGGTACATGTCATTGTGTGGGATCCAGGGACTTTCAGTATGTCCTAGATCATGCTAGTCTTTAACCATATGCACAATGTGATCAAGAATTGTGCAAAATTCATGGCACGTCAATTCATTTTAAATTTTCTCTAAAGGTCTTTCTAAGGTGAAATTTTATAATAACTTTCTATACACTAAGATTTTCAAACCATAGAGCCATCAATTTACTAAAACAAAGGCTTTTGTCATTCTACACCCTGTTCTTTGATTCTGAATGAAATGAGAGTACCTACTCCATTTGGTATATTTTATATCTTAACTTTGGTTTGGAAATCACATGAATACCAATTTTTCAAGTAAACTAAGAGTAATCAACCATTATAGACCAAGGCTACTCTTGTTTTAGTTCTAGAAGTAGTCTTGTGTCAATGTTAAGGCTACTTTAGAAAGAAGCAACTGTGTTTCTTCAACCAGAACTGTTCATGCTTTATGTAAGGCTCTGCTTCTGTCATCTTGAATTCTTAACTGTTTGAACTATGTACTCTATATTTTCACCTGTGCTGCTATTCCCTACAAATTATATATCTAGCCCTAGTCCTGTTTTAGGAAAATCCAAAGTCTCCTGAAAACAGTTCTACAGCAAGGGAAATTCAGCTCTAGCAACCACTGAATGACCCATAGTGACCCATGTAGATGGAGTAGATAGATTCGATCTGAATGCTATCTTGCAAATGAAGATTACAAAACCTAGATGAACTATGAAGTCTATTAATTAGCAATGTCAAAACTCTAACTTTAATATTATTTTAAGTACGGGAATCTCCTTTTCTGCCATTCTGATTTTCTTATCTTTTACATGGATAAACTCATATAAGGGGATTATTGCTCCAAGTGTATAATGAGAAGGTACATATGCCATGGATTAAAATTTAGCATCAAATAAATTTAATTCAAGGAAGGATAATTGATAAAGCTTCCACTTATATTCAGTGTGAGTAATTAAGATTAAATTCACTATAAAAGTTTGAATTTTTCATGTCTTTAGTTATAAAGTGTTTCCAAATGCTTTTACATTCCATAGTCTCATCCTTAAATGTTAATTATGCATGCAAATAGAATTCATATTTTTCTTAGGTTTTTGTCCTCTTCTTCTTTCTCCTCATTCTTGTCTTCCTCCTTCTTCTCCTCCTTCTCCTCTTCTTCTGTACTGGAGCCAGAAATAACTTGCAGCCTCACACTTGCTAGGCTGATTCTCTACCACTTGGGCCATGTGCTAGTCCCCGAAACATACTATTTTTACATCTTCTACTTCTATGTGGTTGGAACCAGGCTGTTTTTTTACATGCTCTTATGGAAATTACTCCAGCTACTTTACAAAATGCCATTTATCAAATTTTCAGTTAGTGGTAAAATTAAGACTTAAAAAAATTAGTCTCTGCTGGTTCACTACTGTAATTCTAGTTACCCAAGGAGCTGAGATCTGAGGATCTTTGCTCAAAGCTAGATAGGGCAGAGAAATTCTTATCTCCAATTAACTAGCAAAACGGTGAAGGTAGAGATGTGGTTCAAGTGGCTTAGAGTGCCAGCCTTGAACAAAACCCTAAGCAGGAGTGTGTGGCCAAGTTCAAGCTTCAGTATTGATATACACATGAGTGGCTTATCAAACGTTTTTCAGCTGGTAAGTGGCAGAATGAGTATTTGTGCCAGTTATCAGCCAAACCTAATCTCTGATTTTTATGATTCTATTAAATTCTCTCATTTGATTAGTTGTACTACAAATTAAAATCATTGATAAATCTTCTGTTCCAATTATATCCCTCTCAATTCTTTTCATGACCACTGAGAGAAAAGGCCAAGACTAGCTTTTTCAAATGTCATCTGTCAGGATAGAGAAGGCCTATGAAGATGTTCCCACTGTGGATGAGTCCTTTTCCAGCAAGTATAGTTTGAATATACAAGAGCAGATGGCAGAGTCAGCTGGATCAATCAGATTCTTGTCATAGGACAGAGAAGGCTGGAATTTCTAGCATGAGGACTGAATGCCTACCTCCTTATGGCCACTCTGTCATATTTAAATTTCTTTTCTAAACTTCAAGGGTTGGTGGAAAGATATAATTTAAACTCAAAAGCTGCTTTTAAAAGTCATTCTAAGTAGAAAGCATGATCAATTTGCTATATTGCTCCTTGGATATAAATTTGAGTTCCTAATTCTTTGTTAAAACAATTCCTATCTTCTTGAAGTCTCAAGTATTAGCCCATTGATTAGAATTTGGATTATAAAGCCAGGAAATACCAGTCTTAATGAATTTTTACCATTCTAGAAAATGGACTCTCCTAAGTGATTTACAAATAATAACGTGATTTTTCTGGTAGTACTAGGATTTGAACTCAGGGCCTTATGCCTCTTCAGCTTGATTGTTCCATTGGCAGTCCATCACCTGATGCCTCCAGCTTTGCTTTTTGTTGGTTATTTTGAAATACAGTCTAAGAATTTTTTAGTCTAGGTTGACCTCAAATAGTGATCCTCCAGCTAACTAATGTGATCTTTACAACACAGGAATTTGATAATATGATTATCTTCATTATGTGAAAGAAGAGCTTCAAGTAGATAAAGGCTAACTTTACCAAAACTTAAAGTTAGATAATCAAAAATGATTGCCTGCTACCTCTAAAACTTGTTTTTTCTGTTTGGATCTATCAATTATTTACACTGTTTGAATCTCAGTTCCCTTGTCTGAACATATACTGAGAAATAAATGTTTGTAGGGATTTGGAAAGGAGTTTTAGTAATTGATATAAAAGTATTTGGAAACTGAGAAGTTAGGATTATATTGATGTTAGTAGCTGTTAATAGCTATAGGGTTCTCTGGGATTTTGTATGGCTATTTTACAAGAACATTAGAGAGATTTTGCAAATTTCCCCTTCGTTGTGGTTTACCAGAGCTACTCCAATTAATTCTTGAGGGTGTCAGAGCCCCAAATATGACTTCATCCAACAACAGACACTTGGCCATGTCTCTTACTTTAATAACACATATACTGCCCAAATTTAAATCATCATTGAGTTTTTTGAATTATAGTCATTCATGATATACTTCTTTTTATTTTCCATATTTTGTGGAGTTTGAACTCTGGGCCAAACAGACACTCTTCTATGTGAGCTACATCATCTGTCAGTTTGTGATTGTGCTATTTTTTTCTCAAATAGGTTCTCCCTTTTCCTAGGCTAGCCTGGATTGTGATCTCCCATTTATGCTTCCATGTGGACACTCTAATGCCTAGCTTTACTTATTGAGATGGGGGAATCTCAAGAACATTTTGCCTATTGGTCTTGAGCCTTGATCCTCCTGATCTTAACTTCCTGAATAGTTAGGATAACAGGCAGGAGGTACTACACTTGGCTGTGAGTTAGACTCTAAATTCTAAGGGAATAAGGTATGGGTCATATTTACTAGTTATTCCTGCTGTTTTCTAAAGTATACATACTTCATGCTTAGTAAAGGTTAATAGGTACATGTGTTTTGTTTATTTTTCTTTCTAAAGTATGTAATCTCAGTTGCTAACATAATTTTATTTTTTTGTTTTTTTGCCAGTCATGGGGCCTGAACTCTGGTTCTGGGTGCTCTCCCTCAGCTCTTCAGCTCAAGACTAGCACTCTACTACTTGAGCCACAGCGCCCACTTCTGTTTTGTTTTGTTTTGTTTTGCTTATGTGGTGCTAAGGAATCAAACCTAGAGCCTCATTCATGCGAGGCAAGCACTCTACCACTGAGCTATACCACTGAGCTACCTTCCCAGCCCTGCTAATGTAATTTTTAAAAGAGTTAAGATAATATGGAACATTCTCATGGTATTTTTAAGGTTTATAACTGAGTAAATAAGGAAATACCCCAGGGTTCTGAATCTAGCCCTTGAGTTTTTATGTTATAGGCCATTCTTTTATCAGTATCCTGATGGAATGGTTATTTAAGAAGGAGCAAATTTGTATGAAACATAGTTCTAGTATTTTTTAGCATGTTAGGACAAAGTAGACATGTGATTCTTCATCTATACAAATCATAGTACTTAATAATATCAAACATTCACCCATAAAACATACAGTAGATTTGGGGATGACTTTTTTGATATACTGACTAGGGCAAGTAGAATTTCCTGGCATTTTTCCAATTTGGTAGAAAATGAGATAACATGGGAAGACAATATTTGAAGAAAGCAATGGTGAGCAAGAAAAAAAATCTTTTCCCAGCTAAGAACTCTTGTTTGGATGTAGTTCAGGCTAGAACAAAGCCTCTAGTGATTCCAGGGCACTAAGAAAGAAGAATCTTCAAACAAAAAGAAAAAGCTCTCATCATTGTGAGTCTCTTTGCTCTAACTCTATGCACAATGAAGTCTGAGATTAAATGTGACCTTGTGAATGAATTGTGCACAGTGAATTGCAGTCAGAATGTCAGTATGTAGGTGAGCACATTATACATACACACACACACACACATATACACACACACATACATATATATTTCTCCTGTACATTCTCCATTTTCTCCTTTGTACTGATTCCAGGAAGATATCAAGGAGATATCAGAGAACTGGGGGTTAGAAGGTTCCCCACTGTCATGTGAAAGGTCATTCATCTTATAGAACATCCAAATTGATCTGGAGTAAAAGGATTTTTAACAATTTATAACTATAGAATAATATTGTTTTTTATGAAATTTTGTAGATATAATTCTCTGATAAGAGTACTTGACCTATTTTTTGTATTTCATGAAACACTAAGGAAGAAAATTTTAGCAGAGACTAGTGTTTCTTCCTCCAATACTAATTCTTCTCTTTTCTTGCCACTGATAATAAATCTTCTACTAGATACCATTAGATGAAGATAACATTTTTCAGTGTCCTTAAAGCTAATTGTGACTGTTTACTTGGTCATTGAATAGAACAGAAATGAGGAGAGACTCTATTTATGGCAATATGGAGGTTCAGAACTCATGGCATGGGAATTGTCTCTTAACTTTTATGAACAAAGCTGGTACTCTACCACTTGAGCCACAATGCCACTTCTGATTTTGGTTAATTGGAGATAAGAGTTCCCTGAAAACTGAGTGCTGGTGACTCACATCTGTAATCCTAGCTACTCAGGAGGCTGAGATCTGAAGATTACGGTTCAAAGGAAGTGCAGGCAGGAAAAGTCTGTGAGACTTATCTCTGATACACCACTTAGAAAAATGGAAGTGGTTCTTTTCTGCTTATGTGGTGCTGAAGAATCGAACCCAGGGTCTCATGAATGCAAGGCAAGCACTCTACCACTGAGCCACCTTCCCAGCCTTGCACCTCTTGTTTTAAGCATTAAAGTTACAATATCAAGCTGATATACTTTCAAAACTTATATTGATCTCTTGCTGTAAGGTCACATAGTCTAATAACATTCTGAATTTGCTGCAGGATTAAAAACAAAAAATGAAATGGGTTAGATTTATGAAATATGTACTAAAACCTGAGTACTTTGAATAAATCATTGAAATTTACTTTGTAGTATGATAACAGAGATTGCCTGCTGCTGGAGACACAGACTCACCTGCCCTCACTTGAGGATTCGTGTGCTTGTGTGAGGTTTACGTGTGTTGGCTAGGGAGGAGAAACCTCCTCCATAGTCCTGGCAATGTGCAGCACACTCAGCTGCAGCACTGGTGCGGGGAGGGGGGTGGGCAGGAAGGAGGAAGCTCTTTCATAGTCTGAGCGATGGTCTGTTCTACAGGACCTGGCCAGGACCTTGGTGCAAGATATGCAGAAAATGCCCTTCCTCTGAATAATCCCGTAAACCAATGCTGGTTATCCCCTTTTGTGTTTCTAAGGGAGCCCACCTGCACCTTGTTTACTCTTTGTAATTTTTGATCACGTGGGACAGCTTCACCTTGTTGACAACAATTAGCTCTTTGGGCTCCCTGACTAAAGGTTGTTAACTCTCATTGTCTGCATTCTGGTAAAACTGTTTAACTTTCTGCTCCCTGACTAAAGATTTACTTTCTCTGCCTATAGGCTGGACATAAGCTCACTTGTCTATACCAGCAAAGATGTAGTCCACTCTCTGCTCAGTTATCGCATTCTCAGGTCTGACTGTGTGAACAGCAACAGCCTGTATTTAACACACATTACCTTAGTTGACACGCATTAAAATTCAAAGTGCATACTATGTCTGTTTGATAGATAAGAAAGTTGAGTTGGATCCAGTTATATGATTTATACAAGGTCTTGCAGTTCTAGCAGTAGTGATCTTCCAATTGTGGTAGTATTTTCATATCTGTAAACACTTCAAAGTGACTGTAAAAGCTTGGCATTCAGAAGAGGGCACCAGTGACTTGTGCCTATAATCCTAGCTTACTTGCTAGGCAAGTGCAATATCCTAGGTTTCATTCCAGTACCAAAAAGAAAAAGACAAAAATATTTTTTAAAGAGTTAAAAATAAACCCAAACAAGAACTGGTAAAGAGGAATTGTGCTTTCTATGCTTTTAATGTTTGAACGATCTGCTTGACAGTCTGGCTTGCACAATTGGTTTCAGTTGAATTAATTGATTAATTAATACTAGAGTTAGAATTCACATTTGCTATGCACATTCTCTATTCCTGGAGTCAAGTTTATAGATAGCTATTCAAGTTGAATGGAATTAGAATTTGGCTTAACTTAAAAAGCTATCCCCCCTGTTCTTGAATAGGAATGCTGTCCTGGTGGGTGTCTGCACATACTGTGGAATGGAGCACTGCACATACTGAGAAGTCTTTTTCTTTTCTTTTTCCTGTTTCTTGGTCCAAGACAGTGACTCAAATTCAGTACCTTATTGTCTCACACTTCATCAACTGAGCCACACCTCCAACCCCAAGAAGGCTTTTTCAATGGCAGTGCTCCATGTTCCTAACTTTTCCTTTTTAAAGGACAGCAGTTAAAAAAAGTTAGTATCATTCCAGAGGATTCATGTAGATCCACCTGGAATTAATGTTGTCTTACAGTATACTTACTATATAAAAATTTTATGACAATAGCATTCTTTTATTCATTGATCTACCAGTTAGTCAACCAAGTTTAATGAGACTCTCTTATGTTAGCCACTGTGCTTACAGTGGGAACAAACCATTAAACTGAATGTTTACTTAATGCTTTGAGCAAGAGAGGATGAATGCCTCTGTCCTTGATTCCCTAGTTCTGCCTCCTCATGACTAAGTTCACTTGTGAACTCCTTATATTCCAGGATCTTCACATCACTACACTTCTAGCTGTGAGATAAAACATGTGTTTTCAGTGTGTAGAGCCTGCTCCCAGACCTTGTTCTCTAAGAGCATTCCAAATGAAAGAACTTGTGTCTCCTAGGAGACAAAAGTTGATTTCAGGTCTAGGCCACTGTAGTTACAAAGTGTAGGACAGCTTATTGCACCAGAAAGAAAATACTTTAATGATACAGATATGAAACAGTAAACACTTGACAGCACACTTGAAAGTGTAACATGGGAAATTTCTGTGCATAAAAATGATCTTGTGGAGGTATCATATACTACTGAAAAAAGAGGAAATGGTTTTTCTTTTCAATAATCCAATAAAGAGAGAGAGACTCTTGTGAAGAGTAGAATTCCAATGTTACCTAATCCTTCTAAAAGTAATGTTGAAGTTAGAAACCCCAACCCTGTGAACATTAATGCATGCCACTTACATGACAGAATTTTGACAAGAAGTAGAATCTTCCTATAGTCTTAAAGCTTGTTTACAGACAGTAGTTTGTACATGGGAAAACTGAAACACATCTGGATGTAGAACAGGTGATCAGATCAGCATCACTAGTATGAGACAGATGACTCATTATTTGCTGCCAGATGGAAAGCCCTCTAAGGAAGACACAAAACTCCCTATGTGGGATTCAAATGCATCCCCTAAACTCAGTGAGGAGGAAATTTCAAGTAGACTCAAAATAACGAATATTCAACTTAAAATGGTGAGGAGAAGGAAACTGTTTTCTCCCTAGATGCCAATTTCATTAAGACATACATAGGGGGATTAGATAAATATTTCAGATTAAATAGGCCTTTAGGTAAAATACCAACATTCTCTCTGTCTCTGTTTCTGTCTCTGATTCTGTCTCTGTCTCTCTCTCTGTCTCTCTGTCTCTCCCTCACACACACATACACAAAATGAAAGAAAAATGATAAGTAAATTCCACCTTATCCTATATTGGATCTCCTCTAGAAATTAAAAAATATTATAAAGAATCATATTAGGGATACTGAATAAAAGTTGAGTATTTTATGTAACTGTAACCTTACATTTAAAATAACAAAAAATAGAAATTTAAGAAGTTGAATATGAATAGTATATTAGATAAAACTACTATGATATTGGAGAATGTACTGACATTGAAAACTTCCCTGTGGTTTATAAGAGGATATTCTCAACTTTATACAATATTCATTGAAATTTATAGAAATAGTATTATTAATTCTGCTCAGGTTCACGTGGTTATACGGAGAGAATAAGGAAGCAAATTGAATAAAATGTAAAATTTAAGTGAAATTTGGAAATTGTACTTTGCACCTAATAGTTTTGCAACTTTTCTGAAAACTTATGAATAGAAGTTTAAGGAAAGATGTTGCCTTTGTCCCTACTGAGATATATGGTACTTGTGAGTAGTTTGTGATTTTCAAAACAGTTTTTCAGAATTGCATAATCTTACAACAGGCCTCAGTATTGTGAATGGTAGATTAGATGTGATTTGAAAGACTGGCTATTATTGATGAATTCAGTTATCACAAACTTAAGATACGTCTGCCCTGTGCCAATGTGTTATGATGTGCCTTTTATCTGATTCTTAAATGAGTGTAATTAGAGTACATGTGAGTGAGACTATATTACTGGAACATAACTCACATATATGTTTATTAGCAAAAAGAAAATTATTAGCAGTGAACCAAGAGATTTCCTGCTCACCAATGCATGTTAGATCCTAATATGAAAGCTACATTTGTCTGACTAAGCTGATTCCATCAGAGCCACTTTGACTCACAACCTTAGAGTAGTGAGATTCCTCTGTCTCATTTATGTAACTAGGCCATGTTACTTAGTGTTAATAATAAATTTTTCCCTTGGTTAAAAAAGCTGCCTGAAAAAATCTGCAAAATACTCCCTTGAATGTGGAATTTCACTTTGCAAAGTCATGAAAGTCAGCATTTGGAGAACTCTTGTTAACATCTGCAAAATCCAATGGAACAAACAGTCTTCCCATTCTGGTGACCAATAGACACCATTTTGTGTACCCACATCTCTGAGTTGTCCAAGCACTGTGAATTCTCTTTAAAAAACCAAACTGAAATTGTCTGCTTGCAAGAAACTCTCAACCCATTCTGAATCATCAATGCAATGGAAAGAACTTGATTTTGAAAAATCTAAGTGCAGTAAGTGCAGTAAATCTAAGTCGATTTACTGCAGATTTTATTTCTGTCTTTCAGTAGGAGAATAATGATGTAGTCTTCCTCAGAGAAAGCTGGTAAGATACTTCTGAACACAATATCTTGCACATAGCAAACATTTAAAAGGTATTAGTGTTTAATATTACTGCAGGGGGATAAATGTAATTTCTGTTTTCACAGCTGGCAACACAATTTTTCTTTAGGATGGGCTTTTCTTGGTAAATGACTTACAGGCTTTATAGTTTTATGGTTTAGAATAAGGCCTTATTTTCCATGGAAAAGGAATGAGGAATGAGACAGTAATCCTCTCAATACAAATGTTCAACAGAACAATAGGTTACAAAACAACAACAAAAGAAAATGGAAGAGAAGAAGGTTGTCTATAAGACTAGGGTACAATAAGACCACCCTAAAGCTACCAGCACGACTATGTTTATTGCAGCATTATTTACCATAGCTAAGATATGGAACCAACCCTGATGCCCCTCAGTAG
>NW_012267238.1:17124331-17216142 GCF_000151885.1 Dipodomys ordii | reverse complement strand
TTTTTTTTTCTTTCTTGCGACTGTTTCTAACACATTTATAAGATTATTTCTTTGTTGCTTTGTATGCCCTTCCCCAACGGTATAACCCCTGCTTTCACTGTATTTGATATTGGTATAATTTGTGGAGGGGAAGGAAAAAAACAAATCATTTAAATAGGGATACAGGTGGACCCATTGCAACAATGAGACTACAAGTCCTATGTGGAAAAGGAACTTTACAACTCTGGTGTGGGGGGAAGGGCCGAGGAGGATTAGGTGGGGGAGTAGGGAGGATGGGAAAGAATGGGAAGGGGAAAGAAAAGAGGAGGCTACAATGCTTGATAAGAAATGTACTCATTATCTTGCCCATGTAATTGTAACCCCTCTGTACAGTATTTTCACAATAAAAAAAAGAGTAGAGTACAAAAATAAAGAAGAGTGATACCAGGAAATAAACCAAAGGAAAAAAAGAAAAAAGAAATAAATTCCAACAGTACAATTAAAACAAACAAACAAACCTTGTTTCCATTTCTTGGAGTTCATTTCAGTAAACATCATTTTATATGATCGTATGTGTAGAGCTATTGAGCCCTTGTGATCCTCTCCTAAGAATATCCTTTGTTCTCAGTGTGCAAATGGCTAGACAGCTGTTTCATTAATTATGTCCAAGTGTAATTTTCTGTCTTTTACCTTTCATTGGGTTTATTTGTAGATTTATAGGCACGTTCTAATGATTACAAATGAGGGAAACCATATATCCTGTGTTTCTTTGGGTCTCGCTTACTTTACTTAATATAATTTTTCCAAGGCTTTCTATTCATTTACAAATGGGGCAATATCACTCTTTCTGATGGAAGCATAGAATTCCATTGTGGGAAAGATAGGGTACCAAAGGATTTGGATAGGGGCCAAGATATGCAATAAGTTTTGATGTGAAAAAAAGTTTTTTTTATTGTGAAAATATGTACAGAGGGGTTACAATTACATGGGCAAGATAATGAGTACATTTCTTATCAAGCATCGTAGACTCCTCCTTTGTTTCCCTTTCCCATCCCTTCCTATCCTCCGCCCCCACCTAATCCTCCCCACTACCTCCCCACACCAAAGTTGTAAAGTTCATTTTTCAACATGACTTTTACATCTCTCTCTCTCTCTCTCTTTTTTTTTTTTTTTTTGCTGGTCATGGGACCTGAACTCAGGGCCTGGGCGCTGTCCCTCAGCATTTCAGCTCAAGGCTAGCACTCTACCACTTGAGCCATAGCACCACTTCCGGCTTTTTCTGCTTATGTGGTTCTGAGGTATCGAACCCATGGTCTCACACATGCAAGGCAAGCACTCTACCACTAAGCACCTTCCCAGACCCTGAAAAAATGTTTTGATATGAGTGCTTTGCCTATAAGCCCCCTGTATTTCTTTTCCTGTTAAGACTGTGTCTAGAGTGAGTATTTTGATTTTTACATTGTGTTTCTCTTTTGCTATTGTTATTTGCTGTTGTTGTTCTGTTTGTTGATAGACATGCTTCCCTGAAGCTAATTGAGGTGACTGACATGGAACTATGACTGGGATTGCTATCAACAAGGAAGAACAAACTGATGGGGGAGGGAAGATACAGACAAGAATGTGAAACATAAAAATAAACAACAGATAGAAAATGCTATAATAAGAAATCTCTGACAAAGAATGGAAATCTTGGCAGAGGGTGGAGTGGGCTTGAACTGATATATGAACTGTATCAACATTATAGTTAAGCAAGCAGCTTTGCCTCAAATAATCTCCTATCTATAATATTTTAAAACAGAGCGAAAAGCCCTCTAAAACTTAAAACAAAAATACCTTACTTCCATCATCCTTCCTGTATCTATAACTTTACAATACAATGAGCTCTGAAAATTGAGTTATTTTCCTTTGTACCAATAATCTTTTTGAGGAAGTAACCCATTCACTATTGGCTGCCTCTTGTCTCTATTCCTGTGGTGTAAGCACACACTTGCTAAATCATTATTAATGTGTTGGATAATGATGTGCTGTCCAGAAAATGGTAGGGTTATTGTCAATTCAAGTATATTCTTACTCAGCTCAGAAAATTGTGAATTCCCAAACACTACTGGGTTCAGAATTTTTAATAAGAGATTGTGAACCCAAGTTCAGGGGGAAATAGGAGGAAAACAAAGGTATTACCTTCCAATGTGTTTCTAAAGCTGAAATTGGCAGCTTTATCCATGGAGCCAGTTTCATACTGTGTCAAACTGAGGCAAAATTCCACATCGGCTGAAGAGGGGAGCCTTGGGGTCTTAGATTTGTCATGGTTTCCAGGGTTGCGAAGGATGGGTCCCTCTGGAGTTCCATCACATAAAACTTGACGGCTGTTGTACTCCTCTAGTCGGCTGCACACAATCTGTGCAAAAAAAAGAAAAGAAAAGAAAAAGAAAGTCATGATAAAACTGTTGTCATCACCTCAGAGTCAAGGAAGCAGGAAGGTTGGAATTTTTGATTATTGTCTTCAGATTTCTAATTATCTGGAGATCAAAATTCCAAAGTAAAGGAAGTTTCCAGAGGAAGCGAGAAAAAAATAAAATTCTAGCCTTGCATCTACTACTTATGAAAATGACTTAACTATCTTAGGGTTCATATACTAGGATACAATAAAAGGTATACTTCATATTAACAGTAGATGAAATAATTGATTCAACAAATATTTGTGAAGCATTTTTTGCATGTTGCAATCTGCTAACTGCCAAGGCTGATAAAGCCCAAGGTATAATTGTATAGGTAACAGTTAGCACCCAGTAAACATTATTATTTATTAATATTAATCCATATTACATTCAGAAATGTTATAAAATCTCTCATTATTAATGAGAATAACACTATAATCAATAGGCAGAATAATCCTCATGATTATATTTTAAAGCACAGCAATTCCTTTGATTATTTAATCTAGAAAAAAAACAGATGGAACTCATCTTAAAAGTGCTAATTCCTCACATTGTGAAACAATTTATTTATTATTGCAAAGGACATATACAGGGGGCTTACAGTTACATAAGTCAAATAAAACTCACATTTTTATAAAAAATGTTAAGAAACCATGTTATATGAACTGACTAATTCAAATCACACAGAAGTACTTTTCATAAATAAGGATCTGAGGCTTGGAGTAGTTAAGTGACATTTTCCAGCTTAAATGGCAGTGTGATCACTGTTAATTCAAGTTTTCCAATTCCATCTGCAATGAGCACTGGGGACTTTCATATAAAGAATGCTTTTTTGGAGCAATTTTGGCTGAAAATATCATCAAATGATATTAATGGCAAACATCAGAATAGGTGATTTAGTTGTACAATGAACTGGAATGTGCAGGCTCTATGTGCACTGGACATTTCTGTAATATTGATGGCTTCATAAACTAAGAAAAATTCATGTGACTTCATGAGAAACAAGCAATCAAGGAAGGGTTTGTTTATCTTACAGATGCTCCAGTTGAAGATTGCAAGAATTTGGGATGAAAAGGGCCCTAAAAACCTGCATGTGAACTTGGTAGTGAAGGTATGAAATGACACTTGTTGATTTGAGTATAGGGAGAATTTGTGAAAGGAATTTTGATTCTTACTAGAGAAAAAGGAAAAAAATAGAATAAAAATAGAATAAAGAGGAAAACAGAAAAAAATAGAATAAAAAACTAATACATGGTTTTGCAGGAGCTATGGGAGGTGAATTTAGTACTATAAGTCACCTGAGGTCACAGCAAAGACATTGATCCATCCTGTGTATTACAACTGTGACAGCCCTTAGTAAAATTTGTACTTTCTAAGCAGAAATTATATTAATAAATTCCAGCCATTTTATAAAACTCAAAGATCTGAAATGGTGCCTCAAGTTCTTTTTTTCTTTTGGTCCCCTTTATGTGCTAATACTAAAGCTTGGCACTGTCCCTTAACTTTTCATTCAAAAATAGCACTCTACCACTTGAGCCACAGATCCACTTCTGGCTTTTTGGTGGTTCATTAGAGATAGGAATCTCATGGACTTTCTTACTTAAGCTGACTTCAAATCAGGATCTTTAAATCTCAGTCTCCTGAGTAACTAGGATTATAGGCATGAGCCACCAGCACCCAGTATGTCTTTTGCTTTTCTTTCTACTTCTTTTTCAGAATGTCAAGCATTTTAATAGTTTACATGCCAACTATACTGATAAGGACTCTCAAAACCCCATCTAGAGCAAAACTACTCCTTTGAGCACATATATCTATATTGGAATTAATATTTCAACATTGTCTTGCATGCATCTCAAATACTTGAAACCAAAAATTTGTTCCTCTCTTTGTATTTCCTTTCACAACAATGATTCTGCAACTGAATCTATGAATCATCTACTGTGAAAGGCAGACACCAGTGAATTTTATTTTGCATTTTATTCTCTTCTGTCCTTTACTTTGAATCCATCAGCTAATATTATACATTCCTTATCCTTGAATCTGGCAACCAATTTCCATTTGCCTACTTCTCATATGGTCCTGCTACTGAGTTGCCTACCCTTCCTTGTATTCAGCTTGTGTTTCTCCATTCCACGACTCTGCTCACAGGCAAATGCACCCACTCCTTCCCATTTATCTTATATTCTACCATATCACTAAAAATATATTAGTATTATATCTTTAAGTAGTTGTACAAAGGGATTGCTATTCAACAAATCAGTTTGTAAGTAAGTATAACACATCTTGATCCATGTCAGCTCTTTCATTCTTCTCCCTCATCCCTCCCAGCCATACCTCTCCCTTCAACTTTCCTAGTTTTACAAAATATGCATAGAATATTATGACTGCATTCCTTCCCTCTCTTGAATAGCATAGAAAATACATTTTAAAAGAAGTATTTTCTTTTACCTACCAAGTAATTCAAAGAGTCTGAGTTGGAATATAAAGGAGTTTTAGGAGTGCTCCCAATTATTTCACTTTCACTGATTGAATTCCCTAACCCAAAAAGTCAAGATGTAAAATATCAAAGACTCTAAACCTATAAGTGCCAATATGATGCTTCGGGGAAGAATTCTACACCAATCTCATGTGACCAGTGCAGTCAAGACATCAGCTGGGTGCTGGTGGCTCACACCTGTCATTCTAGATACTCAGAATTTTGTGATCTGAGGATCCATCTATCATGCAGATAGACTCCCTGCAGGGCTCGCGACAGGAAGGAAGAAAGAAAGAAAGAAGAGAGAGGGGGGTAAAGGGAAGAAGAGAGGGAGCAAGGGAGGAAGGAAGAAAGAAAGGAAGGAAGGAAAGATAGGAAAGAAAGAAAGAAAAGAAAGAGAGAGGATGAGAAAGAGAAAAAGAAAAAACCAGAAGAATTATTTCCATAAATATAAAGTAAAAATTCTAGTAATGAAAACATTACAGAATAATTTAACTGGAAGATATTTTTCCTAATGGTACATAAGTTAATACTTATCTTAAAACCATCTATTGACTTAGATGCAATAGAATAGTTTACTAGTAGTATACTATGGCTTCAAGCAAACTGTGATATGCAGGAGAGCCTGCCCATGCTTCTGTCAATGACCTCACACAATAGTTTCTTGCCACTGAGAGTATATCAATGGTCTTTACCCAATCTAAGTCCCATTTTTTGCTGCTGAGAGTATGTCAATGGTCTTTACCCAATCTAAGTCCCATTCACTTAGCCAGTAATCCTAGCTACTTATGAGGCTGAGATCTGAGAATTGCTGTTCAAAGCCAACCTGGGCAGGAACGTCCAAGAGACTCTTACCTCCAATTAACCACCAGAAAAACTGAAGTGTTGTGTCATGATTAATAACTTCTTCAACAACAAGCAAGGCCCTTGTAATATTTTATTTATTTATAATTTCATCAACAAGAAGCAAGACACTTGTAATATTTTATTTATTCATTTATTGTGTGTATGTGTGTTCCAATATTGGGGCTTTAGCTCAGGGCCTCAAGCTCCATTTGGCTCTTTATCTCAAAGCTGGCAATCTACCACTCAAGCCATACTTTGCTTTCTAGCTTCTTGCTATTTATTTGTAGAAAAGAATCTCATGGTCTTTCCTGCCCAGATTGGCTTTTAAAACATAATCCTTAGATCTCAGTCCACTATCAACAATAATTAAATGAACCATGCTCCTAGAAACCTCAGTGACAATGTTAGATGAGAGACTTCCATGTTACTCACAGTTTTAATTTTTTGATTTAAAATTTATGAACTGAAGCACTATATGGCAAGAAAGAACTGAACTTCAAATTCAAGTCAGTGCAGATTTCCAATTGCTCAGTGAGCTACTAGCAGCAATATGGCACTGAGCATGCTTTTAGACTTGCTAAATCTTAATTTCTTCGATTGTACTCTGATATAATAGATAAAAAGAAACTCATCAACAACTAGTTCCTGGCTCAATAAATGTCAGTTGCTAATTTTCTTCATATTTTGAAACATTTCTCAATCCCTTTATATATCTATAATGGAGAACTAGACTGGTGATTGGTCTTGCCATCATAAAATGTTTAGAGTCAGACTTAGAGCACTAAAGCACTTTCTGTTTTCAAAGTTAAATACACTGTGTTTATTTCTGCCCATAAATAGCTCAGAAGGGTTTTACTAAAACTAACCTATTGCACTGAATGCAGTATATTGGATGTCTTTATAATGTTAACTAGGCACCACAGCATGCACATAGACAAAAACCATTCTCATTCTTCTTTGAATAATGAATCTCAGGATACTTTCAAAAGATCCTTCTGCATAAAAGACTCCCACAGCAGACTCAGTTAAATTAGAGAGGCTGAATGGAACTATTTTTGCTGAAATTCCAACTGCCAAGTGACTAAGTGTTCAGATAACTGGAGGTATTAGTAACAAGGAGGATTATCTCTTAATCATTGTCTTTGTATTTGATACAGAAGAGGAGGCAATGTAGGAGAAACTGTGAGTACTGTGCTTATGATCATGGAGATTGTAATCAGAAAAGATTTGGTTCCAAATACTGTATTAATTACATGACTGTGGGCAATTTGCTTAAGTTCTCTATCAAGTTTTTTATGTGTGAATGAGATCAAGTATTCTAACATGTAAAAACACATAGTAGAGTGCCAGTTGTAGTATATTTAATAATGACGGTCTGAAGTTGTAACGCTCTTATAGAATGCTTGCCTAAATTATTAAAGGTCCTGGACTCTATCCTCAGCACCACTGTCCCCAAATAATGACAACTAGAATAATCATTACAGAAGTTATTCCTTTTTAATGTATATTAACTGTACAAAGGGCTTTCATTGTGCTTATTCCATACATGCATGTATTGTAACTTGATCAAACTATGTTACTCTTTCCTTTTTGTTTCCTCTTTTTGTAATGAGTTTCATTATTCTATTACTATTAATTTTTTTTGTTGGTCATGGGACTTGAACTCTGGGCCTGGGTGCTGTCCCTCAGCTCTTCAGCTCAAGGCTAGCACTCTACCACTTGAGCCACAGAGCAACTTCAGGTTTTCTGGTCATTTATTGGAGATAAGAGTCTCACAGACTTTCCTGCCTGGGCTGGCTTTGAATTGTGAACCTCAGATCTCAGTCTCCCTCCTGAGTAGCTACAATTACAGGTGTGAGCCACCGGCACCTGGCCTATTATTCTATTTTATGCATAGATTTTAAATGTTTCAATCATATTTACTTCCTCATATATTTAACACTGGTTATGTTTAACAGTTTATTATTACAACTAAATTTGGTATAGAGTTTAAAATGTGTTTAAAATAGTGTTTAAAATGTTTCCCCCATATGAGAATTCAAATACTCCATCAGATACTAAGCAAGTTATTTGTATGAACAAATTTTTTAAAGCACTTTATAGTAATAGTATATAGAGGTAAATATATCTCAGAATACTCAAGTTACTTTCTTTTTGTTTTGTTTTGTTTTTGCTGGTCCTTTGGGGCTTGAACTCAGGGCCTGGCAGCTATTCCTGGGCTTCTTTTTGCTCAAGGTGAGCATTCTACCACTTGACCCACAGCACCACTTCCAAGTAACTTTCTTGCGGTCTTGTAGGAACTAACAAAGGTCTTCTCAAGTTCATTTCCATATGATTGAAGAGATTATACCATTTCTACTATATTGCATTGTTTCGCAGTTCATTCTGTCCTCCCCATAGTGCACAAAACAAGTATAGGTGATAATTTTAACCCATTTTTTTTCTTTTGAAAAATCAAAAGTCAAAAACTCTAAATGACATGTCTAGTAACCGAGGCTGAATTTAAGCCCAAGTCTTTTAACAATGACTTTATTCTTTCTCTATTTCAGTCACAAGTGATTTACAGCATTAATAGGTAAAAAGTATCATGTGTTCACAGGCAAAAGGAAAAAAAAGAGCTAGAACACAGCTATATTAATGAAGGGAGGTGAACCCAGATACTGTTTGCTTAAATTTTAAGAAATAGACATAAATAGCACCTTTTAAAAGCTTTCAGTAGGAAAGATTCTGTTATGGCATTAGGGTTTATCTGAAAAAAAAAAAGTAAACCATATGACATTCCACAGAATCTTTTTCATAAAGGAAAAGGAGAAGCTGTTATTTCACTGAGCCGTTGTCATGGTTACTTAAAACCCATGACTCTCTGCTGAAATGTGACTTTCTTTTCTTCCCACTGTTTGCGTCCATGTGATGTGCTTTTCACCTGATGAGTGAATTCTCTGGCCACAATTCACTTATGTCTATCATCCATGATATGTTTTTCTCTTTGTTTTTGTTCAGCATGACAGCATTCTTTGATATACCTTTTCTTTTTATAGCTAACTTTTCTGTTGGTTGTATAACATTGGATCTAATTGTGTTAAGCTTTGAATTTTGAACATTAATTTTACTGAGTAACCTCCTTTCTACAAAAAATAATGGATTGTTCTAGTTGATGATAAACATGCTTCTAAATTTAAAAGCTTCTGTTCATCAAACAAATGAATGAACAAATGAACCAACAAACAAAAGGCACAAATTGTGGGTGAATTCTAAAAATATCATTAATGACTTGTTTTTTATGTGCTTTTTTCATAGAAACCAAAACAGATAAATATTATCAACCTAATATAAATAACTTTCAGATGTAGTATGATTTTCTTTATTATGTTCTTTATTATGCACATTTTCTTTATTATGTTCTTTATTATGCACATGTATATGCATATGCAAGTTTAGAGAAAACTGCATAAAATATTTTATCCCAGATTTTGAGTTATTGGATATAAAATACTGTAAAAAGTATGGATTATAGTCTACAAATCTATCTTTAGCTTTATATCTTTGATAATGTCAAACCTAGTATTTCTTTGATTTAAAATTTTCAATTCAACAAGCATTTTATGTGTGTGTGTGTGTATGTGTGTGTGTGTGTGTGCGCGCATGCCTGTCTATACTGAGTGGGGCTTGAACTCAGCATCTGGGCATTGTCTCTTAGCTTTTTTGCTCAAAGAACTTGAGACACACTTCCACTTCTGACTTTTTTCTAGTTAAGAAAAGAGGGATAAAGTGCAGACAAGAATCCAACCTACATCCTACAAAATTAAGAAGAGTAAGGAAAGGGGTAGGTTTGTAGGGGAGGGATGGATGCGGATGTTGAGACAGGTTACATTGATCAAGAGATAGATGGGAAGGGGAAACAAAGAGGAAGCAATAATGCTTGATAAGAAATGTGCTCGTTATCTTGCCCGTGTAATTGTAACTCCTCTGTACGGTATTCTCACAATAAAAAAAGAAGAAGAAAAAAAACTGCTTTGTTAAATGGTAACTCGTTTGTAAAATAAAAAGAAAATAGAGTCTCATGGACTGGCTTTGAACGTTGATATTCAGATGTCAGCCTCCTGAGTAGGTGGGATTACAAGCACGAGCCACCAGCATCTGGTTCAACATGCATTTATTAAGCACCTTGCAAGGTATATATCATTGCCCTGAACTCTGCAGGTACAAAAACATTTATGAAAGATCGTTTCCTGGGAGATTTTGGTAAATATAGAACCATTGCATGTTACAGGTGCTTTATATAAAGTGTAATGATGGAACAAAGGAGAGGGGATGGCTAATTTTATATGACTAAAGAATATAATGACTCATAGTATGCTTTAACAATAACGCAAAGAGATGCATTGCTGTTTCTCCATGTTTCCAGGACACACGGATTAAGACTATCCATGAGATTATACATCCATGAATTTATTTTATTATTCAATCTTACTGAGCCCAAATGGTAGTTTTATATCTCAGTGTAGTCAGAGGTACTTCTGAGGTTTTCTTCCTAAGATGTATGACTTTGGATAGTCTTAGGTCTTTCTGTCTTCTTATAAACTGATAAAACTGGAGCCCTACACTAGATACCACTGGAGATCTCTTTACTGGGACTTAATAAATGGTCTCAAATTTCAGAAAGTTCCATTGGTGCATCAAGTGACAAGATAACTAAAATTAACTAAAATAAGGAGGTGCTGTATACAGGGATGCTCTCAGCCTGGCTAATGTGTAAGGTATTAATGAATTCAGTTAGCTTGGAAGTTACCATATCTCATCTTATACAAAATAGCTGAAAATTTAAGCTTTCCATTTAGGCAAAAGCATTCAAATTATTAATGTGTCTATTAGACAGCATGCATTTTTATAAAGTGAAAGTAGAGAGATATTAAACAGGCTCCATATTATTGAAATCAGTGGTTCTCAGGACTGCCTGAACATTAGAATCGCATAAAGTTTTACAAATACTGACAGCCAAACTTCACAGGAGACTTTCTGTATGTCTAGAAAAAGATTAGATTAGTGAAACCCATGCAACTATTTTATTAAGAAAAGAAATTAAGCTTCCTCAATTGCTTTGATAGTAAGAACTCCTGTTTTAAAACTCCCAAATTAATGAATAATATTCAATATACATACGTGAAAATGGAAACATGAAGTTGAGGGAATGAGTTGGGTTGGAAGGGATGGGGGAGAAAGATAAAACGGACAGTTGATAAAGGTGCATTGTACTCTTACTGTGTTAAATTGAAACCCCTTTGCATAACTACTTAAGAATAAGAAAGATAAGTAATAAATAATCAATCTTAATTTGTTGAAGGACTGACTAGACAGGTTATATAAATAATTGAAGCACAGTCATCATGAGTTGGGTTTGACAGCCTCTTCTTCATCTTAACACCACACATGTAGGCAGATGGCACCTGTTCATTCATTTTATTCTGTAGCCTAATAAAAACAGTGAGACAGACTGGGCTAGATTCTTTGGCTAAAAATATTGCATGACCTTGACAAAACACAGTCATCATGCAGCCAGACTATCTCAGAAAAATATTACCTTTGCTATTTACCATCTGTGTGATTTTAAATGAATCTAAACCAATTACTTGATGATTTTAAATTAATAATGACAAGTGTATCCACAAAACATTTCACAATATGATTTCACAAATTCCAAATGCTCATTGAATATTAACTGTTTTCATTATTAATCTATTTTAACTGTAATACCCTTAAGTACTTAAAAATGAAGACTCCCTTCAATCAACATTTAAGTGTCCCACAATAATCATCATCATTGATATTTACTAAATTTTGCCTTTTCAAGACTCTTTCTTGAATATTCTGATCCATGGAGCTGGGGCAAGGCCAGAGATTTTACAATCATATAATAAGATTTTATGTAATAGTTTTATACTTTATTTATATACCTAATATTTGATAATGCTGTAATAGTGGGATTTGAATTAAGGAACTCATGCTTGTCAGGAAAATGTGTTACAACTTGGACTATATCTCCCAGCAATATTTTATTTTATTTTTATATTTTTGCTTCAGTCTGTTTTAGATAGGGTGTTACAATTTTAAATATTTATCTATTTATTTATTTATTTATTACTAGACTGGCCTCAGATCATAATCCTAACTCTTCCTCTTCAAAGTGTGGATTGCAGATGCACACCACCATGCCCTGCTGATTTGTTGAAATAATATCTTAGGAATTTTTTTTTTTAATCAGGGCTGGCTTGGAACCATAATTCTCCAATATCCATTATCTGAAGACCTTTCCAACCTCAGTATTTTATTTAGAAACATTGGGTTAGATAATTTACTTGTTCATCTAAAATGCTTGCATTCTTTCATTTATTTCTTCATTCTGGGCCAATGCTACATGTCAGGCCTTATCCCAGTGCTAGAAAGAATATTGGTGAACTAAGTCCCTTTTGTTCACTCCAACTTAGAAATCTAGCAGAGGAGACATGTATTTGACAGTTAATGACAGAGACATCTACTGATTACAATTAGAATGTATTCTATAAAGGAAAAAAAGACAAAGTTCATCAAGAGCTCTATCAGAGACACTTTTCTGCACTGGGTAAGACATAACAAAAGGGAGAAAGTGGTTGTTAATGACATTGTGCACCCGGTGACTCTTACCTGCCAAGAGGAAAAGAAGGACACTGGGCTGAGGAGGTTGGGGTTTGCAGGGTGGCTACCTCCCATGTATTCATCGGTGCAAATATCACAGTCTTTTGCATCCCTCCAGTCCCAGTAGGGAATGCTGAAATTCTCGTCTCCAGTCAGCTTTTGGATTTCTTGTTCCCACAGCAGCAAGAACAGTCTGTGCCAAGGCAGGAAACCTGGTGCTTCGTGGGCAAAATCAATGTCTGTCCAGATTTCAGATCCCCCAAGGAACGTGTCCATTGACACATAGTAATGCATCCAGACGAAGAGGTCATAAATGCTGATGTCTTTGAACATGGGTGCGGATCCGTTTTTCATTTGGCCATAGGTTCCTATGGGGATGACAAAGTCTGGGCTGATGGTATGCTTTGCTAAAGTGAGATAGGCAAGAAATTTCTCCTTCTCCGAAACGCTTAACTCAAAGATGCTTTTCCTCACCAACAGTCTCTTCTCTGTGCAGTTTGGTCCTCCAAATCCAAATCTACAGTTTCCACAGTTGAATCCCATGAAGTTGCCAGAGCATTGACAAGTCCTGTTGTAAAACACAGATGGCCACGACTCTCGGTCATCCACACCTCGGAAGGGGAATTGAGGCCCGAGAGGTGCGTTGGACAGAAGAATGCCCTCGCAGTACCCTCGGCCCGAGCGCTGGCCACAGGGGCTGCCATCACCTTCCCAGACCGGGCAGCACTGCTTCTCCATCAGGCTCTGGGAGGAGGCACAGGCTCGAGGGAAGTGGCCAGCAGAGATGTGGAGCCACCACAGCAAGCAGCATACAACAGCCAGGAACATCATGCCTATAGCTAGACCTTACAAGATCTGCTGGAGCTGCTTGAGATTGGAGCCAGAGACTTTCTTTTGCTGATTCTACAGTGACTGTCACATGCCTTGGCTAAGACCTCCATAACCCCACCCCCATCTCCAACATCAAATACTCTCAGTCCTTCTCTTTAGCTTTAATCTTCTGGAGAGCGCATGACTGACTTTCCATGGGAGTTGGCATACATCCCACAGTGGTGCTACCAACCATTATTAGTTTAATTCTAATAGTTACTGAAATAATATTTAATTGTAATAATGCCTGACCTAAGCAAATTAACCATGAAATTAGCAATGACCTGCATTTGCAAATGAGAAGTAGCATGAGGAATTAAGAAAAGTGAGGAAATACTCTGAATTATGGGCATAAACAAGGCGGTTTCCCAGGAATCATAATGTACAGCATTTGTAGAACTCAATCTGCAAAAGGACTTAATTCAGAACTGAGCAATTATTTCTTATATCTGATTATGTTTCATCTTATTTGACACAAGATATGAGAAGAAAAAATTACTGCTAAATAACTTTCTTTGATTATGCATTTTCTAACTATTAAAGATAATAGGTCTTTTTGATAGCATGGAGGACGGCTTCATTATACAAACTTCTGTTGTTTGATTTCCAAAAATCAATTTTCTCTATTCTTTCCCCTTCTCTTTCTCTCTGTGTCATTGTAGTCACATAATTTCCATTCATAAACTGTGGAAATAAGAAAGTTATTTGAATTATTTTGTAATGTGAGTCTTGCAAAAGAATGATCAATTTGGCAAATGAATTAATACAGATGCATACATTTGTTTAACAAAATTTTTTTTGATGACCTCAATTTTTCCATGAGATATTTCTCCAAGTGTATATGTAACTAGGGAAACTGAAAAGTGTGCCAAAAATATAGTCAAAGTTATTTAGGTTTGTTACTAATTGTGTAGTAAAGATAAGAAGTACAGATTATTGTGTGTGTGTGTGTGTGTGTGTGTGAACTGAGAATAGTGGAAACATTTTGTTATTTTGGCCAATTGTATGCAAATGCTATTTAGAGAGCACCTCTTAAGTACAACCTCTTAAGTAAAAAAAATGATGGAATGAAATTGAAAAGATAAAGGGAATGGAGAAACTATTGAGACAAGGGAAATGTAAGAGAGAGAACTGTGTTTCACTTGCTGAGATGGAGCATTTGTATTGTTAGTAATTAAGTAAGCGATCAGGTATGGAGAGATTTGAAAACTTAGTGGTTAGAAGTAAAGTGTGCCCTTTGTGAGCAGAAAAATGGTAAGAACAGTCAAATCACACTTGTTCCCCTGTGACTTCTTTCCCTATTTTGCATCTCATGTACAGTGAGGTGGTCCTCATTGTGAAAGACTGAGGATACCATTAGTGTCTGACCTTTAGCAGAGGAGAGCTAGGGAAAGTCACTTTTCTGATCATGCAGGAAGGTGATCCTGCTCTGCCTTCCTCCCTTCTTGCAAGGATTTTTATTTCAAAAAATGTTAGGACTCTTCCTTGTGACTCCTTTGAGATCCAAAGCAGCCTTTGCAGGTAGATAGTGTAGTGTGTGGGTGTAGAGGAGGAGAAGTTTCCATGGAAATTTTGCCTCTGGCTGGGTTCACTGAGTTATCACATGATCTCTTCCAGGAAGCAGAGTTCCTTTCCTCTCCACAGCTTTCAAAACCAAAAGGACATTAACACAAGGCTTCTTGCCCCTAGGGAATCTTGGTTCTCTATTACTTGTAACCACTCTGGCCTTCTGAAATGCTTTTCCATCTAGTTGTAGGCAGAATTCCACTTCTTACATTCAATTTAATTATGAATTTTTTCCGTTCATCCCACCTTCCCCTTCATACCCAATTAGTCTCCATCATGTTTTATACCAGCGTTTGTGTCTGGTTTCTTTTTTTCTTTTCTTTTCTTTTTTTTTTGTCGGTCATTGGGCTTGAACTCTGGGCTTGGGCACTGTACCTGGGCTCTTCAGCTCAAGGCAAGCGCTCTACCGCTTGAGCCACAGTGCCACTTCTGGCTTTCGAGTGATTTATTGGAGATAAGAGTCTCATGGACTTTCCTGCCTGGGCTGGCTTTGAACAGTGATCCTCGGATCTCAGCCTCCTGAGTAGCTAGGATTATAGGCATGAGCCACCAGTGCCCGGCTAGTATCTGGTTTCTTGAGTCTTATTGTTATCATAATCTTCAGGACTGGCCCAGAAGAATGGCCAAGGTGTGCTCTTACCTCTTAATTTCCTTCAGAATTAATTTCCTTAAATTGACAGTTCTCTTTATTCCTCACCAACATAGTATACTGTCTCCTCTAAGCAACAAGATATAATATGAATTAATATACATTTACATATTATATAAATTATACACACACATATACACACACAATCATATTGCCAGTACTGGATTCTTCAAAATCAATCCCATTGACACTGAGTTTCCGACACTATATATACCTTCTTCTTATTGCTGCTTTGGTTGTTTTTGGTGATGGTGGTGGTGGTGGTGGTGGTGGTATGGCTGGGGTTTGAATTTAAGGTCTCAGACTTGTTACACAGATACTCTATGATTGAACCACGCTTACAACCCCTTAACTACCTTCCTTAAGTATCTCTATGTTGTAGGATTTGAAGTTGCTCTTCTCTATTTTGGGTAGTTGTTTTATGTCTTAACACAGAATGGATGCAATAATCCATTAACTACAACATAGTACAAGTATTTGCTGACTATCAACTATTAGAAACATGCTAAGAGAGAAGGATATGTTAAGCACCAAGGAAAGGTATTTACCATAATGAAAGCTAGCTTTTTGGCCTGGTGCCAGTGTCTCACACTTGTCATCCTTGAAGGTCTCACTCTCACCTCATAACCCGAGGTGCTGCCTCTGAGTAAAGTATTACTTTCTAGAGCTTCAGCGTTCCTGGGTGAAACATTCCAGGCCCAACTACAGGTCCCTACCTCCCCCAGTTTCCAGAAAAACCATGTCCTGCCCCCTTGTGTCACTACCTGCTCCAATGAGTCACCTACCACTCCTGGCCTGACCTCAGCCCCGCCTCACCCTGTCTTTCAACCTCTATTCCTGTGGGAAGGTTGCTGCCCCTTGCTGAGCCTCAGTAACCATCCTTGTCCTTGAGATCCAGTCCAGCCTGTTCTTTCTCCTCTATTTCCCTAGCAACTCTAGCTACTCAGGAGGCTGAGATCTGAGGATTGAAGTTCCAGGCCAGTCCACGAAGGAAAGTCTGTGAAATTCCTTTCTCCAATTAACCACAAAAAGCTGGAAGTGGAGCTATGGCTCAAGTGGTAAAGCACTAACATTAAGCACAAAAGCTAAGGGACAGTGACCAGGCCCTGAGGTCAAGCCTCAATACACAAAAAACAGATTTTTAATTTTTTTAAGTTTAATAATAAAAGTGCACATATTGTAGTAACATTTTTTTCTGTATTAAATGACTTAAAAAAGTTGTAGCTAGGGTTTATTTTATTATAATAGAGTTAAAGTAGGAAGAATAGAATAAAAGAAACTTCTTGCTCCCCACCCAGGAAATGGGTGTTAAACTCTTAAATGACTGTTTAAAATTTCTATAAAGGAAAATAACAGAGACAGTAAAGAAAAGTAAAGATGGTGAAGTGTCTGTCTTTGGAGGGAATGTTTGCTTGGAGAAATGACTTTTCAAGGGACATCTGAGGGATTAGTTGAAATGGAAAGAGAGGGACATGGAGTGTGCAAGGGAGATTACAAGGCACTAGGACTCCAAGTGAAAATGGCATGACATTTTCAACACTCATAAGGACATGTAAGGTAGCTTTTGTGCCAAAGCACCACTCATGTGACCTAAATACAAAATCATGGACCAGATCATTGAAGGAGGATCCCACACATCCATCCCAGGGGACCATGCAGAGGCAGGCAGGCACAGGAGAAAGATTATTATAAGGTTTATTAGAGGAGCCATATTTCCCCCAAGAGGGAGCACATGGCCTCCATCCCCATCCAGGTAGCAGGAGGGTCTGAGGGATAGGAAGTGAGGTAGATGGGAGTTCAGGTGGGTCTGGGAGGAGAAAGGGAGGGGCCAGTTGAATGGAGGGAACTCCTGGAATGGGAGGTCTGGGTGGAGCTGAGGACCAAAAGTGAGCATAATACTAACAGTCATAGTTTAAAAAGCAGAGTTGTGATGCAATCATTTGTGGATTCAAACATTTCACTCAAGTTGTTGAGATAAGAACAGATATGAAGATAGGTGTTAGTGAAATGAGTCCTTTCCCATAGATTAGTCCACTCCCCTTCTCCACAGTTTAGCATGCTCCCTTCCTAGGCAACACTAGGCCCATGCAGTACATAATCAACTTCCATTCCCCTTTACCTTGGGATGGCACTTCTCTGGGGCAGCTACCACCATATAAGGCAATAAGAGCCCCTTAGAGTGACCTTCAGGTTGGGGCAGCTGCAGGATCCTTATCTACTACTTGGATGGCAGCCATAAGTCCTATTCCACCATGCATCCACACCACCACTCCTCCTCCTAACCCCTTCTAGCCCCTCCTAAACCTCCCAGATTATATAGCTCACCCCAGACAATAGCGGAGCTTCTTCTCATTCCTTCCTTGTGAGAAGGAGTCTTGATGGCCCTCTTTCCCTGGCAATAAACCTTTCTTTGTTCTCTGTACCTGGATGTCTGCTTGGTTCTCTGGCAAAGTCTAATTAATCTTAATTTGCTATCAGTAGGAACAACTACAAGATGTAAACACAACTGTTAGGAGATTGTTGGAGTATACTAGGCAAGAATGAGGCTTGGACCAGTGTAATTTCATCTGAGATGGATGGGAATGAAGATATGGTGAGATACCAAAGTGATGGCTACAGCAAGTGTATGAGGAGAAAGGACAAGGGATTTAGGGCTGCCTCTCAGGTTTGGAATGTGCTAGTAGCCAACATAAATAATAATAGAGTTGGCTAGAACTGATGACTCATGCCTGTACTCGCTACTGAGGTTTTCATGGGTCATTTTCCACTCGCTGGTGTCCACCTGGTGTCTTGCTCTTTGCTCATTCTCTTTGTGTGAATTTGTTTATGTGGTTTAGAGCAATATGAATACTTTCTTCAGCTTTGCTGTCCAGATGTTTCATTTTCATTTGTAACAGTGGCGTCCATGTACTGATACAAGTAGCATAAAGAACTCAGGAAAAATAGCTCCACTTAAAATAAAAATTTACTACTGGGACAATTAAATGTGCTCAAAAGAAATGTATTCATGGGCTGGGAAGGTGGCTCAGTGGTAGAGTGCTTGCCTTGCATGCCTGAGGCCCTGGGTTCGATTCCTCAGAACCACATAAGCAAAAACAAAAAAGCCGGAAGTGGCACTGTGGCTCAAGTGGTAGAGCGCTAGCCTTGAGCTGAAGAGCTGAGGAACAGCACCCAGGCCCAGAGTTCAGGCCCCACAACCGGACCCAAAAAAAAAATGTATTCATTACCTGACTTATTAACCTATGTAATTGTAACCACCAGGTTAAACATTCTGGAGGATTTTAAAGTAAATCACATACTGTATATAGATATATACAATGAAAGATATAAAAATGTAACATTAAAAAATTTAATATGGTATGATTTCAATTCTGTTAAACTTATTTTAATTATCTCTTTGTCGTATGATTGGTTTCAAGATTCAAAGAAGGCTCATACATCTCATTTGGTTTCTATGTCATGACAGTTTCTTTTCATTTATAAATTTCCTTCAATTTTTTTTTCCATTTTTGCCTAGAGCAGAGTTCACTCTTAAATTCCCCAGGAAGATGTATCTTGGAGGATCAAAACATGAAGCCAGAACAATGAAAAAATCAGAGAGACATTATCTATAATTAAACTGCAGAACATAAAGCTGGTGTGTGACTCAGTTGGTAGAGTGCCAGCTGTGGTCAACAAAGCTGTGTGTGAGAATAAGGACCTGAGAGGGGTGTCTATTATGTGAAATTTTGTTTCAGCAAGATTTAGTATGTTTTTTGGTTTACTAGTATTTTTCTCACATTATTATTATTTTTAAAGGTTACATGTAGGAATCCTTAACACTTTCCTTTAGTTGTCTTATTAACCTTAATTCTCCTTCCTTTAAAATTTTTTTTGTGTGTGTGTGCTATCCTGGGACTTAAACTCGGGGCCTGAGTGTTGTTCCTTAGCTCTTTTTGCTCAAGGCTGGTGCTCTTCTACTTGAGACATGTGTCCACTTCTGGCATTTTAGTGGTTAAATCGAGATAAAAGCCTTACAGACTGGGGGCTGGGAAGGTGGCTCAGTGGTAGAGCTTGCCTTGCATGCCTGAGGCTCTGGGTTCAGTTCCTCCACACCACATAAGCAAAAAAAAAAAAAAAATTGCACTTAAAAGTCTTATAGACTTTCCTACCCAGGCTGGTTTTGAAATTTTTTAGATCTCAGCCTCCTAAATATCTGGGATTACAGGTGTGAACCAAACAGTGACCGGCTTCCCGATTATTTTTTTTTTGTCAGTCATGGGGCCTGAACTCTGGGCCTGGTCACTGTCCCTCAGCTCTTCAGCTCAAGGCTAGTGCTCTACCACTTGAGTCACAGCACCACTTCTGGCTTTTTCTGCTTATGTGGTGCTGAGGAATCGAACCCAGGGCCTCAGGCATGCAAGGCAAGCACTCTACCACTGAGCCACCTTCCCAGCCCCCGTGATTATCTTTTAAAATAGTTTTCCTTATTGACTACATAGTTACCTGCCATACTTTCACACTGGATATGATACATAGACTGATAATTACTGTATGCTTTTTATTATGTATGTGTACCTACAGAGATGAAGGGGAAAATATGCCGTGATCTTTCTTGGTAGTAGAAAATTATTATCATTTATTTATTTCATAAATATTTTTTTTCTTTTTTTTTTTGTCCAGTCATGGGGCCTGAACTCTGGGCCTGGGCACTGTCCCTCAGCTCTTCAGCTGAAGGCTAGCGCTCTACCACTTGAGCCACAGCACCACTTCCGGCTTTTTTGTTTTTGCTTATGTGGTTCTGAGGAATCGAACCCAGGGCCTCAGGCATGCAAGGCAAGCGCTTTAACCACTGAGCCACCTTCCCAGCCCCTTATTTCATAAATATTGAGCACTTAAAATTCCTAAGACCTTATAATATGTATTTGGAAGAGGGATAAAAAGTTGGAGCAAACCATTTACCTTGAATTTAATGTTTTGAAGCCAAACATTCTAACTAAATTCAGATGTAATACCTGCCGATAATTAGTTCTTAGGATCCATTAGAAAAAAAGTGAGGAAAGGGAATAAATATTTAATTAGTTTGCAACTAATTTCATTTATCACAACCTCAGTGTGCTCATGTCTACCATAAATAACTCTTTTAAATGTTTATTTGCATTTTTCTTTGCTCAGCTGGTACTCTTTCACTTGAGCCACACCATTGCCCTATCTTTTGCTGGTTAGTTGGTCAAGAAGTATCAAGTACTTTACTTTCCAGGCTGGATTTGAACCACAATCTGCTGATCTCAGTTCTGAATAGCTAGGATTATAGGTATGAGTCACTATTGGCTCCCTTTGAATTTTAAATGATATAATACATTCTAAATATTTAGTACAAGGGATAAAATATTGAAACTAGTGGTGTTCATCATCCCAGAATTTTCATTACTTTCAAGACTTTATCAGTTAAAGACCTAAAATGTAACTGTTTTGTTAGATATAATCAGATAGCTTTATGAACTGGCCCCTTCTGTATCCAACATTTTCATTTTGTTCCAATTAACTTTATTTCCTTAAATATGAATCTTCTAAATTACCCTAATATATCATGCATCTTAGGCCTCATAAATTAGCACATGGCCTTTTCCTTACTAGGAATTTTGTTTTTACTCACTTGCATGGTCTTTATTTGCATTGGCATATTCAGTTCAATATCACAATATCTCTTTTATTAAGGTAAGATTGCTGATTGACAGCCCTCCCACAATGACAGGTTAAAGTACTTTCCCATATTTGGATCTTAAGCTCACCTTTGCCATTCTAATTACAACAATGCTTTTTAAGTCTCCGGATATATTTTATAAACTTTCAAGACCAGGACTCCATTGAGGATAAAAATGTGGATTCACTCTAAGTATTTAACAGAGTTTAGCATTTATGTAGATCTTTATTAGGGGTTTAGAGGGGGCTGGATACTCCTTTTGCTTATTTGGTGAAAGAGACTTTAAAGTTCTAAAATACTTCAAATACATTTTTTCTTTTTTTGGTCCATTGTGGAGCCTGAACTCTGGGTCTAGGCACTGTTCCTCAGCTCTTTAACTCAAGCCTAGCTCCCTACCCCTTGAGTCACAGATCTACTTCTAGCTTTTTCTGCTTATGTAGTGTTGAGGAATCAAACCCAGGGCCTCATGCATGCAAGGCAAGACTCTACCACTGAGCCACTTTCCCAGCCCCACAATAAAAAAAAAACTTTTTAAAGAGTGTCCACATTTCTATCATACTTATTTAACCAATTCGAACAGTTTACTAGTGGATGAATTTTTAAGATAATTTTTAGATACAGGAAAGGCAGAAATTGAAGAGTATGGGGGGTGAGTATGAATGAAGCTGCATTTTGAATGTCCTGAGGAGCATGGAACCCAGAAATGACTTCAGCATTGAAGGGCAAGGTGAGAAGTCATGCTGTGCGAAGAGACTCACAGAAGAAAACTAGAAACACATTGAACCAATGCACCCCTAGAGGCCTAAGAAAGGGAGTATACTTGATTTATTTTTAAAAATTCTCTTAATGAAGTACTGTTATTGAATTATTTGCTTTAAGGTAGGCTTCTGTATAATTTTTCTTCTAACAATACTCAAAACATAAGCTATAAGAAACACATTACAAGCTGCTCACTGGAGGCTCACACTGAAGGCTGTGATCAGAGGATCATCGTTTGAAGCCAGCATAGACAGGAAAGTCTGTGAGATTGTCATCTGAAACTAACTCTAGAAAATCAGAATTGGCTCTGTGGCTCTCCTAAGAAACTTTGTCCATAGTGTGTTCCACTCTCTGCCTACCAGGCACTGCGTTCCCAGGTCTCACTAAGGAATCAGCAACAATTTCTTAACATAAATAAGCCTGGCACCGGTGGCTCACGCCTGTAATCCTAGCTACTCAGGAGGCTGAGATCTGAGGATCAAGGTTCAAAGCCAGCCAGGAGGAAAGTCTGTGAAACTCTTATCTTCAATAAACCACCAAAAAGCAGGAAGTGGTACTGTGGCTCAAGCAGTAGAGTGCTAGCCTTGAGCTGAAGAGCTATTTGCTAAAGATTAAACTTGTAATAAATTGTGGCAGTTGCACCATTGAGATTGGCATCTATGATATTTGAGATTAAAAATAAAAAGAAACATATTACATACAATTACAGTTAAAGAAGCATATGAGTTTTTGTCAGTGACACAGACTGGAATGACCCTTCCTGAGGATTTGTACACTATTCAAGGTTATGTGTGCTAGAAGGAGAATGGGAAAGCTCTTCCATAAGTTCTGGCAACAGCTGGAGAATCTAGCCACAGGCCTCAAGGAGGGAAAAGGAAAACTGTGAGTCTGAAAGTTTGGATGTGGGGATCATGACCTCCGGGAAAGCACTGGGATGTGCTCTTTGTACCCCCTCTTAATGGCACCATAAACACAAACAACCCCTTGACACTTCTCCTATGGGTAAAACATTTGTGCCTTGTATATATTTTTCACTTCTTGACCTCATATACGTCTTATAATCTTTTAACCTCCTATATCTTATAACCTTTTAGCCTATATATCTCCTATAAACTTTTGGCCTTGTGAAAGTGTCACATGCCCACTGACTAAGATTTACATTTTAGTGTGTATGACATATATAAGTAGGTTGCTCTCCTAATAAACTTTCATGATGTGGTCCACTGTCTGTCTACCAGGCACTGCATTCCCAGGTCTCACTGAGGAATCAACAACAAGTTTTCTTAACATAAATATGATTATGCTGAAGATCAAACTTGTAATAAATTGTGGCAGTTGCATCATTTTATATAAATCTCATGTAGTTCATTTTTATCATATGAGCTTTTATGATGCTGCTTTATTATTTTTCATGAAAATACTGATTGTCTTTTACTATACTAGTTTTTCATTTCTTGGCTTGGGCAAAGTATTTTCAGCTCTGTGTCACCTTTGGCTATGCTCCAGATTAGATTCTAGAGTAAAGATGATCTTTAGTTACCCTTTGCTTCAATTTAAAGATGATCTCTTGTGAGGCATTATCTCAACTTTATACAAAAACTTTCCTCAAAATTGACATTAATGGTGTGCAGAGTACCTTGGGTGGCTCACATCTCTAATCCTAACTACTCAGGAGGCTGAGATCCTAAGGATAACACATTGAAATTAACCTTGGAAAAAAAGTCTGGAGACTCCATCTCCAATTAGCATGCAGTAAGCCAGGCTAGAAGCATTGCTCAAGTGGTAGACTGCCAGCTGGGCAAGTAGGAAATTCTAATTTCAAACTCTGGTACCTGCACAAAGAAAAAAAATACAGTGTTAATGCATTAAGAATATGTCATTACCACCATGCTAAATTACTTTCACTTTTTAAAATTTCATTGGCCACTCCATAAATTATCCTGAAGCTAGGGGCTATTCATTTTCTAGGAATCAATTTCTTGATCACACACAATTCTACCACACGCAGAAATAGTTCTGCTATTGCTTCATGCACACATTACTTGTAATTAAATCTTTATTAGAATGACTCCCATAGCAATTAAAAAAAGCAATATCTGTATTATAATAGGAATAGAGGGTGAAAATTAATGCATCTTATAGAAGAAAAAATAGCTACTAGGAAAGTGGCAGCTGTGGAATTTCAAGATGGCTTCTGCAAAGAACCATAACCTGTGAGTCTGTTTAAGCAAACCTAGCTATTGAATCAAAACACAAACCTAAAATGTTCAGAAGTTGGCCTTAAAAGGAGGTTGTTTTGATGTCAATAAATTGCTCAAATCTTCCAGAAGAAAGTACAGAATTTTCAGTGTTTATTGAACATAAACAATGGCAAAGTGTCAGTTTAGCAATTCTCTGTGTTGGGCTTAGAGGATATTTTTAAAAGATTGCTCTCTAGAAGATGTTGTTTGAGATGAAGGAGATTGGGAAGACAATAGAAGCAGGAAGGACTTCTTGGCCTTCCTTACCCTCTTTTCCTTCTTTGAAGAACAGAGTCATAGAAACGATTTTTTCTCTGCCAGAACAAGACATGAAACCTAAGGAAGCCCCCCTCTGCTTTCCTTGGTCCTCCCCCAATACTGTCACGTGAAAGGTTTCATTCTCAAATGCAGAAAATAAACTAATAAAGAGACCGGTGTACATGTGCATATGTCAGTACTAGGGCTTGGACTCAGGGCCGAGGGTACTGTCCCTTAGCTTGTTTTTGTTCAAGGCTAGTGCTCTACCACTTGAACTACAGCTCTAATTCTGGCACTTCAGTGGTTGATTGGAGATGAGTCTCATAAGTTTTTCTGTCCAGTTGGATTTGGACTGTGCTCCTAGGATCTCAGCCTCTCAAGTAGCTAGGATTGCAGGCATGAACCACCAAAGTCCAGCATGCTATCAACTTATTAAAATTACAGCATAAGTCCTTTTTAAAAATAGAATTATATATGTTAGTTTTGTTTGTGCAACTAAGGCATAAAAATGCATAATTTTCCCATAGGTTTGGGTTTTCATTTCGGGAAAACTCATGTGCCATAAAAAAATTAAATATGCGTGTTATATTTTTTTCTTATTCATGTCTCCTTTGATACAGGAAAGAGAATCTTGAACCTTGCAATGGAAATACTTTTTTTCACTTATATCTATTTATGTATACCTTTTCCAGATCAGTGTATACATGGAATTTGTAAAAAAATTTATGTTAAGGTATTATCTTTCTTTTAATTTAATTTTATTATCAAAGTGATATGCTGAGGGATTACAGTTACATACTTAAGGTAGTAAGTACATTTCTTGTCAAACATTGTTATACCCTCCCTTGTTTTTATTCCATTTTCCCTCCCCCCAACTCTCCCTTCAAGTTGTAAAGTTCATTTCCAACATATTGTCTTGTGAGCATTGCTGTTGCATTGGTTCACACTTTGTCCTTTGGTAATATAAACTACTCTGTCTATACATAACACTTTCTGTTTCTGAATATTCAGGACCCTATAAAATCGCTTGCTGTTTCTCTACAGTCTCTTGTAACTTATGGATTCAGAATTACTGTTATAGGCAATAGTATTCAATAGTTTAAGTGTGTTGTTAAGAATGAAGTTGGCATGAAGACACTGAGACTCAAACCACAGTGAAAGTTCAGAGGAGCTACTCACAAGTATTCAATCATTAAGGATAATCTCTCATTATTGAAAAGGTGTTAAAACCATATAAATTAAACATATTTTATTAAAGAAAATTCATGAGATTCTAAGCAGCAAGAACATTTAGGAAAATGTGTTTACCTGTAAAATCTTGGCCACTCAGGTTTAGAAGAGTTATCCTGCTGAGTTGGAAAGATATCACAAATGAGTTCAAGTTCATTCTGATGCTGCCATGTTCTAAGTGATTGGAGGTAAAGAATCTAATACCAACTAATTTATTTCTGCAACAACTGGTAATGTTAGTAATAATACCTGCCTAATCTATTTCCTTAGGCTGTTAAAAATGGTTTATCCTTTTTTAGCTTAAAATACTATGTAATTTCTTTTTTTAAGTTCTATTGTATTTTTATTTAGCAAGAACAAATAAAAGTATTTTGAGTATGGGCTTAGAAGTTGTAGTTTCATTGACTGGTACTTAATTCTCTTCCTTTAGGGTAACTGAATAAACTGGGATCAAGATTCAGTTTAATTTTCCCATTTGCATACTCAAAGAACTTGGAAGTTAGAAATTACGGGTGATAGATAGCATGTAATTCCTGATTTAATACTAGACAAATTTTGGATCCCAAGTGTCTGGCACACAATCTTAATTAAACTGGAGGTCAAATTTCTAAGGTAATTCTTTGCCTTTCACTAGAAGGTAAAATTTTAAAGCAAAATGATTTATTATGACTTGAAGTTACAAACTACTGAAGCTAACTTTTGGTTCCTCCATTACAACTTTGTTAAATGATCTCATCTGTTAATTGGCTTCTGGATATAACTGGTAATACTAGTACAAAAAGTAGTAGAGGGGTTAGAGATACAAGAGTAAGGGTGTGGTTCCAATGGTAGAGAACCTGCCAAACAATCCAAGGCTCTGACTTCAGACCCCAGTACAGCTTCCAAACAAAGTTAACTGGAACACTAGAAACCCCTTCCTTATTGAAAACAGAATAATGTACAGTGTATTTCATATCAGGGACAAAACAGAAAAGCTTTACATTAATATCAGTGACAAAACAGAAAACCTTTACATTAAGTATTTTATTGTATGCCATTGCCAGTGTATATAAAACAGTTAACTTTGTGAAATAGAAATTCATGAAAATTCAGAGAGGTAGATGTTAAGGACTGACATTAAGTAGAAGTTGGTATTTTATGGCACGTGTGTTACAGAGAAGGTTCTGTACAGGCTTCAACTTTCTCTCTCTTGAATATTCACTGGTTCATAGGAAATAGTCTGGAGATCCTTTGAAAGATTTACTAGACTACGAAAAGGAGCAGACTTTCTGGGGTCTGAAGGGATTTGTACTTGAAGACACTCCAGTCAGCAGTGGATCATGTTGAGCATTCTGCAGACAGAATTGTTTCAAGTCTGCAGCTGCCTGAGAAACCTTCACGTGGTTGAGCCCGGCCTCCATCCGGAGCTGCTGAACCACCTTCTTCATCGCCGAGACGCTGGAGGACCCAGACATGGCGCACGGGAGCCGAGGCTGACGCGTCGGAGCGAGGGGCGGCGGGCGGCCAAAATACTATATAATTTCATATACTTCCATCCTCCTCTTCATTTAAAGTATAAACCATTTCCAAATTGAGATTCTCAGCATAATCTATAATTTCTGACTGGCCATTGGAAGCCTACTGTCTTTCCTTGAATAACAGCTACTGCTGCTGGGTTTGCAGTGAAGGACTGTAATGTCCAATATCAGACCACATCCAATTATAAAAACAAAAACAAAACTACAAAGTTTTTATGGAGAAACAAAAAATAGCCTCCTTTACAACTTTTAAATAATCTCTTTGTAAATGGACACTCCACAATAATATTCTATGAAGTGTATAATTGGAAAGTATGTTGACTTTAGTAATCTGTACAGCACTTCCTTCTCAAATTACTTTTCTCTAAATATTTTCTTTACATAGGTATACATATGAAACTATTTACGTTTTAAAATATATTGCCCAAATAGGAACTTGTATGCTCCCTAGTTCACACTGGCATGCATATCCTAATTTGATTTTATATGTCATTGAAACTGATGGCTTATTTGCTAACTTAATTTTCCATAAACATTCCTTTAAGTCATCTTGCACTGTGCTTCCTGCTCAAATTCACATTCACCACAGAAGACCTTTTAGATTATCCAGTAAAAACTTAGCACTAAGATTCAAGAATACAAATTCACAATACTTTTTTTTTTTTTTTTGGCCAGTCTTGAGGCATAAACTCAGGGTCTGGTCTCTGTCCCTGAGCTTCTTTTACTTAAGGCTAGCACTCTTGAGCCACAGCTCCACTCCTGGCTTTTTCTGTTTATGTGGTACTGGGGAATCAAACCCAGGACTTCATGCATTCTAAGCAAGCACTCTACCAATAAACCACATTCCTAGCCCCCCAGAATACCTTTAAGGAGTCAGAATAATATATCTTCCTTACTTTTTTCTCCTTCCTTTGTTTCCTCCCTTTCTTCCTTTTCCTTCCTTTCCTTTCCATTTCTTCCCCTTTCTTCCTAGAAACATTGATCTTCTGCTTCTATTTTGTTAAGTGACTTATGCGACATCAGGGCAGCACTGACACGTGACCCAAGGCTTTGCTCTGGAGTACTATACAGTCTGGCAACAGATTCAGCAAAATTAAAATACTTTTTTTTTCAAGACAGTTTATGAATTGAATATTGTTAATAATAAAAAGATATCTAATGAAATATCAGCCAGAATCATTCAGCTCCAACAGGAAACAGCTGACTCACTTTTGAAGAGGGTAAAACAAAGAAACTTTGTATTTCTAGAAACAGGGTTTAAGAGAATGAACAAGGGATAATGGTACCACATGCATTATGAGAAAGGCCAGAAAACAATGACTGGAACTGTACAAAGAAGATCACTGTAATGACCAAGTTAGCTGACAGAAACCATTGCCTGAGAGAAGAATGAAGCAACCCTTGGCCACGTGGTTTGTAGCAGAGAGGAAATATGGGTCTAAATTATCCTGACTTCTTACTTCACTTTCCTTCTTTATGCCCCTTAATCTTCTATCTGTGTACTTCTGTGGATGAAGCTAGCATAAGCCAGAAGATAAAGTTCCTACAAATCAACTTCACAAGGCCCCAAACTAGATAGAGAAGGAAGGTGTGAGTCTGGTAAGGGCCCAAGGAACTAATATTTGACAAAAATGCCCAGTTTTATCATGGAATATCATTCATCTTTGCAACTAATGTGCTTTTCAAAGACTTAACCAGGGCATTCAGTTGGCAAATGGTGGATCCAGGGTTTTTACTCATTAGGGTGAAAAAATGGTCTATATATTGGGATTAAGGTTGAGAGACAAATGTTACTTTAATGAAGATATAACTCATGTATGTGTAAATTACACATAGGCCTGGGTAACACGGTTGTCTCCTGGAAATAGATGATTCCTGGCCTGAGATTTGACAGAGAATTGAATAAGTAACAAATGTGTAGGAAATGTAGTTGATTATATTGAAATAAAGAGGACAAGAGTAATTAATAGAGTTTCTACAGTAGTAGTGAAAAAATCAACACGATTTAGCAATATTTAGATAGGTAAATGATTTCACAAACTTAATGATGCCTATATAATAATTATTAAAAAACGAATAGGATTATCATAGGTGGAAATAAGTGGGAGAGATCTGAAAAAATGATCTTTACAAACATTGACACATAAGCTTACTCTATACTGAAACATCCATCCTCTGTGGGCTTATTTTGCAATACTTCTGAGGTCTAGGAAAGGTTTTCAAGTTTTATGATTTTCAAGTTTTGAAGTCTTGTTATTACATACAATACTGATGCAATTGTACTGTTGAAGTCAATGACTACAAATGATAAAGTATTCAATTATAAATTATATATATATATATATATATATGAAAAGTTTATAAAGAAGGCTAAGGCTTCAAGGAGATTGGTAATATTGCTGGCCTAGAGATTCTTTAATAGAACATTTGTCATAAATCGATCTTCAAATCATTTACATATTACTTTATTGCTTTTGTAAAAACCACTCTTAATTTACTTATTATTGTCAATTAATATTATTAATATTACTATTATTATTATATTTGTATTGGAGCTTGAACTCAGAGCTTTATGCTTGTTAATTCAGCTGGAAATTTACCATTTAAGCCTTGCCTTCACTCTGACATTTTCCTGATTATTTTGGAAGTGGGGTTTCATGAACTTTTCTTCCCAGGTTTGCTTCCAACACACTCCTTAGATCTCAGCCTCCTGAATACAGTTGCAGATGTGACTAGTGTAGGTAGACACTAGTGTCTACCTTATGTACAGTGGTAATTATGATATACAGAAAAAAATCAACCCGACACACAAACACCTACATATACAACTGGGCTGACAACAACATTGTCTGTCATAAAAAATTTATATACACACAAACACACACTCTCTCTCTATATATAAAACAATACAAGCCATCAATTCACTGTTCTTATTTTTCTGTTTGATAAAGTAGGCATAATTTAATCATCTCTCAGTGTTACTATAAGAATTAAAAGACTAAAATAAGAAAATGTCCTTTAAAGAGAAAGTTTCTATCCCATAACTCTGAAGACATTTCATATGTTTCCCTCTATGTTTCATACAACTAGTTTCCAAGTATATCCATATTAGCAATTCTAAAAGTAGTGTTGGATTGATATGAATTGAAGAGATGGGTGGCTTTGGAAGAAATTCCAAAAAATTATGAAGGAGGTGACATTGATCAGGAAATATTACAATTATAAACTAATTGAAACCCCTCTGTACAACTAAGAGATATAAGAGATAATGCAAACATTTTAAAAATAAAATGAAATATATATAGATTTTTGGAATATTAGCTTCTGTCCCATTACTAATTTTATTAGTTTATGAATAATTAAGTTAATAATAAATATAAATTTCCTATAAAAATTCTATGTGGTATTTTTATGTGTTTTTATTGTAAAGATACTGTACAAAGGGGATACAGTTATATGAGTAAGATAATGAGCACATTTCCTATCCAGCATTTTTACCCCCTCCTTTGTTTTTCCCCTACCATCCCTTGCCTCCCCACCTCCCTAACTCCTCCCTCCTCCAACCCCCCACCATGTTATAAAGTTTGTTTTCAACATAGTGTCTTGTACATGTCATTGTTACAATGGGTCAACCTGTATCCTTGTTTCAGCATTTTGTTATTTCCCTCTCCATCCCCAAATTAGAAAAATGTATACTCAAGATACAGGGCACCAGAATCAAATACAGTGAATAAAGATCACCTGATTTTGAAAGAATACTATCTAAGATTTCTTTATGTGACATAACTTAAACAGAGGAAATAATCTTGTATAAACCATGTCATGGAAGAAAATTCAGGGGAAAAAACCCCCAGAAAACCAAGGGGTCAAGGAAAACTTGGCTTGATTTAGCCATCATCATGAATCAACAGGAACTCCCATTTGTAATTTCAGCACAGCAAGCAGACCTACACACACAAACACAGCATGGAAATGATGAGTAGCTTCCCCCCTACCTCCCACTCATCTGTAGGCTTGGAACAATTTCTATCTCTATAGTTGATCAGCAAAGGTCATTGTGTTCTTACGCATTACTTCACATTAAAAATGGTTCTGAATTTGATGCTGCACTACCAGTAACCTGGCTTGGTATTTCTATTTCTTATGTTAAAAATTCAGAGCCGGGTGCCGGTGGCTCATACCTGTAATCTTAGCTACTCAGGAGGCTGAGATCTGAGGATCAAGGTTCAAAACCAGCCCAGGAAGGAAAGTTCGTGAGACTCCTATCTCCAATAAACCACTATGTGGCTCAAGTGGTAGAGTGCTCGCCTTGAGCTGAAGAGCTGAAGGACAGTGGCCAGGCTTAGAGTTCAAGCCCCATGACTGACAAAAAAAAAAAATCAGATGGGAAAGGCAATGAAAAACTTCTTGATCCCTTGAGTGTTTAATAGATGTAACTACATTCCCAGCGTTAGAATTCTCCATTTTTTTTGATTGCTTGACCCTCAAGGATTTGATACATGCAAAGCTTTTTCATATCATCAGATGATAAGTACTGGTGTGCAAATAGGCATATTTGTATCATATGGTCACAGGCACAGGTATAGGGGAAAACGTATTTTAGGATACAAGACAGCAGCTGAAATGCACCCTTAACTCAGGTCTCGTGCTGCAAAGAAGAAACAGAAGTAAAGCAATCCATTGCATGACATTGTTCTGGGCAAAAAGAGAGTGAAACAAAAATCTAATTTTCAAATTCCACATTCACACTTCACTTCTCCACAGAAGCAGACTCCACCCATTTCTTTTTCTCCTCCTCTTCCCACCCCACCCCTCTTTCTCTCTGTCTCTGTCTCTATAATTTACACATTTGGTATGAGGCCCTGCTGTTTTGCTCAGTTTTGAGCTCAAGAAATCCTGCTACTTTAGCAAAGTAGCAGGGTATAAAATTAATCCTCAAAAATCAAGGGCTTTTCTGTTTGCCAACAATGAGAAGAGTACGGCTGAAATCAGGAAAGAAAATCCTTTTGTAATAGTCCCACAAAAAATATATATCTAGGAGTTAACTAAAGAGGTAAAGGACGTCTATGATGAAAACTTTAAAAACCTGAAAAAGGAAATTAAAGATGAACTAAGGAAGTGAAAAAACCTCCCATGCTCCTGAATTGGGAGGATTAATATCATGAAAATGGCAATAGTGCCAAAGGCTATCTACAAATTCAAGACAATACCTATCAATATTCCAAACTTATTCTTCAATGAAATGGAAGAAGCAATCCAAAAATTCATATGGAACAATAAAAGACCCCAAATAGCAAAAACAATCCTTAGCAGAAAGAACAGTGTTGGAGAAATTTCAAGCTCTACTACAAAACCATAATAATCAAACTAGTTTGGTACTGGCATAAGAACAGACCTGAGGACCAAGAAAATAGAACTGAAGACCCAGAAACGAACCTACAGACCTATAGCCACCTAAGCTTTGATAAGGGAGCTAAAAAATAGAATGGAAGAAAGACAGTCTCTTCAGTAAATGGTGCTGGCAAAACTGGTTTAACACCTGTAGAAAACTAAAGCTAGATCCTTATATATCAACAGAATCAACTCCTAATGGAACACAGACCTCGAAGTCAAAGCAGACATTCTGAAAACATTACAGAAAGGAATAGGAGAAATGCTAGGGCTCCTTGGCACAGACCAAAAACAAAGGAGGAGGCAACAATGTTTGTACTCATAAAATGTACTCATTACCTTGCTTATGTGATTGTGACCCTTCTGTATAGTATTTTCAAAATAAAAAACTTATTTTTTAAAAAAAGACCCAGAAATACAACAAATCAAAGAAAATTTGGACAAATTTGAGTTGTCCAACGATACTACAGAGCTTCTGCATGGCAAAAGGCATAGCTAGCAAGATCAATAGAAAGCCTGTGGACTGAGAGATCTTTATTAGTCATACAATGTACAAAGGTTCGTATATCTAAATATACTTATAATTCAAAAAATTTACTTTCCCACCAACAAATCTTCAAAGAAACAACTGCCTGATTAATAAGTGGGATAAAGACTTAAAGAGAGACTTCTCTGAAGAGGAAATAAGAATGGCCAATAGACACATGAAGAAATGTTCAACGTCTCTAGCCATAAAAGAGATCCAAATCAAGACAACATTGAGATTCCACCTCACCCCAGTTAGAATGGCTATAATCAAGAAATTTAGTAACAGCAGATGCTGGAGAGGATGTGGCCAAAAGGAACCAGACTTCATTGTTGGTGGAAGTGTAAACTTGTTCATCCACTTTGGAAAGTAGTATGGAGGTTCCTCAAAAGACTCCACATAGAGCTCCCCTACGACCCAGCAATCACACTTTTGGGCATTTACCCAAATGATCACAAACAAGATCATACATACTAAAGCTACCAGCACAACTATGTTTATTGCAACATTATTTACCATAGCTAAGATATGGAACCAACCCAGATGCACCTCAGTAGATGAATAGACCAAGAAAATGTGATATATATAAAAGCAATGGAATTCTATGCCTCCATCAGAAAGAATGACATCACACCATTTGTTAGGAAATGGAAAGACTTGGAAAAAATTATATTAAGTGAAGTAAGTCAGACCCAAAGAAACATAGGTCCCATGGATTCTGTTATTTGCAATAACTAGTATAGGTCTGAGACAAGCAGAAACAGTCAAAAGTTCTGTACATATGACCATATAAGACGATGCTAAGTGAAATGAACCCCAAGATGGGAACACTATCTTTCTTGCTGTTGTTTTTAATGACTTATAATGTACCATGTGATTTTTTTTGTTTCTTTTGTATGTTCTTCCCCCATGGTATAGCCCCTGTTTTCACTGTATTTGATTCTGATGTCCAGCATCTTGTATATACATTTTTCTAATTTGGGGAAGGGAAGGGAAATAACAAAATGCTGAAATAAGGATATAGGTTGACTCATTGTAACAATGAGATGTACAAGATACTATGTTGAAAATGAACTTTACAACTTTGTGGTGGGAGGGAGGAGTTGGAGAGGTGGGGAGGAAAGGGATGGTAGGGGAAAAACAAAGGAGGAGGTAACAACACTTGATAGGAAATTTGCTCATTACCTTACTCATTTAACAGTAACCCATCTGTACAGTATTTTTACAATAAAAATATATCCAAAAATAAATATTAGAAAAAAAGAAATCCTGCTATATCTGCCTCCAGAATGGCTGAGACTAAAGGCATATGCTTCCATTTTTATATTTTGTTTCCTTTTTAAATCAACAGGTAAAATTTTGTATACATACTGACACAATATGATGTTGAATATATATGTGAGTATTTATTAATATATATATATATGTTGCAATGACTAAATTCAGCTTATTAACATATTCATTGCCTCAGAGAGTTACTATTTTATAGGAAAATTTTACTTTGTCAAGAATACACTATACGGGGCTGGGAAGATGGCTTAGTGGTGGAGCACTTGCCTTGTATGCATGAGTCCCTAGGTTCAATTCCCCAGTACCACATAAGTAAAAAAGCCGGAAGTGGAGCTATAGCTCAAGTGGTAGAGCTCTAGCCTTTAGCTGAAGAGCTGAGGGACAGTGCCCAGGCCCAGAGTTCAGGCCCCACGATGGGACCCCCCCCCAAAAAAAGAATACACTATATTAGTGACTATTTGTAAAATGTTACACAGTAGGTCTCCTGAAAGTATTCCTCTTATATTACTATTTCTATTCCTCTACATGACATCTTTCCAAGACCCCCAATCCTCAGACCTAGTATCATTCTGTTATTTCTAGGTAATTCTATTTTAAGTTCATTGTATGAATGTAGGCATATAACACTTGTCTTTCTGTGGATAATTTATTTCACTTCACCTAATTCCTTCTAGGTTTAACCAGGTAATAACAAATCACCGTATTTCTTTCCCTTATTTTAATGCTTGAGCAGGACTCCATATACAATGCAATATATACCAACTTTTCTTTTTTCCATTCATCTATTTGATAACTTCATAAAATGACTATTAAAATGATGTTTCAATAAACAAAGAAGTGCAAATGTCTAATCAACATATTGATTTAAGGTCCTTTTCACACATGTCATTTGTGAGGTTGCACACTATAAAGTTAAAATATTTCTACACATTAAAGGAAGTAATAGAACACAGAAAACTTCTAGGAGAAACTATTTGCAAATAGACATCTGGTAAGGGGTAAAAAATTCAAACATATAGAAGTGCAAATAGATCAACAGCAAGAATACAAATAACAAAAAATAAATATTCTCAAAAGAATATATATATATATATAATCTATAGATATATAAGTATATACCTTAAGTAAGCACTATCCCATAGGACATTAATTGAAATAGTCTGCAATAGCACTACATCAGGGAAATCCAAATTAAACCATGAGAGAGCATCTCACTGTTGTTAGAATGTCTGCTACCAAGAAGATAAAGATGTATGTGTAAGCAAAATCCAAATATTGTTGGTAAGAATGTAAATTTGTATAGTTATTTGCAAAACATTAAAATTAAGGAATAACATTAGCCAAGATGCTTTATACTTATAAACTGATTTGTTGAATGAAACTCCTCTATACAACAAAAGATAAACAAAAGTTAAACTGAATAAAATAAAATAAATATCAGATATAGTACATATTTATAGAATGTAAGAAGTACAAAGCCACTCCAGCTTCTCAAGGTACTTTAGGACAAATCTATATTCTGAAAAAAAATAAAAGCATATAAATTGATTAAAATCATGTGAGGAAGGAAATAAAGAAGGGAGGAAATAAGGAAGGGAAGGAAAAAAACAATTGCTTGACAGAACTGGAACAATGTATTTCCCCTGTAATTTATATTATTCATCTATGCTTTTCCCTATTTTATATTGTTGCCCACATCCATGGAAAGCTTGCAAACCACTACACATTATGATGAAACATTATTTACAAATTTAAAATGCTAATTGGAGCTTGCATTGGTGGCTCATGGTTATAATCCTACATACACAGGAGGCTGGGATCTGGAGGAGTTCAGTTTGAAGCCAGCCTGGGTAGATAAGTGGGCTGGAGACATAAGTGGTAGAGTGTAAGCTATGAGCCAACTAAGCAAACTAAGGAGGCACAAGGCTTCATGTTTTAGATTTGGACCCAAAATACAGCAACAGAAGTACAAATAAACTTACAAGAAATAGAAAATCTAAACAAATGAAAAATTACTTAACCAAAATTTAAATAAAGAAACTTCCCATTTGAAAAAAGTTACATTTCCAGATGATTTTACAATTGTATTTTGTCAAGGCCTCTCTGAACACACACTATATTAATCTATATATGATAATAAAACTAAGAAATATCTCTACGATTAATTTTATGAGTCCATTTTACTTGAAAATAAAACCCAAACTCCATGGGAAAACAAAAACTTTGGAAATTTCCTTTATGGATATGATGCAAAAGTCTCAATAAAATTTTATCTTTAGTGAATTAGAAAAATGATTAAAATAGCACATTATGGCAAGCTAGAATTAACCTCAGTGATTAGAAGACAATTTAAAATGAGAAAATCTCTTGACACACTTTGGTTAAAGACTTGGTGTTCTACTAAAATTAAACAAGAACAAATGATAAAGCAACTTCTTAATAGGAACAGAAAGGACATGAGGTGACTACACAAAGGTGGGAGGTAGGTACAAACTGAAAAGTGACTACCTCTGTGCTAACCCCTCAGAGTCCTAAGCTGAAGAGTGGAAGTCAGTAGAGCATGGCACTATGCACTGCAAAGACTCCAAAGAGTGAGAAATTGTTGAAATTAGGCCCTCATGCAAGTCAGCTTGGAGAGAAAACAGAAAATAGTATGTTTATTTGAAAGCCCTTTAAAGAGGCCAGAAAGCACACAAATATGCATTCCAACGAGCCTGTCTGCAATTCCCGCAACGAGGGAAGAATGGCATACTCACGGAGGGATACTAGACTCCATCAGAGAGGGTGGAGAAAGTACATGATGAGCCCCTAATCTCAACGATCATGCAAACTTAGTTTCTAAATTTTCAGACAGCTATTTTGTTGTTGTTGCTAGAGGTTTTTGTTTGTTGTTTGTTTTTCTTTAGGGAGAATACTGTAACTTTTCTTCAATTAGTTTGATAAGTCCTTAAACAACTAAACATATGAATTACTAGTGAGGTTCCAAGTGAAGCTGTTCCCTCAGAGGCCCCACAATTGGAACTGAAGTCTCCAAGAATCCTGCTGCTGTTCCTGTTTTTAATGTGTGTGTGTGTGTGTGTGTTGTTTATGTGTGTGTGTGTGCCAATACTAGGGCTTGTGCCAATACTAGGTGTTTTGTACTTTCACTTAGCTGTTTCACTCAAGTCTAGCATCTTACCACTGAAGCCACACCTCCATTTCCAGCTTCCTGCTGGGTAATTGGACATGAGTCTCTCTGACTTCTCTGTCTGGGATAGCTTCAAACCCCAAGACTCAGATCTCAGCCTCTTGAGTAGCTAGGATTACAGCTTTACAGTTGAATTACCAGTACCTGCCTTAAGTTTTGGAGTTGAGATATAAATGAAAATCATACAATACCTATAGAAATTTTTAATCAGGAAGAGGAAAGACAAAGAGTTAAAGCTATGAATTTTAGCTAACACAAGGAATGTCTACTCAGAAAGGCTTAGGTTAGAAGATTTCTCCATTTCTTTTTCCTTTTTTTTTTTTTCAATTCTTTTTTGCCTGGGGCCTGAACTCAGGACCTGAGCTCAGTCCCTGAACTTCCCTGTGCTCAAGGCTAGTGTTCTACCACTTGAGCCACAGCATCACTTCTGGCTTTTTCTGAGTAGTTTATTGGATATAAGTCTCACAGACTTCCCTGCTCAGGCTGGTTTCAAATAGAAACCCTAAGAAGTCAGCCTCATGAGTAGCTAGGAATACAGGCCTGAGCCACTAGCATCAAGCTCTGTCTGGTTTCTTAAGGTAATTTTGGTGGGGGCCAGTGGCTCATGCCACTAATCCTACTCAAGAGGCTGAGATCTGAGGATCGTGGTTCAAAGCCAACCTGGGCAGGAAAATCTGTGAGACTCTTATCTCCAATTAACCACCAGAAAACTTGAAGTGGTGCTGTGGCTCAAGTGGTAGAGTGCTAGCCTTGAGCTGAAGAGCTCCACAACTGACAAAAAAGAAAAAAGAACTCTGTACAGTATGTTCACAAATAAAATAAAATTAAATTAAAAAAAAAGAAAAAGAAAAAGAAAAAAAAGACAATTTTGCACTCGAAGGGTCAATGAATTGTGGACATGGAAAAGTAATCTTTCATATCAAGTATAGACCTTATTGAAAAATGTTTACTCTTAGAAAGATGAGTGTTCATTTTCTTGTTTGACAAAACCTCTACATATCCAAAGAGAATTCCAAGAGGAATTCCAAGAAGGTAACAAGCTATCCCCCTTATTTTACTCATAGGCCTTTCAAAAAATAATTCATTACTGATGAGCTTTTGAGTAGTCACTTATGTTATCTATGTGCCAGTACTGGAACAATGCTTGAAACCAGGGCCTTGTACTCTCATTCAGTCATGAGCTAATGGTTGAGCCATGTCCCCAGTACTTGTTTAATTGCAAATGGAACCTTTTTAACTTTTTGCCCTGGTTGGCTGCAAACTGTGCTTATTAGATCTCAGCCTCCTGTAGAGTTAGGATTACAGACATAAGCTACCTGTTTTTATCAATATTATAATTAGTGGATATATTTAGCTTTGGATATATTTAGCTTTCAATGATATCATTGCGTATTTTTATCATTTTTTTTCTTTTTGTCATTCATGGGGCTTGAACTCTGGGCCTAGGTGCTGTCCCTGAGCTCTTCAGCTCAAGGCTAGTACTCTACCACTTGAGCCGCAATACCACTTCCATTTTTCTGGTAGTTAATTGGAGATAAGAGCCTTACAGACTTTCCTGCCCTGACTGACTTTGAACCATGATCCTCAGATCTCAGCCTCCTCAGAAGCTAGGATTACAGGCATGAGCCACCTGTGTCTGATTCAATGTGTGTTTTTATCATCCAAAAATCTTGGTGGTAAATTGAAGAGGCTATATCTGGAAGTAATGATATAGTGCTAGTTTAAACAAGAAGTCTAAGTTGTCATTTAGTAGAGTTGATAGTTCTAAATTAATTAATATTTTATGGCTTTTTACTACAGCTCTGTAATTCTCCAGGGGGAAATGATGTAGAGTATTAACCCGTATCACATATTTATTTTATGTACTATATACCAGACTCTGTGTTTAGCTCTAGGGAATAATTATTAATATTATATTACTGTACTTCCCAAAGGGATAGCAATCTGATGTGAAGACAGCCGTGACACAGATAAATTCACTACAAATAGGAGCGGGAACCATTCCAAGCCCATTGTAGTTTAACTTATGTCAGCCTGGGGAACAGAGAAATTCTTGGAACTAAAATTTCATACTAAAATATGTAAAAAAAGTGCTCTGAATATGGCAAAATGCTCCCTTGTCTTCTTTTCTTAATTTAAAGTGAATATATTTTTCTCATTGAGATATAATTTATATATCTTGTGCTCATCTCCTTCAAAGAGTATGATTCAATGATTTTAGCATAGTTACAAATGTATGTAGCCATCACCAAAGTCAAACTTCGGGAATTTTCATCTCTTCCAAAAAACATTCTGTGCCTGTTAGTTATTACCCTCTCTGGTCACCCTCTTCTTTGAGTCCTATGCAACCATTGAAATACCTCTATGGATTTACCAAACATAAGCTTACATGAGTGGAATCATATGAAGACATTCCTATGACTGGTATCTCTTACAATAAATTATTTTCATTTGAAATGTTGTTGTCATGTGATCCAGCAATTCTATTCCTAGGTATCTATCCCACAGTAAGGAAACATATTCACATGGAAACTTCCACATTAAAGTTTATAGCACTGACATTAATGAATCCAAAAGGTAGAAACAACTCCAAAGCTTGTCAATAGGTCAATGAGCAAACAAAATATGACATACCCACAAAATGGAATGTTATTGAAATATGTACAGGAATGGCATACCAATACATGCCACATACTTCTTTACCTGTGTTGTGGATAAAGAAGTTGAACACGTTAGGATTTCAGTTGACATCAACTCCTGTCTATTTGTATTTGCATGATTGACAGACATATTTGGCATCATACTCTTTCTAAAAGCTTCTAGGTATCTCATTGATATCATAAACATAACATACTGGAGAAGATACAAGAAAAAGGAAATAGCAAATATAATGTACTTTCAAAGCTTATCACATAATTGAATCAAGGAAATGAAGTTTCTTCATTGAAACCTGCTGAGCCCTTGTTCCCATTTTCACACTATAGATGACAATGGGCACAAAGAAAAGGGGATCCATCAGTGGTGAGTGGGAACAGTACAATCCTGCTCTCTGCTGCCAATTTTTCCAACTTCCTAAGGTTTGGATTATACCAGCCATATTATCATGACTATCATGCAAATATTGTTTTATAATTATAGCTGAACTAGAGTTGAATTTGTTGTCAATCTATCATTTATCTATTAATCTATCTATTACCTACCTATCTTCCACTGTCATCTACCTATGATCATTATCGATCATGCCTCTGTCTGTTTCTATACTTCCATTTGTCTCTTTTGTGGGAAGCTGCTATGCTAATGAGGTAAAGAATTTAGTACGATCTTTGTGTCTGAATTTAAGAACTTCGTATTAAATTTCCAGCTTCTTATGCCTCACAGTCAAGTTTGCACTAATATTTTAGATGAATATTTTTTAAAACAGTAAAGGAACTTAAAAGTAATCAGGACAATATAGTCAAAAAATGCAATGAAGTAGTGATGATTTTGATTAGAAAGAATAATAACCAAATCCACTTCTCCTGACTCTAATTAAATATACTCTTCATCCCCAAATATGTGAGAAACTTTAAAGATGTCAAGATATGAAGACCTCATTATCCCTGAAAGCAAATTCTTCACATATGGAAAATTCATGTGTGGTCTTTGTACTGCTGTGAGATTCTCTCCCACCCATTTGCCCATTGTTTCTAAGTCACTGATGATGAATGACATTATGGCTGTCATTTCTTTTGTCAGTACTGAGCTTGAAATCAGGGTCTTGTACTTGTTAGTCGAGCATTCTTCCACATAAGCCACATATTTTAGGTACAGTCCTGTATTACTTGGGCATAATCCTCCTATTTATGCTTGGTTTTATAGATAAAAGCCATCATGCCCATTTTTTCTTGTTGAGGTGAAGCCTTGTAAAATTGTTGTCTGAGCTATTCTCAAGCAGTGATTCTCTTAATCTTTGACTTCCTAGTAGCTGGGATTACAAGAATGACCCACTATACCCAGATTCCCCCTACAGTTTTATTATTCCATCTCTGAGATTCCAGGTGTTAGCCTGGCAACAGTTTGATTCCACATGCAGTGGCTATTTTATTCACATAATCAACAAGTTTGTGAGACTCTAGACAGATTCAGAGCATAGTTTTAGGCTGATAGGTTATAGAAACATCCTTGAGTACTGGAGCTCTTCAAAGAGCCTCTTCCTTCTTAGTTCCTAACCCTTCAAAGGTGCTTACTAAAACACTTCATTCCAGTCAACATTTATTTTTTGGATAAAGGTATCTGATAAAAGTGTAGAGGAATAAGAAACACATTCAAGAGGTACTTGAAAGGAAGAGAGAGAAAGTAAAGGCCTCCTTCAGAATAATAAGAGAAAATGACCCTCCTTAAGTTCAGTAATGCACAGCACTCAAGCCTGAACGCAGAGAGGACTGCAGAAGAATCATTCCCAGACTAGATTAAACATGCAGATTCTCAGGCTTCATTTCCAATGTTTTCTATTTATGTTTTCTATTTAGATACAACGAGATGAAATCAGGGAGTTTCAATTTTTAAAATGTCCTTTCTTCCTTTTCTCCTTCCTTCCCTCTTCTTTCCTTCCTTCCTTCCTTCTTTCCTTTCTCTATTTTTCACTCACTTTATCAATTTTATATCATTTTTGCTCTTTTTAAGTCAGTATATAGTGATGGTACAAATTTTTATGACATTTACATACATGCATATAATATACTTTGATCAAATTCATTCCCTCTAGTACTTTTATTTCCTTTTCCACTTCTTAAGTAAAGTTTAACAGGTTTCATTATTCTATTTGCATGCATGTGTGTGAAGGAATATTAAGCAGATGCACCTTCTTCTTTTACAACCCTCTTGCTTATTTCTATCACAAAGAATAACTTCACTTTATACCCAGATCATTCATTTTTTTAAGTTTCCATTTTCAGGTCTAGGTTCCACATATGAGAGAAAAACATGTGGCATTTGTCTCTATTTTAGGAATGACCACCAGGTTAATAATCATAGGAAGACAGAGTTTGCAGTAAGGGTCCTATCACAACCCTAGAGAGCAGGACTAGGGGCAGCAGAAAAGGATTCCAAACAGCTCTAAGTAACTATGAACATAATGTTATATTGCTTATGTAAGGAACTTCAGAAATATTGATGGAGTGAACTGTGTCCCAAAGGGCACAGTTGGGACAGATCTACAAGAAAAGGACCTCTATATTCACATTAATAATGTGCAACACTATTCTGTATAAACAGACAAATCATTCAGGTATAAAAGAAAATTATATTAAGAACTCTGAGAGAAGACAAAATGGTTAAATATAAAAGCTGAAAGTTGACTTGGTCATGAAGACAAGTAGAATGTTTATTCACATAGGATAAGAAGATATGCTTGACATTTGAAATCAAAAGTATCTTTAGGTCTTGTACAAAGAGATTTCAATTCAACATGACTGCAAGTACAAACTATCTTGATCAATCAATCAACCCTTTTCAGCATTCTTCCCAATCTCCCAACCCCACCTATCTCCTCAGTTTCCATTTTCACATATGTACATTGAATGACTTCCTTTGCCCACTCCTCTTCTCTCCATTTGTCTGACCTTTTCCTTGACCTCACTTCTCCTGATCCCACAAGTTCCAGCTTCCCAACATTCATTTTGTCAAACTCCAAGTTAATTTTTCAAAGGATGAGCATAATTGATAAAAGAATAAACCATGGGAAGTTTATAAAGGCAAGTAGATGACTATAATGATAATATCATTGCAATATTTAAAACACTGGATTTATACTAAATTCAATTTCTGACAACAACTTCAAGTTAACAGTTGGAATATAGGTGAGAATATTCTCAGGAACATTGAGACTGCCAAAAATGTCACACAATATGACCAGCCTATGTACAGTATATATATATAAAGAAATGGGAAATTAAGCTGGAGATGAGGATGGAGAAGTGGCCCTAATTTGTGGAAGGAGTCTTGTCATTCTAGTAATAGGTTAGAATATTCATGGAAGTTTCCATTAACTTTTCAGCTCAATTTGTGATCCTTTCATTGAACCATGGGGGAATATATATATATATATATGGATATATAGAGATATATATGTTGTGTTTATACATATATATGTGTGTGTTGCATAGACTAATATTTGGAAAGAGTATTTCCCTCAAAATAAGATGTTCTAAAACTTTTCATCTCTTGAGTCAGAAAACAAATGGCAATATATCCATTTGTAAAATAGTATTGATATCTAGGTGAAATTTCACAATTGACAAAGTTATCTGTGTTTTCTTCATTAGTAGAACTGATAGTAGACCATGATGGAGAACATTATTTTTAATTGTGAAAATACCCTATATAGGGGTTATAATTACATGAGCAAGATAATGAATACATTTCTTATCAAGCATTGTTGCTTCCTCCTTTGTTTCCCCTTCCATTTTTTGACATAACAACTTGTACACCTCATTGTTGCAATGGGTCCACCTGTATCCCTATTTAAACGATTTGTTTTTGCCCTTCCTCTCCACAAATTATATCAACATCAAATACACTGAAAGCAGGGGTTATACCATGAGGGAGGGACATACAAAGCAACAAAGAAATCATCTTATAAATATGTTAGAAACAATCCCATGAAAGAAAAAACATTTCAATACTTATCTTGGGGTTCATTTCACCTAACATCAACTTATCTGAACTTTTCTGCTTGAATCAGACATAACTAGTTATTGCAAATAAGGGAAACCATGGGACCTATGTTTCTTTGGGCCTGGCTTACTTCACTTAATATAATTTTTTCCAAGTCTTCCCATTTCCTAACAAATGGAGCAATGTCATTCTTTCTGATGGAGGCATAGAATTCCATTGTGTATATATACCACCTTTTCTTGATCCATAAATCTACTAAGGTGCATCTGGGTTGGTTCGATATCTTAACTATGGTAAATAATGCTGCAATAAACATAGGCGTACTGGTAGCTTTAGTGTGGTCTTGTTTGTGAGCATTTGGGTAAATGCCCAAAAGTGGGATTGCTGGGTCATAGAGGAGCTCTGCGTAGAGTCTTTTGAGGAGCCCCCATACTGCTTTCCAAAGTAGTTGATTAGTTTACACTCCCACCAACAATGCAGTAAAGTTCCCTTCTGTCCACATCCCCTCCAGCATCTATTGTTATTAGAGTTTTTGATTATAGCCATTCTAACTGGGGTGAGATGGTATCTCAATGTTGTTTTAATTTACATTTCTTTTATGGCTAGGGAGGTTGAACATTTCTTCATGTGTCTATTGGCCATCCTTCTTTCCTCTTCAGAGAAGTTTCTCTTTAAGTCTTTAGCCCACTTATTTATTGGGCAGTTGTTTCTTTGAAGATTTAGTGTTGGGGGATTTAATTTTTTGAGCTCCAGGTATATTTTAGATGTGAGACCCTTGTCTGTTGTATGGCTACTGAAGAACTTCTCCCAATTAGTGGGCTTTCTATTGATCTTGCTAGCTATGTCCTTTGCCATGCAGAAGCTCTGCAATTTCATGCAATCCCATTTGTCCAATCTTTCTTTGATTTGTTGTGTTTCTGGGTCTCTATTAAGAAAATTTTGGCCTGTGCCAAGGAGACCTAGGGTTTCTCCTATTCCATCCTGTAATGATTTCAGAGTGTCTGCTTTGACTTCGAGGTCTTTGATGCATTTGGAGTTGATGCTCGAGCAGAGTGATATATAAGGATCTATCTTAGTTTTCTACAAGTAGTTAACCAATTTTGTCAGCACCATTTACTGAAGAGGCTGTCTTTCTTCCATTTTATTTTTTTAGCTCCTTTATCGAAGATTAGATGGCTATAGGTCTGTAGGTTCATTTCTGGGTTTTCAATTCTATTCCATTGGTCCTGGGGTCTGTTCTTATGCCAATACCAAGCTGTTTTGATTACTATGGCTTTATAGTAGAGTTTGAAATTTGGTATTGATATTCCTCCAGCAGTGTTCTTTCCGTTGAGGAGCGTTTTTGCTATTCGGGGTCTTTTATTGTTCCATATGAATTTTTGGATTGCCTCTTCTATTTCCTTGAAGAATGATGTTGGAATATTGATAGGTATCGCATTGCATTTGTAGATAGCCTTGGGAAGTATTGCCATTTTCACGATGTTGATCTTTCCAAACCAGGAGCATGGGAGTTTTTGCCACTTTCTAAGTTCTGTGTTGATTTCCTTTTTCAAGTTTTTAATGTTTTCATTATAGAGGTCCTTCACTTCTTTGGTTAAGTTAATTCCTAGGTATTTTATTTTTTGTGGGGCTATTATGAATGGAGTTGATTTCCTGATTTCAGCCACACTTTTCTCATTGTTGGCATACAGAAAAGCCATTGATTTTTGAGGGTTAATTTTATACCCTGCTACATAGTAGTGTTTATTCTGTGAATAAACTCTTTTAATGTAAGGCACCTGCCACAAGGAAGAGGAGGTTTTCATGTAGAAAATGCTCAAAGACCAGGAAAAAAGAACCTGCATCTCAGATGGTGCTGTGAGCTGCTGTCAGTAAAGATGATGTTGAGATGGAAATGGAAAGGAAACAGCTTAATAGTTTACCTAGTAGGAAAAGAGGTGTTTCAAAATGTATTTAACCAGACACTGGTGGCTCACAATTATAATCCTAGTTCCTTGGGAGGCTGAAATCAAATTCATGAGAATTCTTATGCACAATTAACCAGCAAAAAGGGGGAAGTGGAGATGTGGCTTAATAGAAGAGCTCCAGTCTTGAACAAAAATTCCAATTGAGAGCAGGAGACCTTGCGTTTAAGCATCAGTACCAGCACATACACATACATACACACACCCATGCACATGCACACACACACACACACACACACACACACACACACACACACAGAGTTTAATTCTTCTTTAGAGATAAAGGAAAATGTATGATGTGAACAATTAGTGTAATGTTTTTATATAATGATGCAGGCAGACTCTAGGTTATTGTAAAATGCAGAACCCAAAAAGAGAAAAAGGGGAGAAATTTACCTAAACATAACATCCATTTTTCTCCATAAAAGAGAAAAAGTTTTCTGGCTATTTTTATTTATTTACTTGTGTGGCATTGTGATCATTTTGTACATACAATTTCAAGGTCTTCCAGTTTACATTAGTTACATCAGAATGCATTTTAATGTCAAAAGTTTTTGAAACAGTGCCTTAACAATAAAAACTGGTGCCCAGTAAAACATGGTCCCGATATATACTTGATAGAGTTGACAGCTGCTAAGATCTATCATTAATGGTGATACTTCAACTCTTTCCATACTAGAGATTTTACTTTTATTGTGAAAATACTGTACAGAGGGGTTACAATTACATGGGAAGATAATGAGTACATTTCTTATCAAGCATTGTAGCCTCCTCCTTTGTTTCCCCTTCCCATCCCTTCCCATCCTCCCTCCGCCCCCCCCCACCCAATTCTCCCCTCACCCCCACCCCCACCCCCTGCACCAAAGTTGTAAAGTTCGTTTTCAACATAACAACTTGTACATCTCATTGTTGCAATGTGTCCACATGTACCCCTATTTAAACGCTAGAGATTTTTTTTTTTTGGTTCCTGTCGTAGGGCCTGAACTCTGGGCCTGGGCACTGTCCCTCAGCTCTTCAGCTCAAGGCTAGTGCTCTACCACTTGAGCCCCAGCGCCGTTTCCGGCTTTATTCTTTTTGCTTATGTGGTGCTGATGAATTGAACCCAGGGCCTCATGCATGCAAGACAAGTGCTCTACCACTGAGCCACCTTCCCAGCCCAATGCTAGAGATTTTATAACAGTGCAGCAACACATTTCAGAGTACACTTTTTCTTCATTCATATGTATGATGTTTTCTTATATAGTAATGCCAAAACAAGCAAGGGTTAGATTCCATTTTCCAGATTCTTATCTGAACTTTCTTATCAGAATTTACCATGACTGACTTGTCATATATTTTTGTATCTACAGATGTTTTACAGATCATTTAATAATATTCACTAAGAGAGCTGAGAAATTATTGTTCTGCTGGTCAATTTACACAAGAATAAGAAAGAGATAAAAGCAATCCATAAAAATGATGTAGAAAAAATATTTGTATTACCAAATTTAAAATATAAAGTGTGAAATAATACTATAATTAATTGTGTGATTTTGATTGTGATTGTGTGTGTGTGTGTGATTCCAGGGGCTTGAATTCAGGTTACTGTCCCTGATCTTATGTCCTCAAAGCTAGCACTCTACAACTGAGTCATAGCTCCATTTCTGGTTTTTTTTTTTTGTTGGTTAACTGGAGATAAGTCTAACAGACTTCCTGCCAGGCTGGCTTTAGGCCATGATCCTCAGATCTCAGCCTTTGGAGTAGCTTACAATTAATTTGTTAAACTATTATTTTTTGTTATTGATGATTGAACCAGCATGTTATACTTACTAAACATATGCTTTGCAACTGATGTATATACCAGCACTACAATTAATTAAAAAATAAAATATGTCAAAATTAACTATACATAAAAATCCTCAATTTTCTAAAAGCAATATGATAAGAGTATGGCCAAACAAAAGAAAATGAGAAAAAATTATTGAGATACAGCTAATTCCTTAAAAAACAAAATTCATATTTCAACCTTCAAATCAGCAAGTAATATAAATTGATATATATTTCATTTCTTATTTCTATCCTTCAAATGAAATAGTTTTAACAGATGACCAGGTGGATGAGAACTCTGAAACAGGCAGTCTTGAAGTGTTCTTGGGAAAACAGATAATTGGTGTGTTTGTCTTTGAAAAAGAAGCTATCAATGTGCCATGAGAGTCTTCTTAAATATTAGGCAAGTTTAGAAATCTCTTCAAGGACCACAGGAAAGAAAACTATTTACATGAGAGATGAATTGATGTGATGGTGCCATAATAATGAAAATTATATACATGTTGACAAGGAAATATCTAAATATTTTGTTTTTCTATTATGGGATACTATATTGAAATTAATAATTGAGTGATCAGAGAGAATTGACTATACACAGTGAGCATTAAATTTCAAAAAGGACAGACACACCGAAAAAAACAAATATGCAATATATGAGATACTGCATTCAACCATTTTCAGGCAAGTGTGCATCCACACCATGAGGGAGACTGTGCATAAAGATGCAGGGGCCCTACAGTTTATGATTCAGAGTTGATATTTGGGCTTAGAGCCCTGTACAAATTCCTTTTCAGAAACACTTTTGTAGAATTAAAACTTGGAATTTTTAAAACTAAAAAACTTACTGTAAGAGCATCGGTAAATAGGATGTGAGTAATCATAATATATTGCCCAGTTTTTAAGAGGATGTGACTTTGTTTAGCGAATGAGGTTCTTATAGTTTGTGAAATATTACTCTAAAGTGTTACTGTTTCATAAAGTTAAACATACTTTTGTTTTGTGATAAAACCTTTCAGCTAAATAAGCAACAAAAAGAAACTCTAAAGTATATATCCAATATTAAAAAATGAAGATATCTATCACAATATAAAAGGATCTTGAGCTGGGTGTTGGTGGCTCATGCTTATAATCCTAACTAATCAGAAGACTGAGATCTGAAAATTGTGTTTGGAAGCCAGCCTGGGCAGGAAAGTCCTTAAGAATCTTATGTCCAATTAATTACCAGATAACTGCAAGTGGCACTGTGGCTCAAAGTGGTAGAGTTGCTAGTTCTTGAGCAAAAGAGCTCAGGGAGAGCACCAAGGCCAGAGCAAATACAATCCCCATGACTGACCAAAAACAAAACAAAATAAAGGGGGCGGGGATCTTGAAAGTGCCCCATGGAATGAAAAAGAGAAAGATTCGGAAGGTTGCATAGAGTGTACTATTTATGAACAACCAAAATGTAGGTATCATACATCATTCATAGACACAGATGTGAAAATTTTAAATAAATAAAATGAAAGATAACAATAAAAGTTATGACAATATCTCTTGCTGGAAGGACTGAAAAATGTGGCTGGCAATGGAGGCACAAATAATATATCCACACTTACTTCCCACTACAAAATAAGATATGAATCAAATGCATAAAATGAGCATTTTCAAAAATTGGTGTTGGAGTTTGATTTATCATTTTAAGAAATAACTGGCAGTTCTGTTTCCTAGGTTTGTGTGTTGTAGAAGTCTGCATGACATACAGAAATACCACTTAGTATAACCTATTGTAGAGGTTATACTATACTTAATAAGCAACTAGGTGAGTAAGCATAAAAATTAAGCATGAGGTGATTTAGGGTGAATGCAGTAATAATATTGACTGTATATATTTGAAAATGGAACCAGGGATGTGTGGGGTTGGGAGAAATGGAGATAGGTGATGAAAGGGTGACACTGATTGAAATGCATTGTATTCACAAACTGATTATGTTTGTTTGAAGCCCCTTTCTATAACTACTTAAAGATAATAAAAACAAAATAAAATGAAAACATAGATAAGGATAAGAGTGATGGAGAAAATCAAAAACAGAGAAAGAGGCTTGGGAATGCAGAGTTGAAGGATGGGAAAAGAGCTGCAGAGGGAGAGAAGCTGATGGGAAACCCAAGAAGGGGTGTAACAGAGTCTGGTGGGATGCACCAGAAGAGAGAATTAATAGCCGTGCTAGCATCTTGTGATTTATCAATCCAAAGAAAAAGAATCACATGTTTTTAGACTGACTGATGGAGGTGGCTGGAAGAAGGACAGAAGTTAATTTTCAAATTAACCATTTTAACTAATAACACATGTAAATGTTGCACACATTAAAATAGCATGGCTGGATGAATTTTCACATTTTGTACAGTTTTTACATTTTAGTACTACTTTTAGCAACACACAAGAATCCTATCCTACACTCCAGACCAAACTTTCCCGTGGGTAAACACTGTCCTGTGTGCATAGGTTAAATTAATTCATTTTCATGATATATGATCACTATGCACATGGATGCACACACATGTCACAAGGGTGTGTGTGTGTGTGCTGGTACTGCGGCTTGAATTCTGGGTCTGAATATGGTCTCTTAGCCTTGTCACTCAAGGTTGGCACTCTATCACTTGAGCCACAGCTTCACTACTGGCTTTTTACTGGTTAATTGGATATGAGTTAATTGGATATAAAAAGTCTCATAGATGCATTTTTTTTGCCCAGACTGGCTTTGAATTGTAACACTCAACTGGCTGAGTAGTTAGAATTATAAGCATGGCTCATTTGATATGTTCATGTTCAGCCTTATCCAACTTGTTGCTAACATGTCTTGTGCTGCTATGTTTTTTTATGAATAATTATGGGTTTACTTCTGTTGGGAATATATACAAGAATGGTATTGCTGGATTATACTGTTTATAGTTTCAGGTTCCCACCAGGACTTTATTGATCACATTTTTGTGATTTAAATAATCCTTCAGCAAAACTCACACAAATATTTTTCCATATTTTCTTTTAGAAGCTTTGTTCTTTGTAGCTTATTTTTAAATCTAAAATTTACTTGATAATTCATCATGGCAAATCATGCTTTTAGTTCCATCAATTTAGGAGGAAGTAGGATTGAAAGTTGGAAATCAACAGAGCAAAGTTATTGAGACCCTATTTAAAAATCAATATAAAGTAAAATAAAGATCTGGGGTACTGTTCAACTGGTAGCTGACAAAATGAGAGTGGTCTAGGTTCAACCATTAATACTGGAAAATAAATGTACTTGGAATTGTTGTAAAATAAGAAATAGTTTATTTTTCTTCCATGTAGCTACATAATTGGTCACTGGAGTTCACTAAAAATATTTTCCTTGAAAGACTGTATAAAATATTGAGTGACCACATGTGCTGTTTCCTGGGCAGTGCTGTTTGAATGACAGTATGACAATTGTTTGTCAAGGGCAACATTGGAGTGGACATCCAGGACATCCTGAATAGGTGGATGGTAGTAGCTTGATTCTTCTAATGGCAATGGTTTTGGCTGTGGATTATTTAGCAAGAACAATTGAATATGTTGTGCACATGTGACCTAGTCACATGTTGCAGGCTTCTCATATGCTAATATGGTTCAAATTGTGTACAAACAAAAAAAGAAGTTTGTGTCCTGTAATTAAGAGCTGAACCTAAAACTGCCTAAGTATTTTGTTCTCTTATCTTCTGTTGATCAAAGAAATGACAACACTTCCCTGATTCAAGTAAATAGAGACATACACACTCCCATTTTGATGGAGGGTTGGCAAGGCAATTGCATTAATATAAAGAAGCTTGTTCACAGAGTGCTCACCTTGGGGAATAGAGAATTGGAAGAAAAAGTACTTGAAGATGCTGACACTTAAAGGCTGAAATTACAATTCATTTTTGAACTTTTTTAATATCAGTTTTTTAAAATTCATTTAAAAGAGGATGAAAGAAGAGCATGTTGTATATGAATATTGGCTAAAAATCCTCCTATTATTCCACAGGGAATAATAGAAGGGACAAATTACTTTTGGAGCTGAAGTTCATTTCTACAGCTCTTTACTCTTTCTTTTTCTAAAATCTTTCTTTAGAATACTACTACTGTAGTTTTTAAACATCCATTGGCATTAATTTTAATGGGTCTTTCAAGAAAGTTAGTTTTAAGTTCCATAATAGAGTAAAACATTTCTTACTCTCAGACTCCACTTTGATTCAACATTCCAAATATTCTCCCAGACTTTTACTTTGACCATCATTTTATTTTGTGATGAGGATTTTTTAAAAGCATTGTACAAATGAGTTGCCATTTAATAAAGCCATTTATTAATAAATATATCTTGATCAATATCACCTCTTTCACAATTCCTACCCACTCTTCTCCTACCCACCCCTTCCCTCACTTTTCTTAATTTTGTAAGATATACATTGAATTCTTGACTCTATTCTCCCCTCTTCTCCTTTCCATTTGTCTACCTCTCTCACTTTGACCCCAGACCACTCCTTTCAAGTACCCACAGCAAACAGATCCTCTAAAAACAAATGACTTCTTCAAAGCATAGTGTTCAATTAGTTGTGTGTTTTTTTTAATAAACTGTAATTTTGAAATGATATGGAGAGGCCATTGGATGAGTTAGGATTACAAATCTTCCCTCTTAATCTTTTGTATCAATAGCATGGATTATGAAAGAGGAAGAAAATGAAAGGAATTGGCTATGTTATTGTAATAGTTTCTCATGTACCATGTGCTATTCCAATATGTGAATTCTAAGTAATGAAATCATCTTCAGATTGGCTTGGTTTAGGCAAGACCACACAGCAGTGATAGTCTCTAAGATCTGCTAGGTAAATTACTTTTAAGTCTTTCTATACTATTTTTTTCACCTAGGAATCTTTCCTTCTTCTGATTTACTATATGGAAAAAGGATGGTGTGAAAAAAAAAGAAGAAAGGATTTTGAATGTTATCATAAGAAAGAAGTGATACTTAAAGAAAGAAACATTTGGAAGTGGCACTGTGGCTCAAAGTGGTAGAGCACAAGCCTGCAGTGAAAAAGCTCAGGGACAGTGCCCAGGCCCTATGACCCACTAAAAAAAGAACAAAATAAAACAAAAAAAGTTGCCTTAAGCATTACATAATACATATACATATTGAAGCACCATACAGTTTATCATTAATAGGTTTAATTTTTGGTTTTATGTATCAGTTAAAACTAAAAATTGAACTTTAATTCTTATAATATTTTTAGTCAAACCTCATTAGGGGTAAAAACACTGTAAATTGAATGGAGACTTTTTCAGACTTCAAAATGACATCTCTAAAAGTTGAAAGATTGACATGTCCCAGATCTGTCACTGATGAATTTTTAAATTCCCTGTTCAGATTTGTGATTTTTCATTTCATAATATGCTCTTTCCTTGATCCACTTTATGTTTTGAACTTCTGTTCTAACATGTATAACAGTAGACATTGGAGTAGCAAGTGATAGCTTTTGAAGTATAAGTTGCCCTTCTCATTTTCTCCCTTCCTGTTCATGAAACTTCAGGAGTGCCAGCTATCTTTGTGCAGTCCACGATGCCACTTACTAAGGTAAATGAAACTTTAAGCCTTCAAATCACTTGAATTTTTTGCACTTTTAAAATTAACATTAATTATAAGGAGGCTTCATTTTGACATGCTTATATAGATATCCATTGTACTCTGATCAGACTAACCTGTCACTTTCCCTTATATTTTCATTCCTTTCTAAACCAATCTCAATAAGCTTCATTGTTTTGTTTAAACATAGGAACATTAAATTATTTGGCTTTTCCTCAATCACCTTCACACTCTCCACTTACCCTTCCCCCTTGCACTAGTGTCCTCACCCTAGGGCAGGACCTGTTAAACATTCCTATCCTTTTTTAAAACATATGCTAATTGCTAAAAAGTAGTTTCACTATGGTGTTTCACACAAGCATGCACTTTAATAAAATTGATCCCTTCCCCCACTTTCTCAATCCTTCCTATTAGCTTTGTTATGCCATCTTCATTCACAGATAAAATGTATTTCCATTTTAGTCACCCTCTAACCTTCTCTTTTCTTCTATTTATCCTTTCTTATCCCTTCAAAGAGTCTGGAAACTAAGATTATATATCTATCTATCTGTCTATCTGTCTGTCTATCTTTGATCTCTCTCTTCCTCTTTCTCTCTCCCTCCTTTTTCCAAAATAAGCAAGAAACTTTGTGAGCTTCATTTTTAGTTTTTTGTTTGTTATTTTTTTAGATTCCCAAGATAGCACCACTAGGAAAAAAGCTTCCTAGACAAGTGCAAGGTACATTTTGGAGTTTCCAGGGAGCCTTCATAGCCTCTATTTATCTTGTTCACAGTAGTTACTGTACACCTCTTTCATACACATATGGCTCATTGTTGACAAGAGATCTAGAATCATGGTTTTCAAATGTGTGTGTGTGCATGCATGTGCATGCAAGTATGTATTTGTGAAAGAGACAGAGAATGACAGAGATTGAGATATTTTATGTTTATGTGACTATGTCAGTTGCTAAATAAAATTTATGATGGGCACAATTCCTTCTGGGAGGTCAGTGTTTGATTCAATGACGATTCTTCATCTGATTTGGTGAGATTATGGACAGTGAGTGGCTTACCTACCAATTTTAATGTTAAGCTCAGCCTCTAAGCACTGGTATTGAATAATGTTTGGCAAAATATTTGGTCACTGTGGCAAACTGCCAAATAAAGTTTTCCATTATATTTGCTCTTTGACTTTAGTGATACATTTCTTTCACATTCAGAGGACAGGGACTTTTTACCCTTTTGAAGACAATGGTCCCTATGCCTTTAGCCATATCTGATTTATTTTGCATCTTGCTCTTTTGCCCTTCTTCTCCCTCTTTATAAATGTTACTATGCTCAGATTAAAAAGAATGGTAATCTTTTCTAAAATGTATCCCTGGAGAAAGTTCGTCTTGACATTTCAGGATTAGTATTCCCGGCCAGTCATTTTCCAGGCTTCCTTCATTTTTCCCTTCAGCACCTCACTTTCCTATCCACCAATCTGACCATGTTCCCTATACCGTAGGGAATGTATTTTTCAAGCTAGTAGTGGGTTCCTAGTAGTTATAAAAATTAGCTTTTCTTAGTTTTCATTCTGTGAAATCTCTCTGTGTGTTCTCCTGGGTTTCCTATTCAATGCTAAAATTCTCCTCATATTGGTTCTTTGTGGGTTTTGTCCCCTTCTAACTGTAAGGTCTGCTCCTGGATGGGAGCAGACTCCACCCTCCTTGCAGCAAAGTCTCCACCCAGTACCTGTGTTACCTAGGCAACTGGAAGAGGTCTCATCTGCATCTGCTGAGGTCACATCTGAATTTGATGTGGCTACACCTTTCTCTGCCATACCCTAGAAAAGGCCTAGCCCAGGCCCAGATGCCCTCTTTCCCAGGTCTTTCTCAGGCCTTTCCCAGTCGAGTGGAGGGCCAACATGGCCTTGTGCCAGCCAGAACGATGAATAAACCTATCCCTTACCTGAATATCACGTGTGTGGTGTGGTTCTTACTTGGCAACTTCTTTTTCAAAACCTAACACTAACTTTCTGCCATTTTTCTCTCACTTGTTTTTCTTCCTCCTGTCTTCACTTAAACAGAAATTTTCTATTCTCAGCTCTTCCCTATAATCTGTTTATTCTCTTTATCTAGGAAGCCATTCAATCTTATAATTTTAACTATCTACATTTTTTAAAAAGATCTCTAAATTTTCATCTTTTAAAATGTCTCTCCCTGCTGAATTTTAGTTTTACCACCTGGAAGCAAGTAGTAAAATTCCAGTCTTATCTTCTTCATTCACAATGATGAATATTCTTTCTGTATTTGTTTCCTTTCCTTCTTCCATCATTTAAAACTGCATAATCTCTTGTTCATATACTTGAAGGAGATTACTGCTCTGTCTTCAATTTCTCTTTCTTAAATTGCTGGAATATTTGTTCCACACATGTCTAGACATGTCTCTCTTTTGCCTACAGTGAATTATTTTTATAATGCCTTTCCCAAGTAAGCTCCACTGAACACAAAATCTATTACTTTCAAATTATTACTGTCTTGTGATAAATCAATGCCTTCTTATTTTGTCATGTCTCAATAAGAAAAATGAAATTCAGGAGACAGACTCATACTGTGGTTGCTCTGAGATCTGAAAATAGATCTGAAAATATGATTTCAATATTTGCTTATCATGTTGTTTAGTTATAATCATTCATATTAAGTCTGTTCTACCATAAATAAACAAACAAACAAAAATAAATGAATGTTATTGGTGTCTGTCATGGTAAATGAATACCCATTGGGTAAAAGCAATAATTCAATACAATGGTTGTTAGGCTGGAAGTTAAGAAACTGGTGGTGTGCTGGCTTCAGCAGAATCTCTGGGATGAGGCTCTGACAACAGGTTTTGTTTGTTTGTTTGTTGATTGATTTTGTTCCCCAGTGGAACCTAGCCACAGGCAGGGTGAAGAAGTAGCACTCTTTCTTGCAACTCAAAATATAAGCATTACTAATGATCTGTAGAATACTATAGATAAATACATTTTTAACAAATTGGATTTTATCAGGTTAAATAAAACCATTAAGGTTTTATAATGCACAAATATCTAAAATGTGTTTTTAGAATAAGACAAAGTATTTAGACTTGATTAGTGAGGAGCTTTTTTGTTTTTATTGCTCCTCCCATATTTTGTAGTAATACAAATTATAATTACAGATATTTAAGATGAATATCCTAATTATTTGTTTGTTTGTTTGTTTATATAGGGACAGAGTATCATTATGTATTTTAGGCAGGGAAATGATTACTATAATCATGTTAGCTCACATTCCTCATCTCACATATTTTACCATTTTATTTGTGTGTGATGAGAACACCACATATAGATCAGCAAATTTTGAGTATACATTATACTTAAAAATAAATATACTCACAGGATATATATTAGTTTTCTGGATATATTTATTTTGTAAATGTAACTTCATTATTTTTGAGTAACACAACTCATTTCTGCCAGCCTCCTCTCCCCCTCCTCTCACCCTCCTGAATCCTGGTAAACACAACTCTATTTTGTGTTATTATTTGTCTTAGATTCCATATGTGAATTCAGACCTCAATGTAAATTGAGATCATGCACTATTTGTCTTTCTTCAACTAGTCATCTCTCTTAGCATTGTTCATCTATGTACACACATGTGGCAGGATTTCCTTCTTTTTAATGGATGAACAATTTTCCAGTGTATAAGCTATACCATATTTTCTTTATCCATTTTTCCTTCAGTGGAGACACACGTTGTTTCCTTATGTTGGCTATTGAGAAGAATTCTGCAATAAATACAGAGATACAAATATTTCTTTGAGATAATTATTTTATTTCCTAGGAAAGTGTTTACTGAGTCATTAAAAGTTCAATTTAAAACAACAACAACAACACATTATCCCTGAGGTCAAGACTAGGACTCGTGTTCGCTTTGGCAGCACATATACTAAAATTGGAACGATACAGAGAAGATTAGCATGGTCCCTGCGCAAGGATGACACGCAAATTCGTTAAGCGTTCCATATTTTTAAGTATTTATGTCGAAAACGAACTTTACAAGTTTGGTGTGGGGGGGAGAAGTATTGGTTGGGGAGGATGGGAAGGGATGCCAAGGGGAAACAAAGGAGGAGGCTACAATGCTTGATAAGAAATGTACTCATTGGGGCTGCGAAGGTGGCTCAATGGTAGAGCGCTTGCTTTGCATGCCTGAGGCCCTGGGTTTGATTCCTCAGCAACACATAAGCAAAAAGAAAAAAGTTGGAAGTGGCATTGTGGCTCAAAGTGGTAGAGCGCTAGCCTTGAGCTGAAGAGCTGAGGGACAGCGCCCAAGCCCAGAGTTCAGGCCCCACGACTGGACACCCTTCCCCCCCCCCCCAGCAAAAAAAAGAAATGTACTTATTATCTTGCCCATGTAATTGTAACCTCTCTGTACAGTATTTTCACAATTAAAATAAATAAATAAATAAATAAAAGACTAGGACTCTACCACTTGAGCCACAGATCTACTTCCAGCTTCTTTTTCATAGAATTTGAGATAAGTTTCATAGGCTTTCCTGCCAGAGCTGGCTTAAAACTTAGATCCTCTTATCTCAGCCTCCTAAATAGCTAGAATTACAGTCACCCAAAGTAACTTATAAATCAGGTATGTACAGGTCAAGTAAACTGTTCAATATACTTGTTCTCCAATGTTTTTTTTGCCAAAATAATATCTTTTGGATATATCTCCTTTCTTTTTTAAAAATTTAATATTATTGTCAAGGTGATGTACATAGGGGTTAGAGTTACATACATAAGGTGGTGAGTAGAGTTCTTGTCATTGTTACCCCCTTTCTCTTCTCTTTTCCACAAGTCATAGTTCTCTTCAGTTCTAATGGACAGTATTTTTACTGTCTTTATCATGGTCTTGTCACTTTCTGTCTAGCCATGCCTTTAATGTCTCACTTTCTAGGCCCAGTGACTTTGCAAAATGTTTCCCTGAACACAAGAGCAATTAATTTTCCTTAGGAAAATACACTGCAAGCTACTAAAGGCATAATTCTTCTGCACCCTCATAAACAACCCTCTCAAGTATTTATCTTGTATGTTTTACAAGATCAGACATTTGGACACTGTGACTCTGTCAAAAATCACTCCAATTCAACATGGTTTGGTGGAAAATATTGCTGAAGGGTTTTACAGAAAAAATTGATGGCTTGCTGTCTGTTTAGACTGCATGAAAAAATATAGATTGTAATTGCTAAGATTATTTTTAGATGCATATAGCATCTTGCTTATTATAAATATATTTTAATGGAAAGAAGTCACAATTCAATAATTTAGTCTGGATGTTTTGGTATTTTATTTTTTAATTTAAATTTTATTGTAAAGGTGATGTGCACAGGGGATACAGTTGCATATGTAAGGTATATTTGTTTTTGAACAGTGTTACCCCCTACCTCATTTTATCATACTTTCTCCTGGCCAAATTCCCTCCTCCCACCCCAAGTTGTAAAGTTCATTTCCAACATAGTGTCTAGTGAGTATCACTGTTGCATTGGGTCACCTTTGTCCAACCATTTTTATGATTCCTCTTCTGGAGATAAACTTATTTACAAGAAAAAGCATACAGAAATTACAACAGTGACAAAAGGGAATAAACCAAAGATGAAAAAAAGAAAGAGGGAAAAAACAACTAAAAACAGTGCAATAAAAAACCTCTTGCTTTGATTTCTTGGAGCTCATCTCAATTAGCATCATTTTATTTGGTCATCTCTACATTACTGTGGAGCCATTGTGATCCTCTGCTAAGCATATTCTAGACATATATTAGTTATTACAAATGAAGGAAACCATGCAGTCTATGTTTCTTTGGGTCTGGCTTACTTTGCTTAATATAATTTTTTTTCCAAGTCTTTCCATTTCCTTACAAATGGGGCAATGTCATTCTTTCTGATGAAGGCATGGGATAAGATTGTGTATATATGCCACGTTTTCTAGATCCATTCATCTACCAAGGGACAACTGTGTTGATTCCATATCTTATTTGGGGTAAATAATGCTGCAATTAACATGGTAGTGCTTGTAGTTTTAGTGTGGCCTTGTTTGTGGTCATTTGGGTAAATGCCCAGAAATGGGGTTGCTGTCTTTTGAGGAACCTCCATACTGCTTTCCAGAGTGGTTGAACAGGTTACCTTCCTACCAACAGTGTAGTCATGTTCCCTTTTTACCACATCCCTGCCAACATCTTTTACTATTAGTTTTCTTGATAGTGGTCATCCTTCTGCATTGTCTAATCTCCTGTCAAGATTTCTAATTTGTTATTTATTTTCCTGTCCTCCAATGGATCATTTTGATGGCTGCAATCTCTTTATTTAAGATTTATTTTAGACATTTATGGACTTCTTTACTTCCTTCACTTGTTTTTCAGTGTCTTCTCTCTTATCTTTTAGCTGAGTGACTATTTTTTTTTTATTGGACTCCCTTTCTCTCTCTTGGAATGCATTAAGCTTTCTGATTGTAGATTCCATGAATTCCTTTATTAATCTTTGGTTAGCCTCATCATGCTCATTCACAGACATATGCAGGCTTTCAATCTTTTCATTCAACATATTTACCTTGCAGTGTTTTGAAAGTATTTTGAGAACTATCTTGTAGGTCTTTAATTACCTGTTCTATTTTCTGTTTATTTTGAATGGGAGTCGGGGATTCCTGGACTTGCCATTTTTCTTTTGTTTCTATGGTTTTTTTTGCCTATTTGGAAACAAAAGCAAATCCAATACCACAAGAAAACACAATTTAAAGTAAAAAACAAAAAAATAAACAACCCCTCCCCCCCAAAGCCCAGTCTGTATTTGCACAGACTTTAGAGGTTCAAAATCATAGATAGGTACTCACCTATTCATCTTTCTTTTTCTTTGTTGGGGGTGGGGAAATTGTGGTTTGGGAGTTGAGATTAGGTATAGTTGTAGTCAGTGAAAAAAAATCTGTTGTTAGTAATAAACAAAACTGAAAGGATAGCAAGATGAGCCACTTATACACAATCAAAAAGATAACAAATACTGTCTAACTTGTAGACAAACAATTAGGGATGAATGGACTAAAGAAAATGAAGAAAGTGGTGCTGTGGCTCAAGTAGTAGGGCACTAGCCTTGAGCCGAAGAGCTGAGGGACAGCACCCAGGCCCAGAGTTCAAGCCCCACGACTGACAAAAAAGAAAAGAAAATGAAGAAGTAGACAAGGACCAGAAATAAAAGAAAACATTAAAATTAAATTAAAGGAACATTTAAGTGATATAATAAAAAACAGAGGGAGGACCAAATAAGAATAGAAGAATGTAGAAAAGGAAAGGAACAGAAGGAAGAGACTTGAGACCTAAATTCCAAAAAACTTTTAACAAATCATATTTAAAATAAGAATAAAATTAAAAATACTAAGACTGATAGAGTAATGAACAATTGAGTAATCAAAAATATAGACTGAATTAATTATGCATGCAATTAAGAAAGAAGCCTAGTAATCACCATAGACTGTATATCTAGGACTAAAGAGAACAGCAATGAAGAAGAAGAGAAAAAATTGTGAACAAACAATTCTCCAATTTGTTTGGGGGACCTTATGTCTCCCTGATGTCCATTATTCAATCTCTTGGAAGAGTCTTTGGTTTCCTAGTAGTGGTCACCTTTCCTTGTGGTTTAGTTGGATGCAGAAGCCTTCTTGATACGGACTGTGGCTATTATCTGGTTATCCCCACTCAGGCCTGTCTGAACCTTATACCTCATAACTTGTAATTCAAAGTGATCAGATGAATTCTCAAATCAGTTTAAGAGGGCAGAAAATAGTTCTGCCTTACAAACGTGGGGAGTCTTTAAGGCCTCATCCCAGCCTAACAGGGGGAGGGCGGCTTTTTGTGGGTGTGGTAGAGCAGGAAGTAGGTGGCTGTTTTGTGTGGCAAATCTTTGCAAGGGAGCTTGCTTGTGGGCAGTACTGCTGGGTGTCCAGAAGCAGTGGCTTTTACCAGAAGGGCTGGCTCTTCTGATCCTCCTTATAGCTCAGCCTGGAACTGCCCTCAGCTTTTATGTCCTGCTCAGTATTTTTACTTTGAGTGAGCTTTTTCAGACTTTTTGATTTGTGATTCAAAGGTGCAGAGCTAACTTTGGGGTAAGGTACAATTTACCTGGAAGGCTGAGTTTGTCTTTGTTCACTGCTGAGGGGCAGGGCTGCCTCCCTGTGAGAGGGCTTGCCTTCCCCTGGGGCTGGGCTACTTCCCCCTGGGCAGGGCTTCCTCCCCTGGAAGATTATTTCTCCCTGGGTGGAGTAACCTCCCCCAAAGAGGAGCTTCTTCACCCTGGGTGGAGCTTCCTCTCCCTGGGAGGTGGGGAGGGGCGGGGCTGCTTCCCATGTCCCAGGCTGTCTCCTCCTGGGCTGCTTTTGGGTTTTCCTCCAGAGAGAGGAGGTGCAAGGATATCAGATTCCTTGGCCCTCTTCAAAAAGTCACCACTTCTCTGGCAAGTGTCTCTGGCCAGGTACTCTGGAAGGTTCTATACCACTTTCAAAGATGGCATTCTTCTTGGGTAGGAGGAGGGTTTCCTTCCAGATGCTGTTCATTTGGAGGGAGGGAGAAAGGATGTCTTTTATGGGATACTCAAGTTGCCCTTGAGGTTCTGGACCATCGGTGATGTGCGAGTGTTCTCTGTGTTTGTCTCTGGCCAGCTTGGATGTAGATCTCCATTTCTGGCCTTGAAGTTTAGCTGCTGGTAATTGGAAGCCTGCGAGCATGCGCCCTGCTTCCTTTGCCTGATTCCCCAGCCTCCGGCACCGCTGCCAGCAGGTGCTTAATTCTGTCTTCTTAAGCAGACTGACTGTAATTTTCTTCTTCGGTATAAATCTCTGTGTAATTACAGCTTACTTGGTGTGACTCTCTAGATGTGGATAATTTGGTGGGACCCTAAACTCTTTCTTCAGAGAGAGAATTGTTGGTCCCCTGTTAATTTTCTGCCATCTTACCTGAGTCATCCAAATTTTGTATTATGTGTAGTGACATTTTTCATCTTTCTTGCGAATTAACTAAATATATGTATGCCCTATGTATATACATAGAGGTATATGTACAACCTTATACACATATGCATGCCTATTTATATATACCAAACATTTAATAAATAGGTATGAATATGTATCCACACATATATCTATGTGCAAATTATCATGCCATCAAGATCATGACATTACACTTTTGAAAATTATGTATAATTTATGCCATAAACATTTACGCATAACTCTCCATCAGTCCTAACTGATTAAATATATGTGTGTTTTAAAATACATCACACTTCCTTCTTGGATATTATATATTTCATAATGTGTTTTATACTTCTTATTCTATTTTATTGGTCTTATAGAGAGTATATAGATTGTATCTTGCATTTCTCAATCTTTACTTCAAGATTGCCTTTTAAAGAAATAATATTAAATATTTAAAAGTCTGTGCCCTTAACATCAATTTGTATTTTAAACTTTTTACTTTTATCTTATCTTGTGTCTTAACTCAGAGTCTTTTTGATTGGTTTGACTGTATTTGATTTTATGAAAGAATTATAGGATTTTGGAGCTAGAATCTTCACTGAACATCAAAGACTAGAGATGCTTGACTTTGAAGCAGCTGGTTTGGCCACAGCCTCTGTTTCTCCAGCCTGGCTTGTCTGACCTAATCACATGAAAGGCTTGAAGTCGCTTTTCTGCCCCAATGCCCTTAAAACACTGTCACTTTCTTTATATTCTTGAGATGCAAATAGAGAAGGAAAAAATGACAAATAGGTGCACTCCCCATATGCTTAAGTCTAGATGCCAAGAGCTCCTATTTTCTCAAACAACTTCTTTTGCTCTGATGATTTTTAGCATATCTTTCTTAGTCAGCTCATAAATCTTGTACAGCTTTATCTTATAGATAGTATTTTGCTGGAGGACATTTCAAATCTGCATGTGCCTAGAAGGGACAGTGATTTTATTTAGATTATTTAATATGAATAACTAAACAGCAAGGGTATATTTTAATGCTTCCATCAGTTTTATGTAAAAGTGGGATGATGTCATTATAAAATAAACATAATACTTTGTAAAACAGTGCATGGTGAACTGCCTTAGGTATTTTGGGGAGATTATTTGGAGTTGTGTGCTAATGTCTCCTTCAGACAATTTTTGCAGATAAGCTTTAAATCAGTTTATAAAATACCCAAGAACACTGACTGATAAAGAGCAAAGGTTTATTTGGGGTCACAGTTTCGCTGATTTCAGTTCATGATGAATTGACTGCCTTGAACTGTGCCTCTCACTGTCAGGCAACATACTATGGCAGGATCCAGTGGTGCTGTAGAACTTCCCTTTTTAAAACAAGGGATTAAAAAAAAAGGATGAAAGAGAGTGGGTTCCCACAATTCCCTTCAAGGTTCCCACCATTCCAGAAGGCATGAAGACCTCCCCAAATGCTCTCCTCCTACAGCTTCTACCAATTCCTAATAGTAGCCTGACCAGACAGCCTATGAGACACAAGTTGAAACTATAGCACTGTTTTTGGCACTGTCACTAAGCAATTTATTTGCAAATAGAGTACATTTTGCATACAACAAATTTACATGTACATATCAATACAAATATGCCATGTTAAATGTATTTCAACATTTTGCATTCTGGTGTGTTTATATAGCAAACTTATAAATGTATGTAATTTTCTGTGACATATATTTTTTCCAACATCACAACTATGAAGATTTGCAGGCTAAGAGAAGGTAGTTTAAGGTCCACTCCTGGATGGTGAGCAGACTCTACTCTCCTCTCGGCAAAGCCTCCACCCAGTACCTGCATTACCTAGGCAACTGGCACACCTGGATGAGCTCACATCTAAATTTGATGTGGCCACACCTTTCTCCACTCATACCCTAGATAAGGCCTCGCCCGCCCAGGCCCAGACGCTCTCTCTCCCAGCTATCTCTTTCCCAGCTCTCTTTCCCACCTCATTCCAGGTCTTTCCCAACCATGTGGAGGACTAATGTGGCCTGGTGCCAGCCAGAACAATGAAAAACCTACCCCTTACCTGAATACCATTGTGCGTGATGCTGTTCTTACTCAGCTACCTCTTTTTAAAAACTAAACATAAAAGGTGCCAGAACCTGGGGAGGGCTTAAAGTCAGGATAGGTGGGATTCCTCTCCTTTCTTCTTCTTCTTCTTTTTTTTTTGTTTGTTTTTTCCCCTTTTTTGCTCTGAGGAATACCCATAGTTCTGACGGCCTTTTGCAAACCCGTCTGTCTGCTGGGGACACAACACATCGATACCATTGCTGGCCTTCACATCCACGTCCACACCACTTCTCTACTCCGGTGAGTGAATCTACTCTCTACAGTTCTCTGTTGCTTAGTCTCTGTCCAGACGTGGCGCCACACCAGAGAGCTCCTAAGGCCTTTAGCCAAAAGGCCGGTCACCTCTGAAGCTGAGGACACTTGGTTTTGGGGGCTTGGGCATTTCTATCTAGAGGGCTTTGGGGGAAGTCGGGACGCCGCTTCTGCCTGGTCAGCTCTCCTTCACTCATTAGACTGACTCTCCTACACATTTAATGGAGTGCTGTGAGTCACACCCTAGCGGTGAAACCCCTCCTGCACTCCCTGGAAAGCCAAAGTGCCTCATTTTATGCCATTCTCAGATGTAGACAGTTTTTGCCACTGCAATGGTAAATGGTCAGAAGTCTGTTTACTTTCAGGCTCTCTTTGCTCTCTCTCTGCCATTCATGTCCAACTTTCCCTATCTCTCCCTTTCTCTTTTTGGCTTGTGCCCTGAAGAGTATGACGCAAGCTGCGTCCTGGGGACCTTAAAGGTTACCCATTCTAGGTTTGAAAATTGTGAGTTTCTATTTGTTCAGGGTTTCTTTGCATTTTTTCATAAATTCGCCATCTTGAATTTGCCATCTTGGCCACATGGTGGGTTAAGGGTTTGGCCCCCTCTGACCCTTAACCTTCCACTAAGTTTACTACTCCATCCATCTATTCTAAGGTGCCTTGCTAACAAGTTGCTGTTTTCACAGGCCCTGGTAAGTGAGTCCCAAACATCTGATGTGCTTTGCTGCAAAGATGTCTACACATTGTTGTCAAAATTTTAGGTTTTGAGTTTTGCCTTTTTTGTTTTGTGTTGTTTATTCTATTACTGACTATGTGGTTCTAAAATACTGGGCATATCTGTGCTAAAATTCTCATCACATCTAATGAGTTTTGTCATTGCAGAATATTTGTTGGTCCATTCTTGATAAGAACCAGGTAAACTCTACTTATTCTACTTAATCTCCTAGTTGCTTTAATTAGAAATAATTTGTGGCAAAGATTGCAGTTTAAAGCCAGCCCGGGCTGAAAAATCCCTGACTCCATCTCCCAACTGACCTGCAAAGAGCCAGGCTGGAAGCATGGCTCAAGACTCTTATCTCGAACCAGCAAACACTGCAAGTGGTACTATAAAGTGGTTCAGTGCTGGCCTTGAGCAGAAGTGCTCAGGGACAGTTCCCAGGCCTTGAGTTCAATCCTCCTTGAATACCTACTGGGACAAGCCATCCCAGCAATGAGCACCTAGGCTCAGCCAGTCTGGGGAACAAGGGAACATGAAGAGGAGTAAGAGGAGATGATGTCACATCAGCTACTTTGTGCCTGCTCTTTCAAAATTAACCAGAGTCGGGAGGTCAGTAGAAGTAAGAAGCCTGCCCATCCAATGTCTATACCTGTCTACCTATTAACTGGACAGGAATTTATATTCCTGCCTTTGTTACCTGACTTCTCCTCTACCTAGTCACCAGATGTCAGAAGTAGCTAGGGACATTTCTACCAACATTTTAAGCCCCAAGTCCTTCCTCTTGCCATTTATTTACTCTCTAGTATTTTTTTTCCAGCCCCTCAATGCCTCATGAGACTTCTCCAGACTTCATCTAAGGACTCACACTACCAAGGCACAGTTGCTGCTCGCTGCCTTCTCTGGGAGAGAACCAAATTCCAGACTTTTACTCCTAATGTCAATGTCCCTTGTCAGCAGGAAGTAGCCAGAGAGAATCTGTGCCCTATTTCATGATTATTAAAAGGCTGGAATGTAAGGTCCACTCGTGGATGGTGAGCAGACTCCACCCTCCTTGTAGCAATGTCTCCACCCAGTACCTGCGTTACCTAGGCAACTGGCACACTTGGATGAGGTCACATCTGAACTTGAAGTGGCCACACCTTTCTCTGCCCATACCCTAGATAAGGCCTAGACCAGGCCCAGATGCTCTGGCTCCCAGCTATCTCTTTCCCAGCTCTCTCTTTTCCAGCTCTCTCTCTTTTCCAGCTCTCGCTCTTTACCAGCTCCTTTCCCACCTCTCTTTTCCAGCTCTCTCTTCTCTTTTCTAGCTCTTTTCTAGCTCTTTCCCAGCTCTCTCTTTCTCAGGTCTTTCCCAGGCCTTTCCCCACTGTGTGGAGGGCCAACATAGCCTGGTGCCAGCCAGAACGATGAATAAACCTATCTCTTTTTAAAAACCAAACAGGTAGAATAATACTTTAATTACATATTTTGTTAAGGTCATGTTATCCATTATTGCAATGATTTTCTTTTAATTTGAAGCACAGGAATTGAATTCAGGGTATCTAACATTCCAGGCTAGTGTTCTACTACTCATCTACACCCACAGCCCTAATATATCTGTTTTAGTTGACAAATAATACTTATATAGATTTATAGGATATAATGTGATGTTTACACTCATATACACATTATAGAAAGATGAATAAAATTAGCATATTCATCGTCTCACTATCTTATTTTTCTGTAGTGAAAATAGGGAAAAAGTCAATTATTTCATCAGTTTTGAAATGTAAAATATGTTATTATTAACTTCAGTGAGGACACAGTATTATAGATCATTAAAAGTGATCCCTTCAGCTGGGTGCCTGGTGTCTCAAGCCCATAATCTTAGGAAGCTGAGAACTGAGGATTGCAATTTGTTTTTGTTTTTTTTAATGTTTATTATTGCAAAAATACTGTACAGAGGGATTATAGTTACATGAGCAAGGTAATGAGTACATTTCTTATCAAGCATTGTTGTCTCCTTTGTTTTTCCCCTACCTTCCCTTCCCTCCCATCTCTACAACTACACTCCCCTGCACCCTCCCCCTAAATTGTAAAGTTCATTTTTCAATCTAGGATTGCAATTTGAAGTCAGCCCAGGGAGTCCATGAGACTCTTATCTCCAATTAACCATGAAAAAAACCTGAAAGTAGATTTCTAGCTCAAGTAGTAGAGTACTAGCCTTGTGAAGAAAAGCTCAAAGACAGAGCTCAGGTCCTAAATTCAAGTTCTCCCCCTTTCCCTCCCCAAGTTACTTTTTCAGTACTGAAAGGTTGTAACCATCAGAACCTAGTCTTTCTGCATAACTCTTCCCTCCCTCCCAGCTTCTTCTAATTACCTTCCAACTTCCTATTTGTCTGAAATGAACGTTAAAGATTACAGGTATGAGATCTTCCAATTTCATCCAAGTTGTCACATAAAACAGAATTTTCTTCCTTTGTTAAAGGCTGTATTTATTCTATGGTGTTTGTATATCAGTCACATTTTCAGGAGTCATCTCCTGATGTATATTTAGTTTAGTTCATGCTTTTACCATTGTGAATAATGTTGTAATGAATAAGAGAGTATAGATGTTTTTTCAATATACTCAATCCATTTTCTTGGATATAAATTCACTAGTGAGATCATTGGAACATATAGTTTAAATTTTTTTCATGATCTGTGTACTATTTTCATTAATGTTTGTATGAATTTCTATTCTCACCAACAGTGTACAAAGAGTCCCTTTATTTTGAATCCTCTCAAGGACTTCTCAAGGTTTGTGTCTTTTGATAAAAGCCACTCGGATAAGAGTCAGATGGTAACTTACTGTAGTTTGATTTGCATGTACCTAATGTTTAGTGATATTGAGTATTTTTTACTCATTGGGCAACTATACATCTTTCTTTTAGAAATATTTGTTTGATATGCTGTGCATTTTTTTTTGGGATCCAGTTGTGGGGCCTGAACTCTGGGCCTGGGCGCTGTCCCTCAGCTCTTCATCTCAAGTCTAGAGCTCTACCACTGGAGCCACAGCACCACTTCTGGCTTTTTTCTTTTTGCTTATGTGGTGCTGAGGAATCAAACCCAGGGCCTCATGCATGCAAGGCAAGTGCTCTACCACTGAGTCACCTTCCCAGCCCATTCTGTGCATTTTTAAATTGATGTTCTGCTATTGAATTGCTTGGATGCCTTATACATTCTGGATATTAACATTTTTTGCAAATGTATAATTTTCAAATTATATTTTCCATTATTTATGTCATATTCTCAACAGTTGAGAAACTGTTGTCTGTAATGGTGAGCTGGTGATAATGAGGGAAACCAAATGAAGCATAAGATCACCAGTTTAAGACCAGCTTGTGATACACTTTTAAACTGGAGTTGTGGTTTAAGTGGTAGAGCACCATTTGTAAGCAAAAATACCCAGCAAAAGTAGGAGTCATTAAGTTCATACTCTAGTACCAGCATATACAAACAGAAGTTAGAAGGTGCAGATATTTTATATATATATATAAATCAAGATTTTGTAATGTGATGTAGTTTATTTTGTGTAATTGTGCTTTTATTTTCTGTGAGTTGGGATTCTGATTAAAAAAATAATTTTTTTGTGGGGGAGGGGTGTCCGGTCGTGGGGACTGAACTCTGGGCCTGGGCGCTGTCCTTCAGCTCTTCAGCTCATGGCTAGCGCTGTACCACTTGAACCACAGCGCCACTTCCGCCTTTTTTTCTTTTTGCTTATGTGGTGCTGAGGAATCGAACCCAGGGCCTCATGCATGCAAGGCAAGCGCTCTACCACTGAGCCACCTTTCCAGCGCTTAAAAAAATAATCTTACGTATAACAATGTATGAATTTCCCCTTCTTTCTTCTATTAGTTTCATAGTTTCAGGTTTATGCATAGGTCATTAGTTCACTCTGAGTTGATTCATGAGTGATAGAGGTCTGGTTTCCTTGCCCTACACTGAATAGCCTGTTTTCCAAGAACTACTTACTGAAGCCTGAGTTTATTCTAATTAATGTTCTTTCTTCCTTGATCAAAGATTATTTTCTGTAGCCATGTGGGTTTATACCCTTGGTCCTTATTCTGTTCCATTTATTTGTGTGTTGGTACACCATGCTAGGTTAATAGCTTTGCAGTTTTTTTAAGTCAAAGAGTCATGCTTCTCTCTCTTGTTTTAAAAATTGCTTTGGATATTCAATTTTGTTGTGGCTACATACAAATTTGGGGATAGTTTTCTGAATAATATCATTGATATGCACAGGTTTTATGCTTTGGGTTTGGAAGAATTAATATTTTTATAATAGTAATTGGGAGATGAATATAATCAAAATAAATTATATATATGAAACTTGAAATTTTTATTTTTATAATCAATTTATGCTGATAAAAGGTTTTAGAAAATAATATGTCCATATTACCAAAGTAATCAATGAGTCTATCATACCAATATTTATTAGTACCAACTAGGTTTTATTTTACATGTTCATTTATGTAAACCGTGCATCTTTTCTTTCATATCATTTTTTTAAAAAAATTTTATTGTAAAGGTGATGTACAGAGAGAGGAGTTAAGTTCCATAAGTCAGATAATGAGTACATTTCCTTCTGAACAGTGTCACTCCTTCTCTCATTCTCTCCCAGGTTTTCCCCTCTGGACTTCCCTCCCCCCAGAGTTGTATAGTTCATCTCCAATTGAGTATCTAGTAGGTTCAACTGCTGAATTAGATCACCCTTCGTCCTACCATTTCTGTGTTTCCGCATCTCCTCCCCAAAACAGATTAACTTACAAGATATAAGGTATAGAAATTAAAAAAAACAAACAGCAACTAAGGAGAAACACATACACACACACACACACACACACACCAAAGGCAAGATTAAAAAAGCCTTCTTGTTTCTATTTTTGGATTTCATTTCTGTAAACATCATTTTAAGTGATCATATGCATATAATTTTGTGTTCCTCTCCTAAGAAATCCTCCTTTGGTATCACTGTAAATATTTAGAGTACTGTTTAATTTATCAATTTCAAATATAATTTTTGTCTTTTAACAAATATTGTGTTGTTTACTTGTAGATTTAGAAGCATATTCTAATTATTACAAATGAGGGAAACCATGCAACCTATGTTTTGTTGGGTCTGGCTTACTTAGCTTAATATAATTTTCTCTAAGTCATTCCTTTTTTTATGAATGGTGCAATATCATTCTTTCTAAAGAAAGCATAGAATTCCTATGTATGTATGTATGTATGTATGTATGTATCTATCTATACATTTTCTTGATTCATTCAGCGTTGAGAGGCATCTGGGTTGATTCTAGATCTTGGCAATGGTAAACAATGCTGAAATGAACATGGTTGTGCTAGTGGCTTTAGTGGGCCTTGTTTGTGGTCTATTGGATAAATGCCCAGAAGTGGAATTGCTGGGTCATAAAGAAAGCAGTATGGAGGTTCCTCAAAAGACTAAAAATAGATGATTATTGGGTTTTACAACCTAAAGACCTAAAAGGTGGAAGGAATAGTTCTTTCCTTTGTGACAGCTGTTTAAATATTCTCTATCCATCTCCTAAATCTTCACTGCCAGCAAACTGGTTTACAATACTGCATTTTCCATTGACCTGTAGCATATCAGCCTCCAAATCAGTCTTATGATATTTGTCTCCCAAACCCCATCTGACTTTCTTTCCTACTGTAGCCACAGTCATTATGATTTCCCAAATTATTTAAGTTCTTTGACTTTTTCATTTGAAAGATAGGAATATACATAGTTCCTAGTCTCTGGATGCTATGACTCACTCAAGTGAGTTAACACTACCATTTTTATATAATAGAACATCTCCCCCATAATGCAACTGTGGAATGTCATTATCATGATCAAAACTATCTTGCATGAAACTCATGAAGTTTTATATACTATTCTCTTCAGAATAGAGTGCAAAAGTTTCAACATGACTTGCAAAGCCTTGTATGATTTTGCACTACTTCTCCACTCTCAACTAGAGGCAAGTTGTATCTAATTCACAGTGCTTGTCACATGCTAGTATTCTTGATTTTTTTCCATTCCTCCATCATTCTAATTCCATTCCTCCATCATTCTAACTCTCCTCCTCCTCTTCCTCATCTTCCTCCTCCTCCTCCTCTTCTTTTTCTCTTCTTCTTCTCGTCCTCCTCCTTCCCCTCCTCCTCCTCCCCCTCCTCCTCCTCCTCCTCCTCCTCCTCCTCTTACTCCTCCTCTTCCTCCTCCTCCTTCTTCTTCTTCTGTCAGATTTTCAACGTGCCTTTCAATTTTGTTAATTTTTTCAAAGAACCAACTCTTCATTTTGTTATTCTTTCTTTAGTTTTCTTGATCTCTAATTCATGTATTTCTGATTTAATTTTGATTATTTGTTTCCATCTCCTGGTTTGGGGTTTGGCTTTCCTCTTTTTCAAGGAGCTTAAGGTGCATCAATAGATTTTTCATTTCTGATTTCTCCAATTTGCTGATGTAGGTACTCAGATCTATAAATTTTCTTCTGAGTACTGCCTTTGTACATCCCAGGGGAGCTGATCTTTTATATATTCATTTTTGTTAAATACCATAAACTTTTGAATTTCTATTCTGAGCTCTTCAATAACCCACTGCTCATTAAATATTGTACTGTTCAGTCTCCATAAGTTACAGAATTTTCTATGGTGACTTTTGGTGTTCAGCTCTAATTTTATTCCATTTCTGTCTGACAAAATGCAGCAAATACTTTCAATATTTCTGAAATTGCATAGATTTGATTTGTGGCCTAAAATGCTAATCTTTGAAGATAATGAACTTTATAAAACCTTTTCATAAGGCCCAGAAGAAACTAGACACAGTGCTTTATAGGCATATGGTCTATCTAATATCAAATAGCATTACTATTTCTATAGAATAAAATATAGTTTTAGAATTTTTAGAATAAAACAGTTTACTGTATCTACCATAATGGAAGCAAGATACTATAGTAAATATAGCACATTCACGTGATGTTTCTTTGAGATGTTATCTAAAGATTCTAATTGTTAGCTTGAAAACAAGAACTTGTGAAGTTTGTTGCTCTTTTGAGCTTTAGGACTCATCACCCTTTTATATTATGCCAATCACAGGTTTGGATTCTAACTCTTTTTGCACTTGTAAATGTACAGACATGAATCAACTAGATTTTTAACTTGGTAAAAACATATATTCCAAATATTTTAGATTCAAATATTTTAGATTATTACCAACAACATTTGGGGTATTTATTGAAGAAAAGTTGTTTTGGATCAATCAAGACTTGTTCAGTTGAGTTGTGACCTATAGGAAAACAATTTAAAATAAGTTAATAAAGCAAAGGTGTTGATATGTGATGATAGTACCATCTAGTTGGAAAGCTGAGACAAGAGGATCCGTTTAGTCCAGAAGTTCAGACCAAGCTTAGGAAACATGTTCCTTCAAGTGTTCAGTTTGGTGCATATATGAATAGTTGGGACGATCAACCTGTATATTTCTTATATAATTAGAAATATTTTTCTTTAGAGGACCGCTGTTTTTATTTGACCTTATTTGCTAAGTAACTATTCCCAGAACACCACCTCCATACCCATGTCGTTGGGGAGACAGGTGGCTGACAGCCTTTTCCACACATTGTTTTTAAAATTCCCTTTTCCCCACAATCATCCGGCGCTGGCATGAGTCTGACTCACCTGCTGGATGATTCCGAGTGAGTGACCCTTAGATGACCTTGCTCTCCTTTATGCCAACATTTCCCAGCCTGGCATACACAAGAGATGAGTTCCAAGAGATCTTATGAAAACTTAGCTTCACAAAGAGAAAACTTGGAACCCTGGTGTCTATGTTTTATTTTGTCTTGTTATCTATGGTTTCTATGCAGATATTATATCAAGTTCATCAATGAAATAAAGTGGATAGACATTATCAACTAAATGCCACAACTTACCACAATGGTTAATTCTGTATTGTTCTTTTGTTTTTAGTCAGGAGTTGCTTTCTTCATTCAATCTTAACTGGAAGGGAGTATTCAAGAGTTTCTTTCTAGAACAATAACATCATTTTCAAAATATATTTTTAATGTTAGTTAAAAATTTTTATTACCTTTAAGTAGTTGTATAAAGGAGTTTCCACTCAATAAAGCACTTTATGAATACAGTTTATCCAGATTAAGTTTACCCCTTTCAAAATTCTCTATCCGTTCCAATCCATCCTTCCCCTAACTTTTCTTAATTTTGTAGGATATGTATTGAAATTATTTAAAGTTCGTATTTCATATAAATACATATTGAACACAGAACCAGAGAGATGGTAAAGTTGGTTCGAAGAATATTTGTACACATCTATGTAATCAGCCAGAAGTAGGGTAGATGAATACATCTGCTAAATGAAAAACTGACTGATATACTAAAATGTAATTGTGTTAAAAATCTATCAGTTATCAGATCTCAGTCTCCTGAGTAGCTAGGATTACAGGCGTGAGCCACCGATGCCCAGCTTATTTCTGTATTATTTTCCCGACTCTCTGTGTCTTTATTTCTCAAACAGTGAAATTTTGGATAGGACTATTGGTACATGAGTGTGATATAGAAAAAAATAGGATTAGGAAAATAGTAAGTAAGGAAATAGTAAATTTGATGGAAATATTGAATATACATATATGAAATATCAAACTGAACTTCCTTTAAATAATTAGCATACACTAAAAATATGGATACAGGAATGTAAAACAGACCTTATAGAGGGAATGAATACCAAGAAGGTGAAAGAAGAAGGAAAAGTAGGATGAATACAGTCAAAATAATTTATGGACACATGTGAAAATGAAACAGTATTTTGGTTTGGAATTGGAATTAGTTTGGCAAGTGGAGGATGGGGATGAGAGAGTGGTAGAACAGGTGAATTTTATCAAAGTAAAATATATACATGTAAGGATATGGTAAAATGATACTTCTGTACAACTAATTGTTGCTAATAAAATGTGACAAAAGAAGCAAATGAGAACAGTTAAAGTAGGAAAGAAATAATATCTTGGCACTATTTCAATATTTTGATTATGTTCTTAATTATTCTAGAGATACCAATTTTATTAATCATAGCTTTAGGAGTCTTTAACATGTCAAGCTTTGGTATAAAAACAATTTAATTTTTCCATCTCAAGACATATAGCTTTATATTACTATAATCAATCAAGATCTTAAGCTTTATGTTCTATTTATATAACTACATCTACTTTTTTCACTTCAGTAAAACACAGAGAAATAAAAAGAAAAATTAGCTTCCTCTGAAACATTTGCTGAACATCAGAAAGATGCATACTTATGGGAGAAATTTAGTACTGATAATTTGGCAAAGTTTGTAATTTACCAGTGTATGTATATAATTGGTCCCCAATCACTTGACCTATAAATGAAGAACTGGATATCAGGCTCTGTGATGCATGTTTTTATGTCCACAATCTTTTCTCTCTTCCTCCTAGAAATGCCTTCTCAACAATCTGTAGGGATGCTTTAGAAAAGTGAACTTTAATGAGGTAATTACTAAGAGTTCAGTCTAAAAGATCTAATAGCATGAAAATAATCTTTTTAACTGACTAAATAATTGTGAAAGAATGTGAACTATCTAATCTTCTGTAATAGAAAACCAGTGCCTACTCATTTTGGCCTTAAGTTGCAAATCAGATCATGCAAATGTGGAAGAGAAGGAAAGCAGAAGTTGCTAAAGTCAACCAGGACAGTTGGTTTCAACTGATGATCTAAAAATAAATCAGGTAGAGTCTGATAGTGGAGGAAATTTAACATGATGATGCAGAATATGACTGGGATCCTAGGTTCTACTCACACTCTTCCATGGCGTCTTCCATGTGTCTCTCTTTAATCTAATTTCTTATTTTGTAAGTTAAAGTAGTTGTGCTAGATATTCCCTAAAGTCCATTTTTAACTTTAACATTTTGAGTCCCTTAAGGAATCAATAATAAAGGATAACGTATACATAGCAATGCTATATTCTTAAAAGTTTCCAAGGACTCTCCATTCAAGCAGAACATGGTAAGTAAGAATTTTTTTCTCAATTTTATATACACAATTGCACACCTAACCAATGATTATGTATGTAAAAAGCTTAGTAAATATCTCTAAACGTGCGTTACTACTATTGACTAAAGAGTTAGTAAATTGATATGTATTTCACCCACTCACTAGCACTGTCCCCACTTGAGATGCTATACTAAGGGGATGCAAACAGCCATGTTTCTTTCTATTCTGCTTTTAATATACCATCTTTCATAGTCTTCATTCCTACCAAGAAGAAAAAAATGGAAAAGGACTTAGAAAGAGATACAGTGTAATTTTACTTTGTTTTGCTTCTTTAAGAAATTTTATGTAAGGGTTGATGGGTGGAGGTGAGTGGAGTTATAAAAGTAATATGAGTAAAAATAAATCAATAAGGCAATGTCATTAAGAAGAGAGAAACTAATCTTATAAGGGCAGAAGGAATACCATTCTATTGTAATGATTTGAAAGGAAAGCAGTAGGAATATGGATGAGAGCAACTGAATGTTTTATACAAAGAAAGTTGAAATTCAATGATGCTGAAGATTTCTTCTAATAATAATATTGTTGAACAAGTTGGAAGGATAGGTTGTGATTCAGAAGAGGGAGATGAGGCATTTATCTAAGTAATGTTTTTAGAAGATCATAGATCTGGGCTGACATTAGAGATTAATCATATAGTACAAAAGTTTTCTTCTTGATAGAAGAACTTCATACATAAAGAAAAACAATACAAAGGCATTGATATTTTTATTTTTTTGTTAGTTGTCGGGCTTGAATTCAGGGCCTGGATGCTATCCCTTTGCTATTTTGCTCAAAGCCAATGCTCTACCACTTGAGCCACAGTGCCACTTCCAGCTTTTTCTGAGTAGTTTATTGGAGATAAGAGTCTCATGTGCTTTCCTGCCTCAGCTGGCTTTGAACCATCCTCAGATCTCAGGCCCATGAGTAGCTAGGATTACAGGCATGAGCCACCAGTGCCCAGCTTAATATTTACATAATGAAGATAAGTGAATCGAAAATTGGTAGAAACCAAAGTTACAGAAAAAAAGATGTACATTGGTCTTCTTACCCCAAACCCTAGGATAATTTTCATATAACATAATCTAGTTTCCTGCAAACAAAATGATAATTTTCTTTGACACTATGAACGTTATTTTTTCTTGCATATTATGAAGTTTTAGAAAATCTGGCATTTGATCTGCTAAGCACACTTGGATGAACAAGATGAATTATGACTTGCTTTTTCCCTTTGAACTTCCTTGTCTATAAATGAAAATATTGCTGATTTGTAAAGTAAGATACTACTCTCAGTTTATAGGATGAAATATAAGTGAGTATTTCTTTTAGACAAGGGTAGAAACTGAAAAAATATGGTTATGAGCTAGGATAAAATAACTAGAGAATAAAAGAGCCTCTTGTATTATCCTTCAAAATGAAAAAATGAGCTCCAGTTGGTGAAATCACACAAAACTTCATGAAGTAATAAAATTAAGAAAGAAGAATTTTGAAAGTTGAATAGAACTCCAACAAATATTTTAAAATATATATTTCATCATCTTTATATAATTGAACAATGGAGTTTCCATTTGACAAACAGTGGCAAACATAATGCATATTGATCACCATCACCCTTTTCATCATTTTCTTGTTTATATAGTTATTTTGTTTTAAAAGCGAGGCTTTTACAGAAATAGGAAATATGCAAAAATTTTATTAAGTAAAATGTCAAGGTTGATTATAAAGATGTAGGTTCTATTGATTTATAAGAAAAGCAAATATGTAAGGAAAATAAATTATATGTGATATAATGAATAATACTGGGTACATAGTATATAATAGAAAATGAATAATATTGAATAATTTCAAGAAATGGTTTGTTACCAATTTTTATGGAAAGCTATGAATGTTATAAACTATTAAATGCATTGTGTAAGAAGATAGTAAATGATTCTACCAGAGTAAGACTTTAGGAATAGTACTAACACACTGAAACAAAATGGAGCTTAAATTGAAGTTGACTAATATAGGAAAGAAAGCTTGGAAGATTAAGATGGAGAAGAATGATGAGAGGGTGAAACTGATCGATGCCTTTTCTCATAAATTCACACATCAAATCGAAACTCCTTTATATAACTATTTAAAGATAATTTTAAGAGGAAAAAAAGAGTTTATAACTAATTTATAGGAAGTATTAATGAAAAGTGATACTTAAATGGAAGAATATATAGATTACTTAATGGTTTAAAGTCTGTAGAGATGGATGGAAGAGAATATTTTAACTAAATCAAGAAATAATTCATGGAGGAAACAAATTTCCTTTGTTTGACTGAATTTTGAAAGGATTTTGGTGATATTTGACAATGAGATCTAACAGACTGCAAGAAGTTGATGCTAATAGTTCAGGAATTAGTTAAGGCTAAAAATAATAATTTAAGGCTGGGAGCCAGTGGCTCATGCCTATTATCCTAATTACTCAGGAGACTGAAATATAAAGATGACAGTTTGAAACCAGCTCAGGTAGGAAAACCCATGAGATTCATCTCCAATTAAAGGCCAAAAAGCCAGAAGTAGAGCTCTGGCTTAAGTAGTAGAGTACTAGCTATGAACACAAAAGCTCAAGGACAACACCCAGGTTCTGAGTTCAAGCCTTAAAACTGATAAAACAAGCAACAACAAATCTATCAATCCATCTCTATAGATGTATCTATAGATATAGCTATATTTACCTATATATAGATATATCTATATATATCTAGATATCTATATCTAGATATGTCTGTATATAGATATCTAGATATCTATATATAGATATATGCACACATATATACATATGTATGTGTATACCTATCTTTTCATTGACTTAGGTTAAGTTTCCTTTGCTATTTTTGTGTAACTTTTATGTGCATGTCTTATACATCTTGTATCAATACTCCCCTAATTATTAAATCATAGAGTCCCTCTATTTCCCATTCCAATGTCAAGTATTATAAAATTGAATTTAATTGTGCATGTTATCTTGCATTCTTCAAAGTCACTTCTGGCCAAACCCACTTACTAGGTTTTTTGTTGGTGGTGGTGTTTTTGTTTTGTTTTGTTTTGTTTTTGTCAGTCGTGGGGCTTGAACTCTGGGCCTGGGTGCTGTCCCTGATCTCTTCAATGTAAGGCAAGCACTCTACCACTTGAGCCACAGCACCACTTCCAGTTATATGGTGGTTTATTGGAGATAAGGGTCTCACTGACTTTCCTGTCCAGGCTAGCCTTGAACTGTGATCCTCAGATCTCAGCCTCCTGAGTAGCTAGGATGACAGGCATGAGCCATTGGCGCCTGACCCACTTACTAGTTTTAACAAACTTGTTCTAAATTCAAAAAAGACAACACTGTCTGCAGTAATTATAGCTTTACTTCTACTTTCTAAATTAATGACACTTCATCTTGGCAAAACTAACATGAGAAGAATACATGTGGAGATAAGTATATTTATTTGTTACTGATTTTAGGACAAAACATTGAGTTTTTATCACTGCATATAAAATTCTAGGTTTTTTTTAACATATCTTTTAGAAATTACTTGTTTTCTGAATGTTTCTTTGTTTTCATGACTAGGCATTAGACTTATGTTACATATTTTCTCTTCATATGTTGAGATGTCATTAGATTTTTAAAATTCTGTTTGTGTGATGGTTTATGTGGAATGTCAAATATTAAACTACCCTTTGCACTCTTTGAAACAAAGCCCATTATCTCATCCTTAATTTCTTCTTCAATATTGATGAAATTCTGAGAGGTTAGTTTTCTGATATCCATACAAATATGGTCTTCTGATAATTCAATGTGAATTTTATGTCTGCTTAATTATTGTCTTTCAGGATTTTCCTTTGGTTGCTACCTGGCATTGCTTCAGGCAAACAATGAAAATAAACTCTACTACTAGACCCAGTTTGAAGTTTTAATTATTTTCTTTTTTACAATTAGCTAACAAAAATCTAATTACTTGATGCTGCCAAAGTACTAGACTATCTGGTCTCTGTGCCTCCTCTCATCTGATAGTAGTTATATCACTGCTAAACACACACACACACACACACACACACACACACACACACTAGAAAGCAGCAAAAACTGATTCACTTGTGTTTTAAATGGCATGGTTCACTTTTACCTTTTCAACGTTTTATAAAAAGGAATGCACAACTTTATGTTGTAATACATTTTGTTAATTTGCTGTCAAGCACCCTAAGTAAGACTAGAAGGAAAGGTGTTATCTTGTGAAGACTTCAATTTATCTTATTCTTAGGCTTTATTTAAAGCAGAAGGATCTGAACTACATGGGAAAAACATTCAGTGAAGAAGTGATTTGGAGTAAAAAGACACATATCTCTCCCTCCTTTGATCTTGACTCAAGATCAAGTGAGTAAGGATCTACTGATATACAAATTAGGAAATCTGTATTATATTTTATAAAGCGTAACTCATAAAGCATGATTCAGATTACTGAATTTAGCCACATGACACAAATACAAAAATTAACATGGACTCTGAAGTCCAAAACTCTAAGTGACTTACATGAATAAGCCTTTTATCTCCCTTTACCTCCCGGTCTTCCAGAAACAAGACAAGGACTAGTAATTGTAACAATGATACTGTTATACATATAAATTTCAAAGCAGAAGGATGATAAATGATTTAAAACTTTTTGTTATATAACATTGAAGACAAAGAAAATCCTTATTCTCTCTCTTTTTCATGTATCTGGCTCTTGGAGTGAAGAATATTGTCCACCTTCTTGCTCAGAATTTATTAGCTCTTGTCTAGAAAGCTGCTGGCAGATATGCTGCCGTTGATGGGTAGCAATGTCCTGGCCATGAGGAGTGCAAGATGGTACTAGCCTTTGGCTTGGTTTGGATCAAAGATTATAAGTGTCATGCTTTTAAGAATACGTTAGTGGGTTTTTCTACTTCATTTCATATTCAAGTGTTAGGTATCACTGTGTGAATCTGCCCAGAGAGTTCAGGAGGTAAGCAGCTTCCTGCTAGTGCTCCTGACAAAGAAGGTTTTGTCTTCTATATAACATAGGTAGAAATGGAATTTGTCATATGGTCCTTCAGTGATTCTAAAAAAGACCATTGGTTAATTGCCTTCCAATTCTTCTAGAGTATCTATTAAGTATTGTAGTTGCTGGAATTTCCATAATTCTTGATTCTCATCTTCATTTTTATCAAATAAGGGAATGCTGTGAGAATTCACTTTGTCCACTTCCTCTACTCAAGCTTAAGCAAGGGGCTCATGATAATAAATGACACGGACAGAAAAAAGAGGACTTTGAGTTTTAAGGACTGATGGCATGCAATATCAGATTAGTCTTGGCACTTAGAAATTTTCTTTTTCCTAGGACAACGCTTTTAGTGAACCTACCTCTTGACTTTGTCTATATGAATGGTTTGAACAGTGGAAGACCTATACCAAAGTCAGCTCTTACTCTGCAACCCTATGCCACCCTCTTCTGGTGGTATCCTATCACTGCAGTTTATCTTTCCAACCCCAGGTGTATTTATCATCTCTACATAGGGTGAGCGGTGGCCAAATTCGGCAGTGACAGGACCTCATAACCAGGCCGGGTTACAGGATCCAGGAAACAGACTCCTCTAAAAAAATTTGACATCTGGAGGTATGGTAAAGGTTTCATGTAGGGCCCAGAAAACCAGGCCACATCAGGGTGGTGATGCATTGTATTATTACTATATGCATTGTATTATGGGTGTGCTCCCAGCAAAAGGACAAACAGAGTGGTAACAAGAGCATTTTTTTTTTGGTCGGTCGTGAGGCTTGAACTCTGGACCTGGGGGCTGTTCCTGAGCTCTTCAGATCAAGGAGAGCTACCACTTGAGCCACAGCGCCACTTCCTGTTTTCTGGTGGTTAATTGGAGATAAGAGTCTCCATGGACTTTTTCTGCCCGGATTGGCTAGGAACCTCAATCCTTAGATATCAGCCTCCTGAATAGCTAGGATTACAGGCGTGAGCCACTGGTGCCGGGCTCAAGAGCATTATTTCTTATTAAGTCATACGTAGAATTACAAGCCGATAAATAAACTTTTTTTGGGGGTGGGGGTGGGGTCTGGTCGTGTGCCTGAACTCTGGGCTTTGGAGCTGTCCCTCAGCTCTTCAGCTCAAGGTTAGCGCTCTACCACTTGAGCCACAGTGCCACTTCCGGCGTTTTTTTCTGCTTATGTGGTGCTGCATGCGAGGCAAGTGCTCTACCACTGAGCCACCTTCCCAGCCCAAATAAGCATATTTTTCTGAACTCTTTCCCAGTTTCCAATTTGAATGATAACCATTATTGTAATCATTATTTCCATTTCTATCCTCATTTCATTTTTCTCCAAAATAGATTTTATTATCCAAAATACTGTACTTACTTTGTTCAGCATATGTTTATGTTATTAGAACATAAGCTCTGGGAAGATGCATTTTGTTTGCTTTTGTAATACTCTTGTTTTGATATTCCCAACATTTTTGTATTAGAGCTTGAGGAACCTATTACTGAAATACTTTCCAAATAAATAAATATCCATGAGAAATAATAAGTTTATTTACTTATTGGATACAGGTTGGATACTGGATATAGGTTGGAGTGACAATAAGTATATCATAAACATAATAAGTCTCCTAGTCTTGGTGCTTAGTAAACAAGTGCTAGGAACAGGGAAGTTAGTTAAGTTAGTGAAGTTAGTGATAAACAATGTAAATAGGGTTTCATTATGTAATGGACCATAATCAACGTCTTATACCCAGTCATTGAATATAAGCAAACAATGTTAGATTTTACCCAATACGTATTCCTCCATTTACACATACCTTAGTGGCTGGATTTACTAGTGTTTAATGTATACAGATTACACATTCTTTTTAAAAGAATATAATTAGATAAATTCAGCCCAAGATATGTAGCGGTACAATTTCTACCACAATCAAGATATCGAGTCTTACCAATAGTCCTAAACATTCCTTCCCAGGTTGCAATATAAACTAAGCTTGCAATATAACTAATTTCTCCCCCCAGTTCTCTCATATACTGAAATCTGATTCTGCTTTTTCAGTTTTGTCTCTTATATTTTGCAGTTCTAGTATTATACTATTGGGAATTGTGTCTAGGGCTTCATAAATGCTGGGCAACTTCACTACCAATTGAACCACGCCTCCAACCCATTAGCTTGGTATTTTAATTCAGAGACAGGATCTGACAAACTTTACCTGGCTTAGCCTCAAACTCATGATCCTCTTGCTTCATTTCTAGAGTAGTAGGTACTACAAGTATTTACCACATACTCATGTATGTTCTCTCTCTCTCTCTCTCTCTCTCTGTCTCTCCCCCTTCTGTCTACTCCCTTTCTCCTTCTCTTTCTCTGATTACTGTAGTTTTAACACAAATATTGAAATCAAATAGTGATTTATAGCCACTTTTGCTCTTTATTTTTAAAGTGTTTTGCTTCTTCCAGTTCTTTTACTTTCCAAAATAAATTTTAGATTTAACAAATATAATATTAAAAGTAAAAAGAGGTAGAGAGATTTACATAGTTCTAATTTAATCCCCAGATCATTTTGAGAAGTTGACTTTGCTGATAGATGAGTAAACTATTCTCCACTTACCAGCTTAAATTGTCATTCTCATCTTTTAGCAATTCTCCAAAGATTGAAGAGTTTTGATGCTATTTAGACACCTTTTAATCTCATTTCAACTATTCATTTTATTGCAATTTGGACATGAGTGCCTCCTAAAGTTTGCACCCTCTTGCCTTATCTGAAAATCACTCCGAAGAACACATATACCTAAGGATTTTTGAATTTCTTTGTTTTGGTTGGTCGTGGGACTTGAACTCTGGGCCTGAGCGCTGTCCCTCAGTTCTTCAGTTCAAGGTTAGCACTCTACCGCTTAAGTCACAGCACCACTTCCAGTCTTGGAGTGGTTTATTGGAGATAAGAATCTCACGGACTTTCCTTTCCAGGCTGGCTTTAAATCAGATCTCAGCCTCCCAAGTAGTTAGGATTACAGGCATGAGCCACCAGCGCCGGGCTGGGTTTTTGAATTTGTATTATCTTTAAGTAGTTGCACAAAGGAGTTACCATTCACCAGTTTATGAATAAAATGCAACCTCTCTGTATAGTATCTTTACAACAAAAAAGAAATACATATATATGTAGTATTGTATACTTTCTTCAAAATAATTGATTGATTAAATGTACTCAAATTTATAAGGATATAAGTCACACACTGAATAACTATAAACCAGTTGACCTAATTAATTACTATCACTAAGAAAACATTGGAATAATATTATTTAAAATGTACACAGAACAAAACCGAATTTTAAATCAATTTATCATTATTATAAAGGTGATATACAGAGCAGTTACAGTTACATAAGTCAGGTAATGAGAACATTTGGACAGTGTCACCCCTTCCTTTGCTTTCTCCCAGTTTTTACCTCCACCTCCACCCACAAATTGTACAATTCATTTTCACCATAGTTTCCAGTGAGTAGTGCTGCTGCATTTGTTTACCCATTGTCTCTCCATTTTGGTGACCCCATTACCCTTCCAAAGACAGATTAATCAACAAACAAGACAAAAAGGAAACAAAAACAGCAACAAAACAACTTCTTGAGAAACAGATTTTTAGTGGGCATGATAATACATGCCTCTAATCCCAGCTACTGGAAAGGCTGAGGCAGGAGGATTGACAATATGAGGCCATCCTGGGCTATGTAGTGAGTTCAGAGCCAGAGTGAGCAACTTAATACAATCCTGTTCAAAATGAAAAAGAAAAGGAGCTTGGATGAAGCTCAGTGGTAGAATACTTCCCTACTATGCACAGGTTCCTGGGTTCAGTGCTCAATACTGAAAAGAAAATGTCAACCAGATTCTGAACCTATAAAATAGCAGTTAATGAAAAAGTAATGTAAAGATTGCACATCAACTACAATATATTTCAATTAAAATTTCTCCCTAAAATAGGAAAATTGCTAAATATTCAGAAATAATATAAATAGCACATGGATAAAAAGAAATTTCAAAAGACATTATACAGCTTGTTTTTAAATGAGTTAAAATAAAATCTATCAAAGACACAGCTTAGAGAGAAATGTGTTATGATAATACTAGGTATGGAATTAAAGCTAAAGCCATGAGACTAACTTAAGAAACTAGAAAATGAACAAATTAAATTCCAAATCAGCAGAGTGAGAGAAAGATAAGCCTAAGAGAATAAATCAATGGAACAGAAATCAAAAACTAAAATTAAGAGACAAAATTAAATGAAACCAAGAGCTGGCTCCTTGACAAGATCAACACAATTAAGTATTTACCTAGACTGACAAGGAAAAATACACATTTCCTACATTAACAGTGAAAAAAAGACTGTATTTGTTCAGCAGCAATAATTTATACTAAAAGGCAGGAGCATTAAATTGCAAAAGCTTTGAAAATAATGTTATCATAGTAAAAATCACATACTATTTGCCGTAATTGTGAAGTCATATGGCAAAGTGATATTAACCTCATGCTTTGTTTGGCAATGCAAGTGTAGTAATTCTTCATTCTGTTCAGCTGAAAATATATGTCCCTTGAACAAAATTCACCTTTTGCCTACTCCTCAGCCCCTGCTAGACATCAAACTCAGATTTCTCTCTCTAAGAGCTCACAGTTTACATAAGTTGACTCATGTGGTATTTCTTTTTCTGTGTGTTTTATTCAATTTGGCATAATAACCTCAAGGTGATGGTTTTCCTTTTTAAAAAACAAAAAGTAATATTCTTTTGTATATGTACAGAATATCTTCTTTTGGCAGTACTGAGGTTTGAACTGAAATTCTTATTCATGCTTATCAATTAGCTACACCTCCAGTTTTTGTTGTTGTTGTGGCTGTTTTGTACTGGTTTTATTTAAAACAGGGTCTCACTATCTGCCTAGGCTGTAATCTCCCTATATATGTTTGGCTTTCCATTGTAGCAAGGATAACAGATGCATGACACTGAGCCCAACTTTTCACTGAAAAAAGGTCTCCTGATCTGTGATTTTTTTTTTCCAATCTCAACTCTCAGCTAGCTAGGATTATAAGAGTGAACCATCAATGTCTAGCTTGCTTTCCATATTTTCTTTACCTACTCATGCAAGATTGATAGACATTTACATTGCTTCTATCATTTTACTAATGTGAATATTGGTATAAAGAACATGAATGAGGGGCTGGGAAGGTGGCTCAGTGGTAGAGCACTTGCCTTGCATGCATGAGGCCCTGGGTTCCATTCCTCAGCACCACATAAGCAAAAAACAAAAAAAGCTGGAAGTGGCGCTGTGGCTCAAGTGGTAGAGCGCTAGCCTTGAGCTGAGGAGCTGAGGGACAGCGCCCAGGCCCAGAGTTCAGGCTCACGACCAGACCCCCCCCCCCAAAAAAAAAAGAACATGAATGAATTAATGGATTTTGGGCCTCCAGTTTTTATTTCTTTTAGCATATACCCAGAGCTGAAATTGTCCTATTGTATGGTACCTCTTTGATTAAAAAAAATAGGAAACACCATATTATTTCCCAAAGTACAACTTCATTTTATGTTGCCATCAACAATTTATAAAAATTTCCACATCTTTGAAAGCTCTTGATATTTTAAGTGATTTAAGTGAGTTACTGTTATTGTTATTGATAGTTGCCATGCTAATAAACATGAAATTATATATCATATGATTTTATTAGCTATTATTGATTTTCATTACCACATGTTGATTGTACAGAGAGGTTTCCCTGGGGACTTCTCTATATAATCAAATTCACCACCATTACAATAATTTACCCTATACTCTTTTCAATTTTTAATGGGTCTTATTATTTTGCCTTTTTTCTTCCTTTTCTTTTTGCCATTCCTAGGGCTTGAACTCTGGGCTTGGGCACTGTCCCTTAGCTTCTTTTTGCTCAAGGCTAGCGCTCTACAACATTAGCCACAGAGCCACTTCTTGCTTTTTTTGTTTATGTGGTACTGAGGAAGCAAACCCAGGACTTCATGCATGCTAAGCAAGCATTCTACCATTAAGCCACATTCTCAGCCCCTATTATTCTATTTTAATATATACATGTAAAGGACTTGCCTTTGATCATTAGATATGTTGATTGTCTTTTCTCTTAATACTTGAAATTTATCTCAAGTTCTTTGAAGGAATAATTTCTCAAGTATTTTACCAATTTTTTCCTCCAAGTTACTTGTTACTGTTTTTGCTAATAGTATTTAGTCATTTTTTTCCTGCTTGTAGAGAAGTTTGGAGGTTTTTTAACTATTGAGTATGGTTATAATTGTGGGCTTTCATTGATAGAGTAAAATTTCCTCAGATTCTTAGTTATTTTTTAGGGCAAGTGCTCAAAATATCATGAAAAACTGTTGTACTTTTACAAGTGTTTTTTATGTATCAATTGAGATGATAATGTGGTTTTTGGTTTTTATTCTGTTCATGTGGTATTTTGCATTAGCCCTTTTCTAACAGTCTTTGTATTCCAGGACCGAATCCTTTATAATCCTCTTAGTGTACTGCTGAATTCAGTGGTGCTATTTTATGTTATCAACATAACAAATTAATATGTTTATATTTTTATGCATATATGAAGTAATAGTTATTTTGTTATTTTCTTTTTCATGCTGTGCCAGAGTTAAGTGATTTATGCCACAGCATTATATTATTACAAGATTTTATATTTGTCTATATGTTCAACTTCAGAGAAAGCTTTATATGTTCTTATTTTTTCATATTGATTTTAATATAGTTATCTATTTACTTCAACATGCTTGGAAAATTTATTCAAAATGCTTTGGACTTTTCCCTTTTGGCCTCCTTCTGGGATTTCCCTAATGTATTTATTAGTTTACCATTTGCTGTTCCATAATCCCTTTAACCTCTCTTCATCTTCTTTCATTGTATTTTTTTCTTTTGTTTCTATGATTCAATGACTTCAAATGACTTTATATGTATCATTGATTCTTTCTTTTGTTTCATCAAGTCAGTGAATGCTTTATAAAATTTTAATTCATTTATTGTAATTTTACTCAGAGTGTCTGTTTTTCCAGTTTCTATCTTTGTTGACATTCCCATGTTGTTCATGGATTCATTATTGATTAGCATCTATGTTGTCTTGTAGATAATTGAGCTTGCAAATGATGTGTCTAGTAATTCATAGGTCTGCCTATTTGGAGTTGATTTCTAGAGGTATATTTTTTCTTTTGGTTGTATCATTACCTACTCTTTGTTATCATCATACTGGGGTTTGAACTCAGAACCTTGCATATTGTATGCAAGGTAGGAAAGTGCTCTACCATTTGAGCTACACATCAAGCACCTTCATCTCCTTAAGCCTTACTCTATTTTCTATAGCTTAGACATCTGAAAAACAAACTAATGAGCATCATCTATCTATTCTTTAGAAACTATATTTAAGCAATGAGGAAATTTCGCCACTCCGGGAAGCTAGTGATTATAGAGAGCTATTAAACATTCTGGGTAGGAGAGTACATCCTCTCTAGTCTTGTAAATTTAAATTTCTAATTAAAAGAGTCTACTGATTTTATTTTCCCTCTCCTCCCCTTCCCTTCTTTCTTTACTTTCTCTATTTCTTTCTTTCTTTTGCTTTCACTTTCTTTTTCTCTTTCTCTTCATTTCTTTCTTCATTTCTACTTTTCTCCCTCCTTCCTCTCTATTTCTTCTTCCTTCCTCTTTTCCCTCCCTCCCTTCCTCCTTTCCTTCCTTCCTTCCTCCTTCCTGTTGCCCAACTTGATTGTAGAGATATAATCTTGTTTGACTACAAACTGTGTTCCTTCTATTTCTATCTCCTGAATAGCTGAGATTAGAAACACTGGTTTCTTTCCCAGGAGTTTATAATCTTTTGGTCCATCTTATGTCTTTCTGTGGTACCATAGTTCTGTAATACTACAGCAAACAAAGGAGCATCCAGTAGTCTGTGTGGTGCTCAGGCATCCAAGGGTATGTCCGTTCCCCCATTAGCATGCTTAGTCAATAAAAAAAAATCAACTCCTTAGAACATCCCCTAAAATTTGAAAACATCAAAAGTATATTTCATGCTTCCTTTTGCCTCTCAAGGGAAAAGGGACAATTTTGGTGTTCTCTTCTAATTGTATCAAACTGTACTGCTCTGGGGGAAAGGTTACACTGAAGTGAGACAGCTTTTCCTACCTATTTCAACATGATCCCAAATTTGCCTTGCTTCAATTACTGAGGCTCTACACCAGTTTTTAAAACTTCTGCTGGTGGCTTTTTGGGTCATATAGTGTTTGTAAGTCTGCGTCTCTGTGTCTTCCAACTCTGCCATATTGCTGACATCAGTTTCCTCCTTCATTTTTTGAAGACAAGAACAAATTTGGATGACACCCAATACCTAATTTCAGGAACTATCAAATCTGTAGTGTGGTATTGGAAGAAAGGATCAACTATAGATCTCTCACTTGATCTACGGTTGATCAAATGAATTGAATAGAACAGAGAAATAGACTCTTACTGGAAAGGAGAATTTCCATCCATCTTTAGCAGCCATCCAATCACCATAGAAAATAAAAAGTTCACTAAAAAAAAGGAAACATAGATTTAGGCCTTAGATTTTTTTGTTTTTGCTGATATGCTGGTTTTTGTCATGAGGAGACAAAGGTATGTATTATTTTCCTTCAAGTCTAGTAAACAATAACCCAGGAGAGTGATGGAAGGGGTGACACCGATCAAGATTTATTGTATTTATATACCATTTTGTTGCATAGTAATTCCTTTGTCCAACTACTTAGATATAAAAATAAAAATTAATATTCTAGGACAATTTATAATTAACTATGAATTTTCTTTTTGAGAAGCAGATGCTTTTATCTTATTATCTATATGGCCAATGGAGAAGTAAAACATCAGGCTTTTCAAGCAAAAGCAAAGTGCAATTTTTCTTAGAAGAACTTGATCTAAAATTAAGATCTATATATGAATATAGATTTTTTGGCTTGTTTTGGTCTAGAAATTTCTGAAAATTAAAAACATCTAGAGCAGACTGAGCTAACATAACTGAAAGAATAAATGATAGCTGTGAAAAGATGGAGGCCACTCACAGATAGTTGTATTTTGTGATAAAGTCAGAAATGCAGAAAGAGGTTCAATTGCACCAATACCTTCACATAAGAGACAATAGACATTACTTATTAAGCATAAATGAGAAGAGAACTCCAATTCTGCCAAATGATTGGTCAGGCAATGAATGCATGTCTAAGAGTGATGGACACTCATATAATGAGTAGATTTGTAAAGACAGAAGGAGCTGAGTGAAGGTGGATTCCTGAGAACAAAATTTATCCACAATAAAGAAACCATCATAACTCTTGAGAATCTCAGCATTAAATGAGATGAGATCTGGGATACTTTCTCAATATTACATCAGCAACTACAAAAGAATATTGCATCCTAAATACTTCTCTAAATCAATGATGGAAGAGCTAGAAGATAGGGCAAGGTACACAGCATGAGTGACATTTTAAAAGAAGCTATGGTAGATTTCAAGGTGCCTGAGTATGGATGATACTGTTCAAAGAATAGGTTCTCCTTTAATCCCTGGATTTTCAAATCTTCCCTGAGTTAAATGGAATGTTGATTCAAATGGAACAACTTATATTGTCAACAGAACTATATTATGTTAATCACCTCTTAGTAAAAGATTGGTATTTAGTGTAACAATTTGGGGAACCAAAGTTCACCATAAAACTTGGAAAAGAAAATATTTTTCAAATAATATCTACATTGTAAATATTGGATATTACTTAGAAAATTAGTTGTATCATTTTGATTATGATATTTCTAAGTGAATTATGTACTTGGTAATAGCTTCTAGGAAAATGTGGACTGAGAATTTTGAGATAAATTAATATATATTACACTTAATTGAAGATGAAACATAAGAGCCGCTGCTCATTTAAAAATTTAAGCATAAAGGACATAGACTTCACTATATGCTCAATTTATTCAGAAAATTATTCTTGAATGTTATTTGTCTTCAAAGTATAAAAAAATGTTCAATTATCTGGTTGGATAAACCTGGCTTCACTTTCCCCCCATTAAGACTAGTTTATCAGAATTTAGAAGTGTTGCTTCAAGATTTCAGGGAACTGTTTGCTTAGGAATTTTTGATAGCTTCTTTGAATGGCCTGAATGTCCCTCTTTAGTCTCTAGACTCTTAACTTCTTAGCTAAAAGAGGAATAGAAATGCATCTGGCTACCTATTCTGCTAATCTAGCTCACTGACTCATCTCTTTTCCCTTTAATGCAGCTTGAAAGGATGTGAATGCTTCTATAATTTACCAGGCAATTCTTACATAAAAGTTACAGTGCATTTCATCATTTCATCTCTGAAGAACATAAAGTAGGGGCCTGTTGATGTCTTGTTAGCATCATAAATGTCAGTAGCTATGTTCTGTAGATTGATTCAGAGCTTTTTACACCTACAAGCCTAAGTTGTATAAGATGAGATGATTTGTTTTCTATGTACTAATTTCATAAACATGTATAGTCATCTTTCGAATATTTACTAAGTGATAAAATTTCTTGTTTGATACTTTAATGTGTTCCCCTTTTCAAAACAACAATCTAATTAGGATGCATATATTGTCAAGGCAGGCATCTAAATCCTGTGCACAAAGGAGACTAGGCTTTTTTCCTTTGTGAACTCTAGATGGAAGATATAAAATGGAGTGAAGCATACAGAGAGAAAGAAAGAGAAGAAAGAAAATAAAAGAAATGCAAATCAAAACATTGAGATATCACCTCACCCTAGTTAGAATGGCTATAATCAAGAACTCTAGTAACAACAGATGCTGGAGGGGATGTTGACAGAAGGGAACTTTACTGCATTGTTGGTGGGAGTGTAAACTTGTTCAACCACTTTGGAAAGTAGTATGGAGGTTCCTCAAAAGACTCCACATAGACAAGATGGCGGAGGAGAAGCTGGAATCTGAATAAGCTCTCGCATAGAAAGCAGTTTTAGAGTTCCAGTGAACAGTCCTAAGCCAGAGAAACACACCAAGTGTGCCATCATA
>NW_012267238.1:17075210-17122630 GCF_000151885.1 Dipodomys ordii | reverse complement strand
CAGAAGTGGCGCTGTGGCTCAAGTGGTAGAGTGCTAGCCTGGAGCTGAAGAGCTGAGGGACAGTGCCCAGGCCCAGAGTTCAGGCCCCACAACCGGACAGAAAATAATTTTTTAAAAATTAATTAATTAATTAGTACCCTAAGTATTAGTTATATAATTATAATATTAATGTGACTATTATACTGGTAATTATTAACATAATCACATAATCATTATATTATTTGTTATACTAATAAATATATTAACACATTATTCAATATATTTGACATATTGTCAAATAGTAATTATATGAATTACATTATTTTATTAATTATTAATACTAGCATATGAATAATTATAAGTATGATTAGTATGTTAATGGCATAATTATTTTGTTAATAATATAATTATTAATACTTACATATACCATATTTTTTATATTACCCATAGTCCCACTATTTGTTTTCCTGCAGTTTAACCTGGCAAGAGAAGCATACATAGATAAGTAACAACTCATATATTAATTGCATTGTGATTTTAAGAGCATAGTTATTGTATATTGTGTATTATTATATATTATATGTTAAATTATATTGTATATTGTATATTGATATAACCCAAACCATTTATGACTAATGAAATAACAGTTCAAGCTGAAACCTGAAGGAGTAAGTCAGTAAGTATTTTTACCTGACTTCAGTATTCTCCAAATTCCTACATGCACTTCAGTTATTTACTGACCATCACATCATTGTTTATTAAATAAGCATACCTGGGACATCAGAGAGTTAGTAAATTTTAAAAAACACTGTAGGATGACAATTAGAATGCTCTATAAAGACACAATGTAAGAATTCTAAATTTCTAAGTAGTCCCAAACAACATTTTATGCATGTATGTATGTATCCATCTATTTGTCTGTGTTTATAGGCATATATCTGTATCTATGTATCTTTATGTGTTTATTTGTCCATCTATGTGTCCATCTATTCTATGTGTCTATCTCTAATTTTCTAGGAAATAGAAGGTCTGACCCCCCCATGACCCAGAAATCCCACACCTGGGCATTTACCCAAATGACCACAAACAAGGCCACACTAAAGCTACCAGCACAACTATGTTCGTTTCAGCATTATTTACCATAGTCAAGACATGAAATCAACCCAGATGCCCTTTAGTAGATGCATGGATCAAGAAAATGTGATAGATAGATAGATAGATAGATAGATAGATAGATAGATAGATAGATAGATAGATAGATAGATAAATGGAACTCTATTCTTCCACCGGAAAGCATGACATTGCCCTATTTGTAAGGAAATGGAAAGACTTGGAAAAAAAACATATTAAGTGAAGTAAGCCAGACTCAAAGAAACAAAGGCTCCCTGGTTTCCCTCACTTGTAATAATTAGTACATGTCTAGGATAGTCCTAGCAGAGAATCACACTAGCTTAATAGCTATGTACATATGACCATATAAAATAATGCTAATTGAAAATACAGTGAGAACAGGGGTTATAACATGTTGGTATAATTTGTGGAGGGGAAGGGCAAAAACAAATTGTTTAAATAGGGATACAGGTGAACCCATTGCAACAATGAGATGTACAAGTAGTTATGTCAAAAAACGAACTTTACAACTTTTGCGGGGGGGGGTTCGGGTGGGGTGGGGTTGGGGAGGGTGTGTGGGAGATGGAAAGGGATGGGAAGAGGAAGCAAAGGAGGAGACAACAGTGCTTGACAAGAAATGTACTCATTACCTTGCCCATGTAATTATAACCCCTCTGTACAGTATTTTCACAATAAAAATAATAATAAAATAAAAAAACAAAAAAATAAAAAATAAATAAAGTGATGCTAATCAAAATGAACTACAAGAGATGGAAACCAGAGGGTTTTTATTCTTCTTAGTGTAATGTATGTAGTAATTTCTTTTTCTTTCCTTCTTTATTTTTCATTAGGTTTAACCCCCTTGTTGTCACTGGTTTTTATTTGAATACCCTTTATATTTTATGTAAGTTTATCTGATATGGGGATGGAAGGAATCATGGAAATGATGAGACAAAGGACAAAAGGTAAAGCAATCCAATAATGATACTCACAAGACACGATGTTGGAAATGAACTTTACAACTTGGGGGGATTTGGGGGGAGTGGGAGAAAACCACAGAGGAGGTAACAATGTTTGACAAGAATTATACTCATTTCCTTATTTCTGTAACTGTAACCCCTGTGTGCATCACCTATACAATAAAATAAAAAGGAAAAAGAAGCTCTGAGAAAGTGGCAATGACCACATTACTGCAGTGAGGTCTGTGCTATTCTAACCCTTATATACAGATTCAAAATTGTTTTCAAAGCGAATACACAGGTGGTTTATTTGACTATATTCTTTGTGTGAGGTATGAGCACCTGTTGAATCATATGAACTATGTGGACTGATGTTCATAGGAGACCTCCCACTCATCCTGTAGGTTCACATGAGAAAATAAAGGTGGGTAGCTATGAGAAGAATAATGTTATTTGTGGATTTTCTTCCAATTCTAGTATCTATGGATGTTTCAATAAAATATTTCATGAATAATGAATGTTGTCACTGTATTTTATTTTGGTACCCTGCATTTTGTATATACACATCTAATTTGGGGAGGGGAGGGGGAATAACAAAATGCTGAAACAAGGACATAGGATGACCCATTGCAACAATGATACTCCCAAGACACTATGTTGGAAATGAACTTTACAACTTTGGGGGGGGGGTGAAAAGGGGGGGAGAGTGGGAGAGGTAGAGGAGGGAAGGGATAGTAGAAGAAAAACAAAGGAGGGAGTAACTCTGTACAGCATCTTTACTATAATATAATATTTTTTAAAAAAGAAGAGCCAGGACCAGATCACAAAAAAAGAATAAAGTTAAGAATATTACTCCAAAAGTAATAAAAAAACCCCAGCACATAGCAATAAGCATTCCATTAAAGTCATGAATAATGGTGTTATCTAGCACAAAAAAGATTATGTAGCACAAAATTTCAATATCCCTAATGCTATTGACCTGAAAACATAGAATAGGAACTATATAAGCTATACATATTTTACCTCAACATAAAAAAGTGATTGTATGCTTTATAATGTAATAGTTTAAGGTGTTCAGCAAATCACAATATATTACTATTGAAACAAACATCTTAAAATATTAACAAATAGACAGCATTAATAGCATATAAACTCTCTACATGATGCAGTTTATTTTAGGAATAAAAGAATATTCTATTATTGAGCAACCTATTACAAATTTCACCAAGGTAGAGACAGACAATAATCTCCAAAAATAGTGCAATTGTTTGAATTCAGTATTTATTGTTGAAAAACTAGCAATGGTTATGTGCACTATACTTTCTACAAAGCAATATTCTTATTAAATGGGAAACAAATAAATACAGTTGTTTTCACTATTTTACTATATTATGTATAAATTATGAGAAAATGCAATTGAACATAATGAAAGAATACAAAGGTATAAAACTTATAAAAGATGGAGATTCCTATGTCCTAGAGATTTTCTAATTATATAAAAACAAATAGAAATTTGCTGAACCTTTTTAATGTCAAAATTAAGGAAAGAGGCGTAAACAATGAAGAGAGGAAAGATGGGTGAATGTTTTAAAATAAACATAATATTCAATGGAGTTATGTCTAAATGAACTAAGAAAATCGAATGAATGGATAGGGTTGGGAGAAAAAGGGGAAGACTGACAGAGGAATGACATTGAGGAAGACACATTGTACTGATAAACTGACATGCTGAATTGAAATCACTTTACACATCTACTTAAGGATAATTTTTTAAAAAAAAATCTAAAGAAGATAGGGAAATTATTAAGTTGAAAATTAGAGAAACTACTTAGTTTCAGACCATTTCTCATTTTAAATAAAAATCAAAAAGTAATAGACTTTAAAATAAGCATAATAAAAATAGAAGGAAACAGATGCAAAAGCTTTGAAGAATGCAATGCTCTGAAATGGGAAGTCTTAAAACCACAAAAATCTTGGCCTCAAAAAAAAAATCTTGGCCTCACTTGCTTAAAACTTGTCCCCTTTGGTGACAAGGGGATAGAAGAATATGGAAATGAACACACATACACACATGTATTTTAGAAGTACTGGGGTTCAAGGCAGGTGTTCTACTGCCCCTTTTTTATATACTTTTCATTGTAATGATACTATACAGAGGGGTTACAGTTACCTGGCAAGGTAATGAGTACATTTCCCATTGAGGATTGTTACCTCCTCCTTTGTTTTTCCCTTACCATCCCTTTCCTCTCCACCTCCCAACTGCTCCCCCTCACACAAAGTTGTAAAGTTTGTTTCAACATAATGTCTTGTATATCTCGTTGTTACAATATGTCATCCTGTATCCTTATTTCAGCATTTTGTAATTTCCCTTCCCCTCTCCAAATTAGAAAAATGTATATACAACATGCAGGGCACAGGAATCAAATACAGTGAAAACAGGGGTTATATCACGGGGGAAGAACATACAAAATAAACAAAAAAAATCACATAGTACACTATAAGTATACTAAAAACAACAGCAAGAAAGATAAAACTTCTTGTGTCCCTATCTTGGGGTTCATTTCGCTTAACATCATCTTATATATAGCTTTTGACCTTTTCTGCTTGCCTAGACATACACTAGTTATTGCAGATAAGGGAAACCAGGGGGCTTATATTTCATTGGGTCTGGCTTACTTCACTTAATATAATTTTTCCAAGTTTTTCCATTTTCAAACAAATAGGGCAATGTCATTCTTTCTGATGGAGAAATAGAAATTCCATTGTGTGTGTGTGTGTGTGTGTGTGTGTGTGTGTGTGTGTGTGTGTATCACATTTTCTTGATCGATTCATCTACTGAGGGGCATCTGGGTTAGTTCCATATCTTAGCTATGGTGAATAATTCCAGCCCCTTTCCTCTGATCACTTTTGAGAGAAGGTTCTGTTTTTTCCCAGGCAAGCCTTGAACCTTCTGCCTCCTCTTGCAATCTCTGCCTCATTAATATTTTGGATTACAGACATGAGTCCATAATAAGAATTAGCTCAGCTGGAAAATATATTTTTAGATTTTTTCTATAAAATGAACAATTATGTATAACTGAAAACATCTGAAAATATATAAATATATAAAAATCTGAAAATATATAAAACATCTGAAAATATATAAAAATAGTGTATGGAGGGGTTACAGTAACCCCTCCATACACTATTATTACAATAAAAACAAAAGAAACTTTATATATATAAAATAGCTACTATGAATAGTTAATAATAATAGACAACTAGTGTGCTAGAATACAAAGTTTAGAACTCTATTTAGTAACTAGAACATGAGCAAATCTCAGTATGGAAACAGATGGGTCTTATAGTTGGGAGTTATAGAATTTTCAGGCACCTCCCTGGGCTTTCCCCCCAAATGCCAGTAACACCCAACTAAAACTATTCCCAGGCATTGGCAAATGTTTCCCAGAGGGTAAATGTTCCTTAATTGAAAATGATTGTTGTAACAATAGATTCAAGTTGAACTGGCTGTTTGTTTTCAGTTCAGTAGAGCAAAGACAGATTATTTAATTTTCTGTTGGACTAACTAGATAGATAATAAGTGAAAATGTAAAGGGATTTGCTACTTGAAACAAATTATTTCTAATAACTCAAACTCTAAAGTTGAACCAGAAACAGAATAGAAACTATCAAAACACTAGAAAAAATAATGGAAAAATGTTATTAGTTAATTAAATAGATTATACTTAGACTAAAGATTTAATTTATTTAATTTCCAGGGAAAATAGGGAAATTAAAAGCATATCAAAAGTGAATTCTGATCAGAGCAGTAATACTGAAATAAATGTGCAATTCATGTGAGAGTTGTTTTCTGTTGTTGCTCCTGTTGTGTCTTCATTGGACAAAATTCATTGCATGATATAATCAAGAAATCTAATAACAGTAGATGCTGGAGGGGATGTGGCCAAAAGGGACTCTACTGAATTGTTGGTGGGAGTGTAAATTTGTTCAACCACTTTGGAAAGCAGTATGGAGGTTCCTCAAAAGACTCCACATAGAGCTCCTCTATGACCCAGCAATCCCACTTTTGGGCATTTACCCAAATGATCGCAAACTAGACTATCAGCACAACTATGTTTATTGCAGCATTATTTACCATAGCTAAGATATGGAACCAACCCAGATGCTTCAGTAGATGTATGGATCAAGAAAATGTGGTATGTACACACACACACACACACACACACACACACACACACACACACACAGGTATTCTCTGCCTCCATCAGAAAGAATGACATTGCCTCATTTGTTAGAAAATGGAAAGACTTGGAAAAAATTATATTAAGTGAAGTAAGCCAGGCCCAAAGAAACACATGTCCCATGGTTTCCCTTATTTGCAATAACTACTATATGTCTGTGACAAGTAGAAACAGTCAGATAAGTTGATGTTAGGCGAAATGAACCCCAAGATAAGGACTCAATTGTTTTTTCTTTCTTGCTATTGTTTCTAACATATTTATAAGATGATTTCTTTGTTGCTTTGTATGTCTCTCCCCCACGGTATAACCCCTGTTTTCACTGTATTTGATGTTGGTATAATTTGTGGAGGGGAAGGGAAAAGACAACTTGTTTAAATAGGGATACAGGTGGACCCATTGCAACAATGAGATGTACAAGACATTAAGTTGAAAAACAGAACTTTACAACTTTGGCGCGAGGCGGGAAGGGATGGGAAGGGGAAACAAAGGAGGAGGCAACAGTGCTTGATAAGAAATTTACTCATTACCTTGATCATGTAATTGTAACCCCTCTGTAGGGTATTTTCACAATAATAATTAAGAAAAAGAATGGTAAGCATTATTTACCTTAGCTAAGATATGGAACCAAGACAGATGCCCCTCAGTAGATGAATGGATCAAGAAAATGTGGTATATATACACAATGGAATTGTATGCCCCCATCAGAAAGAATGACATTGCCCCATTTGTTAGGAAACGGAAGGACTTGGAAAAAATTATATTAAGTGAAGTAAGCCAGGTGCAAAGAAATAAAGGTCCCATAGTTTCCCTTATTTTCAATAACTAGTAGAAAGGTCAGATAAGATGATGTTAAGCAAAATGAACCCCAAGATAGGGACGCAAGTAGTTTCTTCTTTGCTGCTATTGTTTCTAATATATTTATTAGGTACCGTGTGATTTTTTTGTTGCTTTGTATGTCCCTCCCCCAAGGTATAACACCTGTTTTCACTGAATTTGATGTTGGTATAATTTGGGGAGTGGAAGGGAAAAAACAAATTGTTTAAATAGGGATCAGGTGGACCCATTGCAACAACGAGATATATAAGATGCTATGTTGAAATGTAGGTGGGGGGTGGGGTGGGGGTGGGGTGTGGAGGGAGGAGTGTAGCTGAGGAGGTGGGAGGGAAAGGATGGTTGGTGAACAACAAAGAAGGAGGCAACCATGCTTGCTAAGAAATGTACTCATTATCTTGCTCATGTAACTGTAACCTCTCTGTACAGTAGTTTCACAATAAACTTATTTAAAAAATAATGCTAATCAAGCTGGAAAACAGAATAAGTTCAAAAGAATCAAAAGGTATGAAAAATACAGATAAACTCTTATTTTGATTTGTTATATAAGAAATGCAAATTAAAATTTGGCAGAGATAATTTTTTCCTTCAGTGTTTTTTGTGGTCACAAACATGAGGTCACATTGTGTACTGAATGGTCTGCGAGCAAGGTAATCTTGAAAATGAAGTGTGCATTTATTAGGAAAAGAAATGGATGAAATTCTGAGCATTTTCAAATAGACAGACAGACAGACAGACAGACAGACAGACAGACAGACAGACAGACAGACAGATAGATAGATAGATAGATAGATAGATAGATAGATAGATAGATAGATAGATAGATAGATTCCTGATGGAGTATCAGTTAGAACATCCACTGTGGAAGGAATTTGAGGTGCATGTATCTTTTAGAATAATGATAGAAAGTCTCTTTGGATATATTCTAGAGTTCTGCACAATGATGTGTTCACCATATACAGTAGTTCTGATACCACTGGTAATATCAACATTCTAGGGTCAACTTTTTATTAGTTATCAATTGTACTATGTATATATGCAAATAATAGTACCTAAGTAGTGAATATACCCTAGTCATATGGATAAAGAAAAACTTAAATTCAGGATAGTAGTTAACATGCTAGACTCCATTTGCAAATACAGAATACATATACAATTCAATTATACCTAAAAAGACATAAGAAAACTGAAGGGGCACCACATTATCCTATTTTGCTTTTTGAAAAATGGCATACCATATGCAAATGGAAGCTAATCAATATGAATTGATAGTGTAAAATACAAGAAAGGGATAGTGATTAAAAGCACCCAGAGTTAACCCACACAGAATACATAGTACGAGGCTGTCTTTTAGAGAAGTTTTATTGAAAAGTAACACCTTGAAACCAGTTTCCTTACCTCTTAGACACATCTATTAAGCTTGAGTTCACTGGTAGGAAACACTCCAGTTAGTTTTGTGATCCTAGACCTTCTTTGGGATGCTCAAATGGTAAACTATTCACAACCCTTCCAGACACACCGAAATAACTTTCAAGTAATCATCATGTGAATGATGCAGTAGGATTTTCCAATACTCCTTTTTAGAAGCGAGAGCTATTGATTTTCTTTTCAATTTTGGGGAAGTGTATCTTAATCATTCTTTTCTTTTTGGGAAGGGGGATGCTTTAGGATCTTAATTCATTCTAGAATTGCCCTATCCTGGTGTCAATGGATCTCATTCATGTTGTGAAGTTCTCTATACTTTCTTTTCTTTATTTTTTTATTGTCAAGGAGATCAACAGAGGGGTTACAGTTACGTAAGTAAGGTATTAAGTACATTTCTTGTCAAACTTGTTACCTCTTCCCTCATTGTCACACTTACCTCAGCACATATATACAATCCCAGCATGAATCTTAGAAAGCCAGCACATATATCTCACAATTCAAAATGTTTACTCTTCAGCCTAATTATTTACACTGGAGGTAAACAGTAGGGTTGTTATTCCTCCAGACTCCAGCAAAGCACACAGGGCTAGAAGAACCTAAATTATCTGATATTAAGGGTCATCAGCTACCTCAATGTTCTTCTTTGCGCATTCCGGACTGCTTCTTCCAGAGGGTGATGATCTCTCAAAGCCAGTGTAACTTTGCTATCTCTTTTGTTTCCTATAGACAGAGATTTTAGTCATATTTTCTTTGTGAGGCAAGCTCCACAACTTGATAATTTTCCATAGTCTCTGTAAGTTTGCCTCTTGGCTGAGGATCCTCAGTTAGCATAAGGAAAAAAGTAGGTCAAGGGATAGATAAACTGAAATTAAAGCAGAGAGGACGAAGGGAGTGAGAAGGCATTCATTTATTCTAAAAATACATTTTGCATATGAAATCAGTAGCAGGCACTGGACTAATTGTTAAGAATACTGAGAAAAGTAAGGTGGTTTGCTGTTTTTAGATATCCCACAGTTAGTTAGGATTACTTTAATCAAAATTATTTTCAAATTTTCATAGAAACTGCCAGAGGCTTCATCTGCTGCTGCTTTCATGCCTTTAAAAATTTATCAATGGCTATGTTGTATTAGTCTGGATGTTGCTTTTTTGATGATATCTTTTTGATATCTACTATAAGAAATTACAGCGAGTTGGAGTCTCTTTGATATCACAAACTGTAGGCCTATGCAGCAGCATAATGAGCACAACGGGCTTCCTCAACATTTCTGAAAAGATTTTGCTCTGGTCTTTCATTGTGACTCACTCCTCACTTCCACTTGCACACTATTACTTTGAGAATGAAAATGTATATTACATTCTAACATTTGATCTTAAAGTATTGATTGGCTTTCAAGTGCTTTCAGATCACCTGTAATCTGTCCTAAGGGAGCAAATTGTGCACCCCTGATCCTGGGACTCTTGCCCTGAGGGACTTCCCAGAATATAGTGCAGCTTGAGTAGATGGCATAACTATAGGGTCGGCAGACTTAGCAAAAGTAAATATAGAATATACAGTTAGATTTGACTTTCAGAAGGTAATACTTTTTTCAAGTGTAAGTAAATCCCATTAAATCTTCACAGTCTACTTAGAAAAGGATTCCTTAAACTGAGATTTAAAGTTAACACAGCTTTATGTATTTTTGTCTGAAAAGAAACTCTAAAGGTATCCTTTAGCCTGAAAATTGTATAAATCTATCTTTAAATCATATTTTTCAAAGGATGTTGAATTGTTACCAATGATAATTTTGAAAATTATGTCAATCTTATATATATTATAGTGTAGTCTAGTCGTGATTACATAGGTACACTTTTATGTATGCTAAGTAAACTATGTATCTATTTAACATGTTCATTTATTATAAAGTAAATGTGTTCATAGGTCTCAGTTTATCTTTCTTTTTGCTTCTCATAAGATTATCAAAGTACATAAAAGGACATCTATTCTTATATTCATTTGGTATTTATTATCTAAAATATGGCAGACATGACCTAAGCAGTAATGGTGGTGACAGAAATATGTTTCTATAAAATATATTTCCAATATCCTCATAGAAACAACATTAAATCATAAAATCAATAAACAACATATATAGTACAATTTTGTGAATTCATAAATTGTAGAAATTTGGAAGGAAACAGATCTAATACATGCTGTAGAGCAAATATACAGGTAGAGATGACCAGTTATGTAAAGAAGACTTGGCTGCACATGCTATAACATGCCTGCAGTCCCAGCTACACACGACAGTGAGATGATTTTAAGGTTAGACTGGGCAAACTTACCAAATCCCTACACAGAAGCAAAAATACACAAGGAAAATGCTGGAGGTGTGGGTCAAGTGTAGAGTGCTTACTTAACAGAAGCTCTTGCTTCAATCCAAGCAGTGGAAATTGGAGAAAAGGAGCCATGCCTCTAATTATATTACATTTTTCATGTATTCATTTAATGTATTATTTACCTGCTGTCAGCTGAAATTGGTGATTTATATGAATAAGTGAATGAATGCTAAAATAAAGGCATTTGATTAAAAATTAGAATGATTATGGAGCTGACAAAATTAAGAGTTGACATTTACATAGAACATGCTTTTAATAAAAATGCTTAGATGTTTACAAAACTTTCTTTTTTCCTCTATATTTTTTATTTGGTATTATAGTAAAGAATAAATTTTGATATGCCCATGATTGCACGCTATGTCACTTGATCATATTCATCCACTCTAACACTCTGCCTTATTTCTCCTTTCTCCTTCCCAAAGGAATCTCATGAGGCTTCATTGTTCCACTTTCACATGTATACATAAAAAGTTTTTTTTTTGGTGGGGGGAGGGGTCATGGGCTTGAACTCTGGGCCTGGGCACTGTCCCTCAGCTCTTCAGCTCAAGGCTAACTCTACCACTTGAGCCTGGTTTTTTCGTGGTTTATTGAAGATAAGATTTTTCACTGACTTTCTTGCTCGGGCTGGCTTTGAACCATGATCCTCAGATCTCAGCCTCCTGAGTAGCTAGAATTACAGGCATGAGCCACCCGTGCCTGGCTCGTGAAAAGTGTTTTCCATACCCACTCTCCTTCACCTTTGCCGTTCACCCTCCACCTTCCTACAAGAACCACCCTCGACAGCACCTGTTTTATATTCCTGTCATTAACTTTTTTTTTTTAGTACTTGCTAATTCTTCAAAGCTGATGTACTATGAGTTTCCAAACAGAACACTTTAACCATATTGAGTCTCTCCCTTACTCTCACTTTTCTCATCCTCTCTGCACCCTATTATTCAACAGCTTTCACTGAGTTCATTTAGGGAACTTCCCTAATTATAACGTTCATAATTGATGCCAGAAAGCTGTATTTAGATTTTGTGTTTGACAGTGCTAGGGGTTGAAGTAAGAGCCCTGTGCTTGACAGAGAAGTGCTGTGCTCCTGAGCCACTTGTCACTTTTCAGGGAGTGCTTTCCCTTTGTGTTCAGGCCCAGACTTGGACTGCAGTTCTCAACTTTCCAGCTTGTTTGTGGAGATAGAGTTTCTCTAACTTTATGCTGAGGCTGATCTGGTTCATATTTACACTATTCTGAGTAAAAATCTGTAAGAATCCACTCTAAGTTACTAATTGAATCCCCATATAGCACACACAGCCCAGTTGCTTTTTGCCTAGCCCTCTATTGGCTCACAGATCCCATGGTTCGATGGAAATAAGAAGTGTGATAAGTCTCATCACACCAGAGACTGTTTTGCTCTTTGGTTTAATCAATTTTTATTCATTATGATTACCAAATTTAAATATTTGTTTTGTGGTGCTCAATATAGCTAGTGTACTTCTTTCCCCTAGGATTCCATTGAGTGATAGTTTTTTATTTCCTAACTTAAATGTATTCAAAGAGTCTTCCTTGAGATGTTCTAGGAATGGAGAAAGGGTTCTAATTCTAAGATTCTGAATATAGGTGAAAAAAGTTAAGTCCTATTATTTAAAGGACTCAGTCACTATGGAAACCAGACTTGAGTCCCTGGATTGCAAAGAGATCAGAACAGAGATCTTCAGCTGGCCATCAGCTGAATTTTTAAATCTTAAATTCTAAACTGGTAGACAGATGTTGAACCATCACCAGGATAAATTCTTCAAGAATTACAAGATTTGCTTGAGATTACACAGTGCTGCAATTTGAAGATACTTACAAAATTCTACTCTGTGATGTTTTCTTTCTTCATCTTCATTCTTTGTCTCTGTCCCTCTTTTTCCCTTGCCTCTTCTCTTTTCCTTCTTCTCTTCATCCATCCCTCCTATGCATGAACTTTATTTTTGCTCTTCTTCCTCCCTTTACTTTTTCCCTAAGGATCCACTTTTAAAATTTTTCAACTGGGACTTGGTTTTGTACTCAGGGCCTCATACTAGTTGAGTTTGCCTGCTTTGCTAGTGCTCCACCACCTGAGCCATGCTTCCAGCTCTGCGTTTTGCTACTCAATTGGACAGAGAATCTCATGGATTTTTGTGTCCAGGCTGGCTTCAAACTTTGGTCCTCCAGATCTTGGCCTCCTGAATAAAATTAATATTCTATGTCTGAGCCACAGCCACTTAGCTCATTTTAATTTTTGAGGAAAGGAGTGTTTATAAGAGGACTTATGGGTATAAAAAGAAATGGAAGAAAACCTCCTTCTTATTTCTTTTTAAATCTTAGAGTAGTACTAAGAAATGGAGAGTAATAAATTATGTTAAAATCTGAGATAAGAAAAATATTTAGAAAATCATTATGTTAAAATGTAAATAATTATTCTAGCTAGCTCAGAAGCTCAGTAACTCATATCTCAAAAACAGCAAGAATAAAAAGCATAGTGCAAGTGGTAAAGTGCCAACATAACAAGACTGTGATTATGATTTCTATCCTCAGTACCATCCAAAGGAAAAAGAGGAAAAGAAGGGGAAGGAGGAACAGGAAATGAAGGAGGAAGTAGAGGAAGGGGAAGAGGATGAGAAAGAAGAAAAAGACCATTGCAGAGGAATTTAAAGTAGATTCATCTGTGAAACTCAAAAGTGAGTTTCTTGGAGCCCATCTTGATAGCAAATAAGTGAATGGTTTCAAAAGCTTGTAATTTGTTGCGATCATAGCAAAAGTTCAGAAATCCTGTACTAGAAAGTCTATGCATATGAACTACTTCAGCTACCTTAGAATCTACATTACAAGCACTGAATGCTAGAATACATGCTTAAGTCACTAATTCCATGTTTGGAAACCACTGCCTGCTAGGCACAATGCTCTGCATGGAGGATGTATAAAATGTGCTTACCCAAGAAAAGCCACAGGCAATGTATATTTGCATTTTCTCAGGGAAGGAGAACCTAAATGAGTAATAATGAATTAATATGATAATGTACACTATGCTAGAGCTTCTTAGTGAAGTCCTATGGTAGCACCAAGCACTAGTCATTCATCCCTCAGACAGCCTGTGCAATGTGGCACTGGAACTGTTGCTGAGGGATAAATATGTTTGTTCATGGGAATGGATATAATACTAAGTGCTTTCCCCACCCCCACCCCCCAATAAAACTCTCGTGTTGAAAATACACAATGTGTTAGGAAAAGGCAATCAAATTATGAAGAGACTAAGAAAGGAAGAAAAAAATGATCATGATACCCAGGTAGGAATGCTTCATAATATGAACTCTGCAAGAAGTACAGGGGAAAAAAAAGTCAAATCAGAGATCACTGAGACCTGCTTTACTATGTATCCCAAGAACACACATTCCTTTGTAATGTTCAGAAAGCCACACATTTCATGGTTCTGATTGTAGAAGGCACATAAGCCGACTGAAAACTAGATCTAAAATACTTGCCAGATTGGTAATTGCTGAGAATTACTAACATTATATAATTGCCATGGACAATACATGGCTCTGATATGTCAATGAAAGTTAACTGTTTCATGACTAATCATAAAGCAGTTGTTATTACTGTCTCCTTTACAAATAAGGAAAGAATGGACAGTGAATTTAAGTAATCTGTCCATATGCAACTATTAAGCAAATCAATCATCAAGCCTATGTCGACTGGCTTCAGAAGTTTTGCTTTCAACATGTGGTATACAGTTGAATATCCACATTAATTATAATAGTGTGTTGAATAGTTACCAGGTACACACTCTATGCTTTATAAGTATAATTTATTTAGCATTTACAACTGACTTATGAACTTGTACATTCAACTTTATAATTAAGAAATCTAAGGGACAGAATTTAATGCTTTTCACCTCAACTATAGGGTATAGCTTTCATTCATTCAGCTAAGGTTTCTGAGAAATTCATGTACCTACCATAGTTCAACATCCTTAGTAAATCTGAGCTTATAAAACAAGTACGTAGTAATATCAAAGAAATGTAAAAATTCTGGCATTCGCTGCTTACTGTAAGTAATAGCTGGCTTTAGCTCAATAAATTGCTTCTAAGTAAATGTAGCATTGGAAAACAATAGACATCTCTTGAATCCTTCAGCTGTAGAATGTTGGACATGTTAGATTTAAGGTAGTACTTACTTCTCATGACTAAATGTATTTTGAATAGTTGCAACAGCTATAGCTAAAGCATTGGGAGCATAATTGTCTCCTAAAGTACAGGGAACAAATTTTCCAGGGATCCTCTTAAGCAAGTCTCTGTTGGGAAGGATGAAATCTGTAGAAATTTACTTGGTCAATTAAATACAAAATAGAAAGCTGCTGCCATTATACTTAATCTATATTGTATTGTAAGCAAAATAATCCACTGCCTTTACCAAACACATTGACTATGATTTACCTGTAATCTAACTACATTTACAAAGAGATCATCTCTACTAGACTCAAATGGAATTTTTAAATTCCCAAATGAAGCAAAAAAGAGGACCTTGTATGTAATATTGATCATTCTAATGTATAAGATGCAAGTAGCTATCTCAAATTAAAATAAAATAATCCTCATTTCCTGCATTGCCATTACCAAATACCGTGTGTGTGTCAGTTGTACTTTAAGGATGGTGCAGCTTCTTCATATTTTCTTTTGCAATTTCTGGAGTCAGTCTCATTAAATAGGTGTTATGTTCCACATTTTAGAAAAATAACACAGGAGTTTTCTGCTCAATAGAAAAACCAATCCAGAAAGGAATTTCTTTTGCTATATTTTACTCTAATATACAATTATCCAAATTTTTGCCTACACACTGTATTGTATTGGAACAAAAGAGTTCAATTGTGAGAGAAAAGAATTATGATTTGCTAAGACCTCAGTAACACTTTTAGTTTACAAAGTGACTTTATATATCATCAAGAAAATAGAATATTATAAAAAATACTTCTTATTTCCCCATTTCCAGATAAATAAATACAGTCTCAAAGTTCCAGAGCTTATCCAAGTCCCAGAGCCAAATAAAGATTCAGTTTCCCATGCTGGTTTAACATACCTGGTAAGCCAGGTATGCTGCCCCTCAGGTAGGGGCTAAGAGACTTCCTGAATCCTGTTATACACCTGGCCTATGAGGAAGATGCTTTGCTACCTGCGATAGAAGAACTAAGCATGACCAATGATTACAGAATTATGATGAATAAGTTTGTACTTTTTGGTGTCAAGAAGACTGCTTGTCAGGGGCTTCCCTTGAAAAATGCTGACTGGAATGGTTGTAAGTCCCCATGCCCTGAGTGACTAACACTCTTTCACAGTGGCAAAATAAACACATCACAAGACTCTTGAATATGTTTATCTGGCTAGCAAATAGGATGATTAATAAACCTACACACACATGAAACAACATCTGTGAATTACATTTCTCTTTTTGCCTAGATGGATTTATACATTTTAATGACATTTCCGTACATGTATATAATATACTTTGCTCATACATTGATCCCCTTAATACATGTCTCCTCTGTCCCTTCCCACTGATATCTTGCTTCTTCCTAAGTATACCACCTTTTACTTTCATGTCTTTTAAAATAAAATCCAGATTTCACATATAAGAGTAAACATGCAACATTTGCTTTTCTGAGTTTGACTTGTGTGTGTGTGTGTGTGTGTGTGTGTGTGTGTGTATGTGTGTGTTTGAATATGTATGCGCATGCACCAGTAGTAGGGCTTGAACTCAAGGTTTAAGCACTCTCCATTAGCTTTTCTGCTTAAGGTTGGAGCCCTACCAATTGAGCCACAGCTACACTTTCAGTTTTTTGGTTCTTAATTGGAGATAAAATTCCTACTTGCCTAGAAGTGGCACTGTGACTCAAGCGGTACAGCACTTGCCTTGAGCTGAAGAGCTGAGGGACAGAGCCCAGGCCCAGAGTTCAAGTCCCACGACTGACAAAAAAAACAAAAAACAAAAAACTCCTACTTTCCTGCCTAGACTGGCTTCAAATCCTGATTTTCAGCTAGATCTCAGTCTCCAGAGAAGCAAAGATTGAAGTATAAACTACCAAAACCAGATTGAGTCTCAATTGTTTTGCTTAAATTGATGATCATCAGTTCCATCCACTTGGCTACAAATGAATGTCTGCATTTGATATTGAAAATTTATGGAAGATCACTTGATATGAAAATGTGTCTATTTCTGGTTAAAAATATGTGTTGAAGATATAACTTTCAAAATTAAGAATGCTATTTAAAAGCAACTCTCCTGCTGTCTAGTTTTTATTTATTTTTGTACATTTTTTATTGTAAAGATGCTGTTCAGAGGGATTACAGTTACATGAGCAAGGTAATGAGTACATTTCCTATTGAGCATTGTTGCCTCCTCCTTTGTTTTCCCCCTACCACCCCTTCCCACTTCCACAACTACTCCCTCCCCACTGAAGTTATAAAGTTCGTTTTCAACATAGTGTTTTGTACATCTCATTGTTTGCCCAAGCAAGTAACCAAAACCAGGACACCTGTTTAGAGCAGCAACTCAGAAAAACAATTCTTACTCAGCTGATGCTCTATTACTTGAGCCATAGCTCCAGGCCCTAGAAAAAAAATTCTTATCACAGGATGTGGCTTAACTAAAATAGCTTCTTTCTTAAAAATATTTCATTATTAAGTAGTTGTATAAAAAAGAGGTTACAATTCCAAAAGTCAGGTTATGAATGTAATGTCTTTTCAACAATGCCACCCTTTTCATTTTCTCCTCCATTTCCCTCCCACACACATTCCTACCCTCAAGTTATGTAGTTCAATTTTTACATAATATATACTGAATATAAAGATGCCATTTGCTCATCCTTCTTCCTTCTATTTCCCTTATTGCCCTCCTCACCCTGGTATTCATTTTTAAACAATTTATTAGTTGTTCAGAGTAGTTACACCTTTGTACTCCTCTCCTAAATAGGCCATACTTTAGTCAGTTTGTTTATGTCTATAGAATTTTCAAACACTTATTTATTTTTTTATTCATTCATTCATTTTTGTGTCAGTACAAGGGCTTTAACTTGGCAACTCTAATTTAGCTTTTTCACTCAAGACTGTCACACTACCACTTGAGCCACATCCCCACTTTTGGCATTTTGCTGGTGACTAGGAGATAAGAGTTCATCTGGGCTGTCTTGAAACCTCAGTCCTCATATCTCAGCCCTTGAGTAGTTATGATCATAGTTGTGAGCCACCAAGGCCTGGTTGGCTTTTTATTATTTTTTAATGGGTTCAGATAATCATATAGTGATAAAACATTTAAAATTGCAATAACTTTTTGAAGATGAGGCCTTGAAGTGGCTAAATCCAAGAGAAACAATGCAAGAGGCAGGTAAGTATATCTAAGCTGGAAAAAGTACTGTCACTGAATAGTATTTCAGACTTCTTGCATGCACATTCATATGAGCTATCACCAGTGCTGCCAACTTGAACAGTAAAAGGCGATATGTAGCAGGTAAACATTTGTTTTATATTCATGTGAAATATTTTTATATTCATATGAAAAATATTTACTGAGTGGTTTCTGATGCCAGAATTTTTCTTTGCATATTTGGAAGATGTAATTTAAACAAATAAATGTCCTTTCCCTGAGAAAAAACATTCTACAGAGTGGAGAGACAGACAACAAATGCAACAACTGAGTAAAATACACAGTATTTTGGACTACATCATGAGTCATGAGGAGAAAATAACACAGGGACAAGATATCAGGAACACAAAGCTTAAATAGGATAGACAGATTAGCCACCATTTAAGAGAAAAAAATATTGGCAAAATTCTGAAGTAAAGAGCCGACAAGAAATATACTCATTTCCCTACTTATGTAACTGAAACCCTTATGTGTAGCACCTTTACAATGAAATAAAATAAAAGAGTTTACCTGGTGATGATATGGGAACATATCATCATGCAAAAGAAATCTCTAACACAAAGGTCTGTACATGAGAGCATGTCAGCACCTTGGAGAAACAGGAGGTAAATCTTGGTGGCTACAGTGGAATGAACAAAGGGCAAAGATTTACCAGGTTGACTAATACAAAGGATTATGGGTAGAGTGGAAACTTGTGGAAACTTGTTAGGTTCAATGACAAGGGCTTCACTAGGAGTGAAATGGGAAATTGCTGGAGGATTTTGATTTAAGAAAACTAATTTAAAGGAGCGCAATACCAGCTTAGAAGCTATCACTGTATGCCACGTAGAAGATGATGGTGTTTAACTGTACATGATGTTGTGTGAAGATGTGTAGAAACATGAGGATTCTCTAATGTACACTGGAGGTACAGCTAATAGGATTTCCTAAACAAGTGTCACCTGTGAAAATGAGAGAATTTCAAGGAAGATTTCAAGTCTTAAGTTTGATCAATTGTATGCATAAATAAGTTTTTCAATTTTTTCTTCTATGTAAAAATTAAAATATTCTGCTCACCATCAAGCAAAACTCTTACCTTTGAGAAATTTATTACTAGAATATATTTTTGGTACTGGAGACATTGCTCTTATATGCACTTTCAGGTTAACGTTGTCTAATTTGGCATTCTACAAATTGTGAAATAGCCAGGTCCTGTTGGCTCACCAGGACCTGTAATCTTAGCTCCCCAAAAGGCTGAGATCTGATCATTGAAGTTGGAAGGCATTTTAGGTAGGAAAATACATGAGACTGATTATCTCCAATTAACATGAAAAAGTTGGAAATGGAGCTGTGGTTCAAGTGGTAGAAAGCTGACCTTGGTTGGAAAGCTGAAGAGCAGTACCCAGGCCTCGAGTTCAAGCTGCAGTCCTCCTGTCTTAACAGGGCAAATTTACTCCTTATTTTAGCTATTAGAGCATAGAAAGCAGATGCAACTGAGTAAATACACACTAGATAGATGGAGTTTAAAAATATTTTCTGACATTCTTTGGAATGCCTGATTCCAAGGAGTGGAGAATGCCTTTCTCTCCATCACCCATGTAGGACTACCGGCATTTAAGTGACTGTATGGCTTAAGTTGAGCAGTCCTTACTAGGCTCTGACATGTGGATAAAGTTCCAATTGGTGAAGAACACTGGCAAATCTGGGGAATCCTCTGTTTCTTTGCTTAAATATTCCACAAGAAGACCAATATTCCACAAAGAAGTCCAAATATTCCACAAGAAGACTATATTCACTAAACCAAGTTGCATCTCCAGAATCTTCTAGTCCTGAATTTTTCTTTATTTCCTTGGGGACTCTCACTGCATTTTCTCATCGACACAGTTTCTGGCATTTGTTGTTACTCAGGAAGAGTCAGCCTTGTTGGGCTCTCCAGAAAGGGTTAAAGCTTGCTTCAGACATGTCTAGTTCTTTTTCTTTTTCCTTATCGTGGAATAAATGAAGCTAAGGGAAAAGGGGTGGATGAATGAAGAGAGCAGGGTGAAAATGCAGACAAGAATCCAATGTATACCCTACAAAATTTAGAGTGAAGGAAGGGGTGGGTAGGGGATAGAAGGGTGAGAATGATGAAAGGGGTGACATTGAACAAGGTATATTGTAATTCATAAACCACTTTGTTAAATAGCAATTCCTTTGTTCAACTACTTAAAGATAATAATTAATAATAAAAGATGAATGACTTGCCTTATCTTCAAAGGTCTGTGGGAATGCTATAGCAAGTGCTGCTCTTGTGACATCCCTCAGTGATGCGTGCACCCCTTGACTCTAGTGTCCACTTATTTTCATTTTTGGCCCAGTTTTACAAGCACCTTGCTCCCCCCAATTCACTCATTAACCTCACTAGTATGATCAATGTATTTCTTTTAACCTGTCTGGGTAACTTATATCAATCTCTTTTTCAGAGGCACATATGAAGTCCGTTTCTTACATTCTGAAGAAATCCTCAGCATTTTTTGACATCTCTGGGCAGTTACAAAAGACACAAAGCCATTTGAGGAAGTAAAAGATAATTTCGCTACGACAGAGGAAGGAAATGTAATGATTGTAGGAAGAATTTGTAAGAAGTCAGAGCAATACAAAATGGCATTATTAATAAGTAAGTACTTCTATTAAAAGAGATCATTCCTTCTTTCTAACCACTCATACCTCTGAATCATCCTGGGTTTTTGGTCTTTCTGTGTCTGTGTCTGTCTCTTTGTCTGTCTGTCTCTGCGGCTGTCTCCTCTCTGTCTTCCTCTGTGTGTCTCTCTGTCTGGTCTCTCTTTCTCTCCCCGCTCTCTGCCTTGCCCCCCTTTTCACTCCCCCCCTCGTTCTCTCCTCACCCCCATCAATGACGCCCCTTCTCCCAATCACTGTCAGGAGTTTAAGTGCCATCCTTAGAGCGGAGCTCATTATCTACCTGCTCCCAGGGTTTCTGAGTGACACACCACCCACGTCTCTCCCAGCACAAATCTCCTCCTTCCCGAGCTTCAGGAAGGAATCTGGAGAGCTAGAGCTAGAGAGCTCAAGGCTAGTCTCGCCTGCACCCCGCGACCACGAGGTGTGTGCACCCTTGTCCCCCGCCCCCCGCCCCCCCACTCAGCCTGAGAGAGCCTGCAGCCCCCGCCGCGCGCTGCGGGACGGGGAGCCGGCCCTGCGCTGCGCCTCCAGCTGCGTCTGCCCGAGCGCGGCACGTGCGCTGGCGCCAGCGAGCGAGCGCCGCCACCGCCGCGAGCCCCGCAGCCTCAGCCTGCTGCCGCCGCCGACGCCGCCTCCACCGCCACCACTAGCGCTCCAGCCGCAGCCCAGGCCGCTACTAGAGCGCTGGAAGCCCGGGAAGCGTCCGGCCAGGGGCGCAAGGCTCGGGGCGCGCACCCGGTAAGCACAGCGCCGGTTTCCTTTCTCTTCGCTGGAGAGTCCCCGGGATGCAGGATGCCGCCGGAGCCCCTCCCCCGCAGGGATGGAGAGGGAGCGGGCGAGGGGCGGGAGCTGGGGCGAAAGGGACCCAGGGCGGCAGGTGGTGGGCAGGTGGACGACTGGCGGAGCCAGGGACATGATAAGGTCCTGCAAGTTTAGAAAAGTCACCCTGCAAGGGCATGTGCCCTGTGAATCAGGCATTCATTTTGGACTCAGGAGCCCTAGGCTACCGCGGTGTTGCTCCATCGGGAGATGTTATGAACATCGTTTTGTTTTTATTTGCATAAGAGAGGGATTTAAGTGGGCTTGTTTCCATAGAAAATGAACTAAAAAAATCAGGAGGAAAAAAAATAGAGCTCTGAGCTAAAGGAGGCTCTCTCTCTCTCATGCTGTTACATGTGCAGAGAAAGCGTGCATTTAGCAAAGGAGGGGCTTCTCTATCTTTGAAGCCATTAGATGTTTGGGAGGGAATACAAGAGCATTTGGTGGTGATTCATTCCCCCAAACAAGCAGCAAGGGAAGGGCACGAGCAGATTTGAACACCAGTGTGATGTTTCTAAAATGACACTTCCTTGACTACACAATACCAGGAGAGAGGCTCTAGAGCTGCGGGTCCTTTGAAGGGGGTGAGTGAGCTGCACATCTGGACCTTTCAGCTTAAGTTCATGTACTACCAGGAAGACATTGTCACCCCTATCCCTTTAAAGAACTTTGGCAAAAGACGATGGGGATGGATAAGGAGAGCTAGGGAAAAGAAGGGAGCAAATATGACTAGATGGGCTATGTGGGGATCATACAAGCAGAAAGAGCCTGGCATCACTACGTTTGTTCAGTCTCTCACTGGCAGTCCTTGGGCTGTTCTCTAGGAAAATATGTGACCTTGAACATGTCTCTTAACCTTTGTATACCGTGTTCTGCAATAGTGGCTAGGATTGTATGGATTTGAAGAGCTGGATAGATAGAGAGAGATAGAGAGAGAGAGAGAGATAGAAAGAATACCCAGAAAACAGGAAGGAAAGGAGCATCAAAACAATCTCCCTCAAAGTATCAGAATCAGTTGCGACATCGTGGCTGTGCTGTTGGGGGAATGCATCCTGAGAGGTCTGTGGAAGGAGTGTGGACAGTTAGACACCTAGCTTTCATCCAAAGGAAGCTGGAATTTGGGCAAGCATTTCAATACAGTCAAAGCCACCGAACCTGAAGTCCCATGCTTTTATTTTCTGTCAAGTAGCAATTGAAAAAAAAGGCATTCTGGTGACAAACTATGAGGTTCTTTGAATTTATTCTAATGCAAGAAAAATGACATCCTATTTAAAGGTTAGGTACTCAGGGTGAAAAGAAAAAGATTTGGAGTGGGGTCTGACTACATTGGGATTGGGATAAAAAGGTGAGAAAGGAGGACTTTCCAAAATAAGGGGTCCTACACTCGAGACAACTGACACCCACCATGTCCTTGACATCTTTCCACTTTAGTAAATAAAGTAGAGGTACCCTTTCCCTATAAATAGAGCTATATGCTTAGAATTTGGGGTTTTGCATCCCAGATAGGGAGCTGGTAGAATGAGCAATTTCAATTTCTGGGGTGCCTCCAGGTTCCCCCACCATGGGTTCATCTGGCTTTGGAGTGGAGTCTACTCATCCAGATTTGCCCGTTTCCTAAAGGAACTCATTGTGCCACTTGGTGGCACCAAAAAGTTGCATAGAGAACTCTGTTCTCTATAAATACAAACTACCACCCCTCCCTCCTCCGCTCTCTCCCCTTTTCCCCTTCCCCCCTTTCTTGGTAGCTGGAAGATTGCTGTACATACCGCCCTCAGCTCGGCTGTTCTGCACACCCTGAGCACAGGGAATAAACTGAAGATCATCTTGGGGTGTGTGAGGGTCGCCCTGGACTGGAAAGGCTGCTCTATTCAGCTCATCCCTGCATTCCAACTTTACAGGGGGGCTAGCTAGACTGCATCTCACTACTTGCTGCGCGGCCCACAGGGGGTAAGCTTGCTAAGTGTCTGTGCGCCCAGGTGTCCCCTAGCTCCAGAAGGATTTGGGAGCTTTTAGCTTACAGCAAAGCTCACAGTGGGGTTTGGGGGAGGGGGCGTGGGTGGAGCATGGGCGGGAAGCGCCTTGGAGGAGGTTCACTCTGCTCCATTTGCGGATGGCCTTGGTTAACTGAACCTGTTGTTGGCCAAGGCAGGGAGCAATGGGATGAAGGAGAGAAAAGCTGCAAGGATTGAGACAGCAATTCTGCGTGCCTTTGGATGTGAGTTCTTGCTGTCTGAGGCACCAGGTTCCCATGCAGCGTGCACTTCCCCAAACCTCACAAGGGTACGGAATGGAAAGAAAAACTTAAAAAGAGAAGGTAGAGATGGGAAGGAATGGGAGTACCTTACCAATTGATGGTGTCTCTGTCTCACAGTAGCACTTTTTACAGGGAGAGGGGGACAGCGGGTGGTGCTGAAAGCATGCCTCACTCAAGCTAGAGTGCCTGTCTTTGAGTGTCACTAGCAGGCCGCCTGCGCCCTTCTTTCCCTCTTCCACGGAGGCATCTTTCCCTTCCCTTCGGGTACAAAGCATGGGCAGCAACATGAGCAGCATGCCAAGGAGCCCATGCTCCAGCAAGTTGGATCCAGGACAGACTCACCAGTGCAAAAACTAGCAGATGACCCCAAGACTAACCGACACTTGGCGCCTCTCAGAGAGAAGTGACAGGTCCCCTGAGGGTTCTCCACCTGGTGCTGGAGTTTAAGACTGCCCACATTTGCTTCCAGAGCAAGTGCAGGGGGAGAGGGACTGTAAGGACTGTAAGGAGTCTTATTGCTCTCCTCGCTGAACCAACTTCAGCAGCCAAAGAGATCAGGGTATTGTACATCCCTTTTCTTCTTGAAAAGAAATAAATACAGTACAGTGGAAAGGCAGCCTCTCTCCTGTCTTCTTTGCCATGCCCGTGAATAGCATGGAGCAGCCTGGGACTCAGCTAGAGATAGTCTTGATTGCTCTTGTTGGTTTCAGGCCGATACACCAAAGCAGTCTAGGGATGGGGCATTGCACAGAATGAATCCTCTTGTTCCAGTGGCAGAATAAGTGTTTAAAATGTATTATTAATTATTTTTAATTATCCAGAAGTAGCAGTACAGAGAGGTTTCAATCAAACATGTCAGTTTGTGATCACAATGCTTCTTGATCAACATCACCCCTTTCATCATTCTCCCACATTTCTCCCAACTCCACCCAACCCCATAAATTACCTAGTGCATTGAGTTTAATGATGACATCTGCCCACCATTCATCTCTCCATTCCTCTCCACTCACCTTCTAACCCCATCTCCCCACAACACACATCCCAGCTTCCTGGTATTCATTTTGTTAAATTGTGAGTTTGTTGTTCAAAGGACTATACCTGTTGTGAATGTTCTCTTGTCAGACATGCTTTGTGCTACTCCCTTCACTGGGTGCAGTGAATGTTCTTTAAATTCTGTTACTTCCATGTCATTTAAGGATTCGTTGTGGCTATTTCTGTATTTTGGGGATGGCAACTTCCATTTAAAGGATCATTGGTTTATCAAGGAAAATAATGCTTTCTGAACTCCTTCGGTTAGTACCATGCATGCCACTACATCTTATATCTTTCTAGGATATCTTTTCAGCACTCTGGATAGATACTCCAAAGTTTCATGGGAGGATATTTGCATTGAACACTTTGTAGCCACTTCCTCCTTTCCTTGAGAAGAAAGCTTTCCGTGGTCATTTATATTCTGCACAATGTACATACTTTAATTTTACTCCTTTTTTGCTGTCACAGGGTAGTATTTGTTGGTGGTTTATATGCTTGAAGGGAACCTAACCAACCCAATGTTCATTTATGAAATGCGTATTAAATAGATGTTTACTTAATAGGTAGGTACAAGCCTCTTATGTCTGTTTATAATACATGTTATGAAAAGGCTGCAGATACCCAGGCAGAAACTGAAAAATTCACCAATAAGTACTGCAACTACATAGTACAGACTATCCAGGTTTGGGGAATACTTCAGTAAGTACATATCATTTTCCACTTTCCCCCAACTGTTATTGCTGTCATGTTTCCTAATAGACCCATTTACTTACTAATAATGTTTAATTTTGTTTACAAAGAGTTTTAGTTATTCTTTTCTTTCCTTTTTTATAAAGGACATTAAATTTTCTGTAGATAAATTAATGTATGTTATTTTATGGGATACTCAGGCATTTTAAGTATAAAATTTAAATATATTTCAATACAAGGAAGGTGATACCACAAGTTGAAATAAGTTGAAAAATTGTGCACTCATTTGTATTCTTATCTTATTCAAGGATTGGTATCCTCATGGATAAAGAAAGGGACATGTCTAAATATACTTCCTTAATGTTTTTTACATGGGATATATATACATATGTGTGTGATTTCTACCTATATAGTTTAAATAGATAAATCAAGTATGAACCAACTTTATGAAGTAATTAACATTATATTTTGATATATGTTAATACATGTGAAAGATTCTAAAGCTAAATTAGCTTGTGGCTTGAATGTCCTGAAGATGTATTACAATAACGGAGGAGCATTTTTCAGTTTGGAGCCATGCATTATTTGCATTATATTTTATATTTAGAGAAAACATTTTTCACATGATTCAGAGAGTGAACAAGATCAAAATACATTACATAGATGCACTCTTTAGTGCAAAATCAAACTCACTAAAAGATTATAAATAATAGGTGTTAGGGAAGATGGAGAAAGTGAGAGGTAAGTCTAGTTAAATTACGTGTGTGTCTAGTTAAATTATGTGTACATGTGAAATGCCATGGTGAATCTCCTTTGAACAATTAATGTATACTTATAAATTGTGAATGAGCAGCATGTATTACAGTGAGAGACCAGAGGGCATTTGTCCTCCACTGAAGGGTTAATATGGTCAAAAGATTCCGAGAATTTCAATGTTATCTACAAGCATAATTATTTTGTCATTTTAGTCAGTGAATGGAGCTTAGAAAATCAAATGAGACAAGAAATACTTTTTCATATTTGTGTAATTTAAGAACAGTGGATTTTTGAATTTCAAGTATATTTTAATGAGATATCTTCTTGATATTCTTTTGTGTCAGTTGTTTAAACATATTTTAGATATATTATATCATAGACTTGTTTTCATTTCTTTAAATTCATCCTGAGGAGGAATCTTTATATTTTACCAGTCCTCATCTTGTTGGGGTTTTGTCCCTTTGGTTGGAGGGACAGCAATCAAATACATTAATGTAAAGGCATCCTGGTTATCTATTGGACACATGAGGCACAATATTAAACACTAGACATGTTATTTAACCCTCTTATGACTAGTGTAAAGAAAAGGAAAATGGCAAAAAAAAACCAAGTGCATGCGCAAATGTGCACACACACCAATATACATATGACTTGATTGGAATTTAAGCATACTCTGTTTCCATAAAACTAGACTACTTTCATTTTGGCACAGCTATACATCATGAACTTGTGGTTTCTAGTGAGGAATGAATTTTGAATTGTAGGTTCTGGCATAAGAGTGTCTGAGTAAAAATCTCAGTTTTGTAACTGGCCAGCTTAATGTACTTGGAAAGGTACTTAAATAACTATATCCTACTTTTTTTTTTTTTTTCCAGTCCTGGTACTTCAGTTCTGAGCCTGGGCACTGTCCCTGAACTTTTGTGCTCAAGGTTAGCACTGTATCTTTTTTGGTTTGTGTTTCAGTTGTGAGGCTTGAACTTTGGGCCTGGGCACTGTCACTGACCTTTTGTGCTCAAGATTAGCACTGTACCTTTTTGTGTGTGTGTGTGTGTTTCAGTTGTGAGGCTTGAACTCTGGGCTTGGGTGCTGTCCCTCAGCTCTTCAGCTCAAGGCTAGTGCTCTACCACTTGAGCCACAGTGCCACTTCCGGTTTTCTGGTTGTTTATTGGAGATAAGAGTCTGACAAACTTTCCTGCCTGGTCTGGCTTTGAGCCACAGTCCTCAGATCTCAGCCTCTTGGGCAGCTAGGATTATAGGAGTGAGCCACATGCACTCAGTTAACACTCTACCACTTGAGCAACAGTTCCACTTCCAGTATATTTTGTAGTTTAGTGGAGATAAGAGTCTCATGGAATTTCCTGCCTAGGCTGGCTTCCCGCTGTGATCCTCAGACCTCCACCTCCTGAGTAGCTAGGATTACAGGGATGAGAGCCTGGCTCTCATTCTTTATTTTTAAAAGAGGAAACAGATTAAAATATATTGGTGTCATGGAATGGGTTTGATATACTAATTGTACCAGTCTAAGTAACCACCTGACCTGCAGTGAAATATAAATATTACTCATAAGTATTAATTACATTCAGGTTTTTCTATATCAAATGGTATGTTTCCCATGTTATTAAATTTGATACACTTAAGAATCCTATATATTATATTCAACTTTTACTTTGTGAGCTTTACAGAAAAGTGTGAGATTAAGAGGGACTAAATGACTTTCCCACTGCCCCCGAGTTTATAATAATGTTAACTGGGTAGTTAAATCTAGGGAGATCTATTTCCATAACTCTTAATTACGTATGGTATTAACTTGCCCCCTTGAACATAGAAGATCTTGACTTTTTGAACTATTACTATTTTGAGTCAGCAGCACTTTTTTCCTCCACAAGGGAGTGTGCAAACCTTTCTTTTTCTCATACATCCAAGAACACTTAACATGCAAATCTAAATGGTACATAATTTTGTCAAAATGACTTCTTTTAGTTCAAACTATTCTTGAAGTTTAAAAGAAAAACTTAGACCCAAAAATGTATATTTTATGCCAATGTGATTCTGTTGGTATTGTAAAGACACCAGACATAAAATGCATTCTTTTATGGCTTATTATCTTTCACAACAATTGTTCTCATAAGTTATTGATTTAAAATTTTTAAGCATATATATTTTTACTAAAATATAAAGCTTACAACTGCAGTAGCACTAATGAATAATTTAATGCTGCAATATACTTATATTCATTTTAATTTGTCTTAATATACCACAATGTATCAACAAGATTCTTAAAAAAAAAAGTAAGGGGTGACATCGATCAAGATGAATTGTATTTAATACAATACTCACTTGAATGGCAACTTTATAACTACTTAAAAATGAAATTTAAAAAATAAACACATTTATTGGTTTGTAAAATAAATCAACAAAATCAAAATAATATGTATAAATTAGATATTACCTTATTAAATTATGAGTTTTATGTTTCATGTTAAAACCAGCCTTTGACATTAGAAGTATATATCATACGCTATTCTCACACTTACTTATTTGTAGATAGTTAATGGAAATTAATATTACCCTTGATATTTCACAGTTTTGGGAGCTCACAGAATGACATTACATCCTTGGAAATGACTTAATAAAGAAATCAGTAACAAAGTTAAAAATACAAACTATCCCAATATTTCATCTTTAGTATTTGGAAATTTTAGAGAATAGCTGTGTAGAACTGATATAATCAGATGAATTGCTCTTAGTTGTACTTGTTTACCCTGCTAGGATGATACTTGTTTGAATCAGAGGTTTTCAACAGCAAGTGACCTTGACCTGCAGAAGACGTTGCCAATATAAGGGGAAATGTTTGGTTATTACAACTAGGAAATGTGGTTGGTTTGATTCACTCAGCAGAGACAATGGCCACAGTTAAATATTGTCCATAAAGAGGGCAACAGTCCTCCACAATGAAGAGAATTTAGTCCAGAAATACCAACAATGCTGAGTTTGAGAAGCCCTATTGGACAGTGTGATGCCAGAAAACAAGAGTTTTGTTTTATGTACTGGATTTTTGTGGTTTCTGACTGTAACTGATGGGAATTCCATAAAATTTTAAGAGAAAGCCTAATTTCTGTGTGTTATGCAACTCATAGGTAAGGCTTCAATAACCAAACCATTGGGCCCTTCAGAAGGTGTAAGTGTAGACACATGGATCCGAAATAGTTGGGTTCATATCCCAAATTTGTCATTTATATGTGTGAGAACTTGATAAGAGATTTTACCTTTAAGTCTCAATTTCTAGAGGTAGAAATACAGAAAATAATCATTGCTACCTTACAGAATGGTTGTGTAGCCTATGTTAAACAATGCCTTAACATTTCAGTATAAACTAAATAAACAGTGGCTACTAATAGTTAAACAGAAATCAAGTTATAAAAATACAAATGTGTATTTTCAAGCGCCTGATGACAGATAATCTAAGTGGGATCACCAATGCTTTACAGTCTTTAGAGATAGCCTAAATATTAAGAAAGCAGCTGAAAGCTACAAAATGAATAGGACTCTAAAATCCCTGCCTGATAATTAAATTGAGACTAGTTAAAAATGGTGGATCACATTATTTTTATTGCTTTGCCTCAGGTAGCTGTTTCAGACCTTCTTGAACTACTAAATCACTGTTTAAATGATTTAGTGAGCTTTATCCGACTGCAAGCACTTTTTAGCTAATGCATAAAATTGCAGATTTCATTGTTGTACAATACCATTTATAGCTTTTGAGGAGGGGGAGGAGGTTCAATTAAAATATGGCCTCTTGTTCTGGGCTAAAAAGAAGAAATATTGCTCATTGTTGTTTATATGGTCACAGATAATGTGTTTCAGATAGTGATGACAGCTAAGCTATTGGAACACTAAGGGTCTCAGCATCATTACACCTCAGAGTACCTCTTATCTATAGGATGCACTTGTTTTATGGAAAATATACCAAAAGCATCTGTAACATTGGAGCTATTGACACCCTTGACTGTTTGCGGTGAGGGTATTGGCCAGGCAGAAGGAATTATGTTAGTGTTGATGTCCTGAGCTGTGTGATTTGCTTGTGTGAGGATTAAGTTATATAAGAGACATCTGTGCCAGAAAGATGGCCAGTGTTTGAGAAGATTGTTGAAAATAAAAGAACTGTGCATCTGGTTACAGTGCAGTTTTAGGATGTGAGACTGCCTGATTCATTAAGGAAAATCATTCTTGCATATTAAATATATCTCTACTGTCTTTTAAGATGGTGATAATGATTAATGATATTATGTCATAAATACAGAAAGATACACATTTAACAAAGCACACTAGTGCTTCTAAAATCAGAACCTTGAGATTCTATATTATTGGAGTATACATTTATGCCATTTTGGTCATTATATGAATTAATGTCACTATAGTATCCATAACATGAACCTGCTACTTCTTTCAACCAAGAAATCCCTACAGCTAAGAACTATAACTTTAAAAAAAACCAACAACTCATGTTTGGGGCTTTTTTTTCTGCTTATATACAGAATAAGGTTAATCAGACATACTTAACAGTGATTCCTTAAAAGTGAACATGAGATTAACAACAGAAAAAAGTTCTGTATGCTGAAAATAAACATTACAATTTTCTCTTATGCTTGTGTCACATCCCCACTTAAAAATGAGTGGAACTCATGGTGAAATGATTATGAAAAAATGGTCTCACTCATGGGCATATATAGTTCCCAGAGAAAACAGGGCTCATGGGAAGATCACTTGATGGTGCAGGAATCTAGAATAATGGCAAAGGTTTTTAGCAAAGTTAATAATAATGTGAAAATTTTAATGGATAAACTTTAAAATGTAAAGCCATTTTATGCAAGAAACAACACATTTAGATATTTTTGCTATAAAATATATTCAAAACAAGTAAAGTACAACCTTGCTTATGATGTTAAGAAAATTATTAGAAGCCAGTATTGAAATTAATGTTGATCCAGCCATGTAGTTAAAAACCACTCAAGTGCTATAAAGGAATAAATATGAGTCTTGGCTCTGCTATTTACTTAAATGAGAATTGTTTCCAAATTGTTTCTATCGCTTATCCTCAAATCCATCACCTGAAAGTGGGCATAAATTATTTATCACATACTTTATATGACAATTAAAATGCATTTTGTGCAGCTGAACATTGCTGCTCACAACTGCAATCCTCTGCAGAGATCTGGAAGACTGTGGTTTGAGGCCATCCCAGACAGCAGACTCCTTCATCAAAATAACTGATAAAAAGCTGAGGTGGCGGTATGGTTCAAGTGGTAAACCACCAGTGAGCAAGCAAGTTAATGAAGTTTGAAGCCTGGTACTTGCAATTTTATGTAAAATGCTAAGTAAACTGGCAAATTCTTTGTGTGTGTGTGTGTGTGTGTGTGTGTGTGTGTGTGTGTGTGTGTGCGTGTGAATGGTCTTGATGCTGGAGTAAAATCCAGTGACTCACACATGTTCAAAAACAACTCTTCTCCTGAGCTACAATCCCACCCATATATTTTAATTATTGTCATTATTATTCCCATCATTAAAATGAACTGAAATATATTAATGACATTATGTAGTGAATAATATATTAAGATTTAATTCTAGTATTTCATTAAAATAAGAATATAAAAACTATATGCTTGAAAAATTATACAAGAAAGGATATCAAATTGTATAATGTGATTACACCTGAATGTTGAGATGGAATTCTGTTAGACCATTCTGCTACAATTCTTTTCATCTTCATAAATACCATAATATCGAATTGTCTCCAGGTCTTGTCTAGATCTATAATGCTATTTTCCTTAATATGTTGAAAAGCTTTGGGAAATAGTGTTTTCCATATTAATTTTCTAGCATTGTTTCTAGCTCCATTACTTGGACTCAATGGCCAGATGAAGTTTTATTACACAGTTCCCAAATTTGTGGGGTAAGGAAAGAATCCTGTTCTGGCAGTGGTAAAGAAAATCAAGAGAAAAAATTTATTTTTGTTTTTGTGTATTTAGCAGAACTTATTGGGCATCTGATTTTGTGGTAGGACTCTATCACTTAAACCATAACCCTTAGCCAGTTCTACTTTAGTTACTTTGAGATAGTGTCTTACACCTGAGTTTTAGCTGTGCTGGAGGCTGTTATTTTTATGTATACTTTCTACACATATTGGGTGACAGACATATCACTACTCTCAGTTGCTGGATAGATTGAGGTCCAAGCTGTTTTCCTCAGACTATGATCCTCCTGTTCTCTTTCTTCCAAGTCTCCAGGATTACATTGGTGAGCAACCAGGTTTAGTCCTCCGAATTACATTATTACAAGAGTCTCCTTATCAGATTTTTGCAACCTATTATCCACAATAATGCATAGGCAGAAGAATCCTAAAAATTGAATTTTACCTGTCATTGGCTTATATTTTCTCAAAAGCTTTTTGTGGCTGTCAACAATAAAATCTTACATAACAGTTTAGCTGACCTTTCAAGGTCTGGCTCTTTTATCTTTACAACATCATTTTATGTAACAGCTTTCCTATTCTTATATTCTAGCCACATCTTCATAAGATCAGCTTTTCTTTGCTCTTTGCATTGTTTGCTGCGTTCATTAGCTGTCAGCTAGTGTTATATCGTAGAGTACATGTAAGTATGTGTATGGTACACGGACACAGGAAGATAGAAATCTTGTTTACTCTTGTTTATTTGATTCCCAGGACAAAGTCATAGCAGAAGCAAACCATAAACATTTGATAAAATAGTTAATGAATAGGTGTTCTGGGCATGATGAGTATTCAAGGAAAATACAGTCAGTTAGTCTCTGCCACATAACAGTTAACTCTTAAATATGTGTGTGTGTATGTATACTGTGTTTTAATATATAAGACTTACTTAATACAGATCTAATAGACTATGTGGGATTTGTATTTCAGCTTCACTTGTCTATTGCTCCTATAGCTGAAGGCTTGCATAAATATGAGTTCTGTTTCGTTACTGAGTTTGTCCACTAATTCTAGATTTGATGGAGAATTTCTCTTTTACTTCCTATTTCTTTTCTTTGCAGTACAATTCATTTGCTCATGAGAATAAACATTATCCCGAGGTATCTGGTCATAAGAAAGTGAAAGGAATGTTTTGAGAATGTTCAGATATCCTTCCAATGAGAAAATAAGCATCACTCTTTGTTTGATTTTTGCTTGTTTAAAAATGTCAACTATTACCAAAAAATGACCTTTTTTTCTATACACTGCCAACCACCTTGTTATTCTGGAGCATTCAATTGCGGATGAGAGTTTGAAAGTTTTCTTGTATAGCATCATAGGAAGAGCATAAGGAAACTGAAATGAGGGTAGGAGTCGACGAGAATGTGACTCAAATTATGTTCATTTTTTATCTAGAGTGGAATTTTTGCAGATCTAATGGGGGAAAATGGTGTTCTCAAAGAGACATGATAATCACACAAACTCCTGTAGAAAATCACCTGTTTTGAAAAGGTAGTGTTTAAGGAATTAGTCATTTTAAAACAACTTAAGTTGGTAGAGATGATTACATTTAAAGTAAGTTTCTAGCACAATCCCTTTAAGTAACCGAAATCATTAATCTGTCAGCACTCTTTTACAAATTATGCTAGGAATTGTTGCAGGAAATGGGGTAAAATCTCTTCCTTAGAAATTTAATCTGAAACAGATTATTACAGTCATAGCTTTGCTAACTCTCCACTGCAAATGTGTTTTCTTTCTTGCTTTCTGAGACTTATCAATGTGGGGTTTCTCGTGGATCAGTGCAGGAGTACTGATTACTGTAAGTTTTATTACAAGACTCTGTAATTACTTTGAAAACTCTCTGGAGGGCCAAGTGGACTGTCATAATTTTTCTTCTCACTTCCTAGCCAAAGAATGCCGTGGGAAATTTAATAAAGAAAAAGATCATGCATTTAATACATAGAATCCTATTCAATTTATACATTACTTTGATTGTTATAAGAGCAACCTTATACATATTCCCATTTATTTTGTTTGCACATCCCCATTTGTCAGATGAGGAAATACTGGCACTGAGCACCTAAACTATTTACAAATACCGTTTTACTGTTTTGACATTTTGTAGTTTATGAATCTTGACCTATATCACCTTTTTCAACATTTTCATCTATCTCTCTCCCAACTCATCACTTCCATCATTTTTTCTTAATTTTGTAGGATATACATTGAATTCCTGACTGCAGTTTCCCCTTCTTCTCTCCATTCATCTAATACTCTCCCCTTGACTTCACCCCACCTCTGTCAAGTACCAACTTCCTGGTGTTTATTTTGTTGAACTTTGACTTTGCCTGTCTAAGAAATCACATGATTTGACTTCACTTTTGAATCTACTGTATTTTAGTCATTATATTTGTATACACTGACATGACACCCAACATACTTATTTTAAGTTTATAAGTGAATTCTACCTTCTACATAAGAGGGACAACATGCAACCTTTGTCTCGCTGAGCCTGAGTTATTTAACATATTTATTCCAGGTCTTTCCATTTCTTTGCAAATGATACACTATCATTCTTTTGAATGGATGAGTAAAATTCCATCGTGTGTGTGTGTTGCATTTTCTAACACTTCTTAATAGCAGAAGACTCTAACATCTCAACCTTCTCCTATAGTTCCCTCATATGTTAATTAGATGCAACACATACTTATCTCCAAGGTGATTATTCTGTTTGCTTGACATTACATTTGGAGAGGAGTATTTAGGGTTTTTCATTTGTGTTTTTGGAAGCACTGGGGATGGAATCCAGGGCTTTATACATGCTAACCAAGAACTCGACCTCTGGGACATATCCCTTTAAAGATAACTTTACTTTTATAATTATTTAATATATCTTCAGTGCTGGAAATCTGGAAAGAAACCAAAAGGATATAGAAAACTAAAGTATAAGAAAAATAACTTCCATCTCATTACTTAGAGGTAATCAGTGTTAGAAATTTTATTTATTGGTTGGTTTGTTTTGACAGTTGCGGGGCTTGAACTTTGGGCCTGGACACTGTCCCTGAGCTCTTTTGCTCAAGGCTTGCACTCTACCACATTGAACCACAGCTCCACTTCTGGTTTTCTGGTACTTAATTGGAGATGAGGCTCATGGACTTTCCTGTGGGAGCTGGCTTTGAACCATGATCCTCAGATCTCACCTTCTTGAGTAGCTAGGGTTACAGGAATGAGCCAACAGCACCTGACTCAATGTTGGAAATGTTGAGGTTCATACTTCCTAGAGCTTTCTATTTCTAGCATAGTTTTGCTAGTAAGATGCCTTCTCTCTTCTTCTACCTTCTGCTTGCTACACAGCAGGTCTGGTTCTATACTGTAATCCAAATGAACAAAGGAAAAGCATTGATCTTGTCATCAAACCCTAAAAAAGACCTAAGAAACAGACTCAAAAAGCAGATATTATTTTTTACCGCTTTATTGTTGATGTTTTGCATTATCATTGACCCTTTTTTCTCGTATCAGAGCTTCCTTGTTATGTACTTACATTCTTAAAAATTCATGTTCTCTTTTCTTTTTCTTCAGGTTTTGAAGATCATGATCCTGTGCATACATCTAACTAAATGCTTCCCATGGATATGGTGGTCATTTAGAGAATATATCTAAGTTGGTGACGAATCCTTGCTGCTGGCCACTCAACATAAGACATCATCTGATTGTGCTGATCAGAACTTTCCTGCATTTCCCCACCATGCTATCGTCATCAGCTTGAATTCCTTTCCTAAAATGGTCCTTCTGCTGATCCTGTCAGTCCTGCTGTTGAAAGAAGATGTCCGTGGGAGCGCCCAGTCCAGTGAGAGGAGAGTGGTGGCTCACATGCCAGGCGACATCATCATTGGGGCTCTCTTCTCCGTCCACCACCAGCCCACCGTGGACAAAGTGCATGAGAGGAAGTGCGGGGCTGTGCGTGAGCAGTATGGCATCCAGAGAGTGGAGGCCATGCTGCACACCCTGGAGAGGATCAACAACGACCCCACACTCTTACCCAACATCACACTCGGCTGTGAGATAAGGGATTCCTGCTGGCACTCAGCCGTGGCCCTGGAGCAGAGCATCGAGTTCATTAGGGACTCTCTCATTTCTTCGGAAGAGGAGGAGGGCTTGGTACGCTGTGTGGATGGCTCTTCGTCCTTTCGCTCCAAGAAGCCCATAGTAGGGGTCATCGGGCCTGGCTCCAGCTCAGTGGCCATTCAAGTCCAGAACTTGCTCCAACTGTTCAACATACCTCAGATCGCTTACTCGGCCACCAGCATGGATCTGAGTGACAAAACTCTATTCAAGTACTTCATGAGGGTTGTGCCTTCCGATGCCCAGCAGGCTCGAGCCATGGTGGACATAGTGAAGAGATACAACTGGACTTACGTGTCGGCCGTACACACAGAAGGTAAAACGCCTTTAGATACATCCACAATGTCTCACAATGCATTCAACAACTTCTCTGTATGTATTGCAGGATGTAGAAGCCTAAACTTTTCTAATTATCTTAGGTATTCTGAGTTCCTCAACAATACTGGTACAGTTGACAGGGACTTGATAGTAGGTATCTCCAGACACATAGGTAAGCAAATATAATAGTTTATATGGTCATGATCTGATGAAATGGTAAGTTTTACATTTTGTACTGAGTTTTTTGTACTTCCTTTATGATAATATACTTTGATATTTGTTGCTAAAGGTTTAAAGTTCTAGATCTTTATTGAACAGTTCACATATTTAACCTTGCTCCCCCTGCCTATTATTTGTGTTTAGGTAAAGGGTTCTGTATATAAAAATACATATTTGGGAAGTCTAGGTTTTAATCAGTCAACCTAAGTTTACTCTTCTTTATGCTGAAGAAATATTCAGAAAGTAAATATCTGACTAATATATTATAAGCTAATAGTAATTCACTTTTTTTGCTTGAGTGTTTTAAAAATGCTTTTATTTCTGCTGTTTGCTAGTTGCTTATAAGGCTGGGTGTGCTGTGTATGGTGTCATTTCCACAGATTGTGAAACACATCATTAGATACTCTTCCTAGACAATACTTTTTCTGAGACAACAAAACCCAAAATGAATCTATTTAGCACTATATCACACTGAAGAAGGGAAAAAAATTTTTATAAACCATTGCATTATTATGAGGATTAGTTAAGACTTTAAAATTTTTGCAATAAGTTACTGATGTGATCAATAATCCAATCCTATAAAATGTGCCATTGAGTCATTCAGAAATAAATGTGATTATCTGTGAGTTCACTTCAGAGCCAGCAAACAATCAGATACACCAAATGTTCGTTGTCCACTTATACTGTGCCATGGATTTCAATGCATGGACACTCATTCATAATATCTAGAACTATACAGATGCTTGATGGACTTCAATATGGACAGGCATTTCTCTGTTTCTGGAAATTTTCATGTGTAAATTGATGCCTTGTTTAGAGGCACATTAAAGTATAGAGATTTGAAGACATACATATTTACAATAGAAACCTTTGATATTTCCTTTAAAATTTTTTATTATTGTGAAAATACTGTACAGAGGGGTTACAATTACATGGGCAAGATAATGAGTACATTTCTTATCAAGCATTGTTGCCTCCTCCTTTGTTTCCCCTTCCCATCCCGTCCTCCCTCCCACTTCCCCCACCACCACCACCAAAGTTGTAAAGTTTGTTTTCAACATAACGACTTGTACGTCTCATTGTTGCAATGGGTCCACCTGTATCCCTATTTAAACGATTTGTTTTTTCCCTTCCCCTCCACAAATTATAACAACATCAAATACAATGAAAGCAGGGGTTATACCTTGGGGGAGTTTTTCTAACGTTATTGTAGAGTTGCTATACAGAGGAGTTACAGTTAACATGAATCAGATAATGAATACTGGGTACGATTGTTTTTGAACCACATCTCCTCTTTTGTACTCTCTCCTCCTGTCCCCATCCACAAGATATCCAGTTCATTTCCCACATAGTATCCAGTGAGTATCACTGTTATATTTGTTCACTCTTGTACCACCTTTTCTGTGCCCTCCTTTACCCTTCCAAATACAAACTAACAAACAAGACAAAAGGAAAATATAGCAACTATGGCAATTAAAAATATCTCCTTTCCTTTTCTTGGCGTTCATTTCATAGAATATTATTTTATGTTATCATACCCACATAGCTATTGAGCCTTTGTCAACCACTCCTATGCAGATCCTATGGAGGCCTCAGAGTGTGAATGTCTAGAGTTTTATATAATTTATCATGCCCCAGTGAGTGTGCATGTATATATATATATATATGCTATATATATATACATATATATATATGCTATATATATACATATATATATGCTATATAGATATATATATACATGCACACATATATTTATTTAATCATTCAATGTGTTTCCTTTTAAAATTTTGATCAATCTTTTCTTCCTCTCTTTTGCTGGAGATTAACATGTGACCCTGGCACCTCATTCTCCCCCTCAACACTGAGGTTTTCCTTGTAAATCCCAATTTCATTTGATTCTCAAAATAATTCAGCAATATCAACAGTCCACATATTTTATTTAAAATGTAAAACTTGGTGACTGGAAAATAAATCATATATTGTAGGTAGTAATTTTAGTTTGGGACTTATAGCTACTGACTTCTAGTTTAGAGCCTATTATAACTTAAGATAGTGGTTGGGGATTTAACTCAGTGGAAGAGCACTTGCCTTGCAAGTGCACGGTTCTGAATTTGGTCCTTAGCTCTGGATAAAAATACTTGATCCAACAGAATCATATCCTGATTCTGTATCCATGAAATATGTATTTGTTAGCAAAAATATATGTTAATCCCTCCAATAGTTCTACACTGGTCAGCCCTATGTTGTAGATATTGTAAAAATTGTGACTGGCAATAGTTTTGCAGTATCATAAGGACTCAAGATATACACAAAAGCTATGTAATTGTAATTCAAAATTATAAATTTACCAATAAATGTATATGGTAAATAGAGATTCAAAAAATCACTTTCTGCTCTGTGATTCTGGAGGCTAGAGAGAAAATTTTAAAGGTTGAGATGGGATTTGATTGCCAAATTTTATCAGGAAGAATACTGACCAAAGTGAAAAATTAAGAAGTCATGGATTTCAATCATGAACATTAGGAAAAATAAGATGGGACTTCCTTCTAGCTTGGGCACTATGCAGAAGATGCTCATTTAAGACTGTGGCTCCAGAGCCGGGCCCTGGTGGCTCACGCCTGTAATCCTAGCTACTCAGGAGGCTGAGATTTGAGAATCGTGGTTCAAAGCCAGCCCGGGAAGGAAAGTCCGTGAGACTCTTATCTCCAATAAAGCACTAGAAAACCGGAAGTGGCTCTGTGGCTCAAGTGGTAGAGCACTAGCCTTCAGCTGAAGAGCTGAGGGACAGCACCCAAGCCCAGAGTTCAAGCCCCATGACCGACCAAAAAAAAAAAAAAAAGACTGTGGCTCCAGGTCAGTTATGATCATTGGATTTCACTAATTCAGGCTGTTATTTTAACTCCAATATGTACCAATAGTTAACAAGTAATCTAATAAACTATGATGCCTTCAAATGGTGCATTACTATACAGCTATTAAATGAATGAGAGATGAATAATGATCCTTGAGAACATTTTACTGGAAAAAAAAAGTACATCCCTATTTGTTTAAAAGGACCTATTTTCATTCTAAACCTTTTAAATTAAATATTCAGACTTGCTCACAAAAATGAGAAAAACAACAATTTCTTCTTCTGGGAGGAACCATAAATGATTAGGAAATGTGACAGTGGGATAGATTCGTTTTTCATGGATAACTTTTGCATACATATGCCCCAACATATCTACTACATATGTAAATTCCACATTTCTTTCTTTTTCTTTTTCTTTTTTGTCAGTTGTGGGGATTGAACTCTGGGCCTGGGCACTGTCCCTCAGCTCTTCAGCTCAAGGCTAGCACTCTACTACTTGAGCTATAGCACCACTTCTGATTTTCTGGTGGTTTATTAGACATAAGAATCTCATGGACTTTCCAGCCTAGGCTGGCTTTGAACTGTGATCCTCAGATCTCAGCCTCCTGAGTAGCTAGGATTACAGGTGTGAGCTACCCACACCCAGCTAAATTCCATATTTCTATATATCCATGACAAGAAAATATTCTCTCTGAAGGCAAACATGAGACAATAGCAATTACACTGAAAGAAATACTTTACATTATTGTTTAATGTGATTAGGTCAGTAGTTACCTTGTTTAATTCCAAGCAATAATCAGGTAAAGAGGTTAGGTACTTTCATGCCTTCAGTTTTTCAGTGTTAAGAGTAGCTTGTAGGAATTTACACACAGTAAAACTCACATGCAGGAACATAAAAGACTTGAATCAAACAAGGGTCTTAATTGAAAAGTCTCCAAGGTAAAGACAAGGTTCTGTTGCAGCAAAATCTCACAGACATTTCATTGCTCAAAATAATTTTACATGAAATGTGATATCACTTATTTCTCTCTCTCTCTCTCTTTCTCTCTCTTTATAGTTTATTTTAATGTTTTTTTATCACAATCTTCCTTTGCTCAGATGATAGTCCTTTTTCTTGGAAAGTCTGGGATTTTCTTGATGCTTTCACATGAGCCATTGAGTTGTATGAAAAGATATGCTCCTATTTTCAGAAACATTTTATCCTCAAATGCCTGTTTGTGCCAGTACTGGGGACTATTTCTTGCTGGAGTTGCTCACAACTGGCAGTCTACCACTGGAGCCATGCTTCTAGTTTGGCATTTTGCAGGTTGCTTAGAGATGGAGTCTCACAGACTTTTCTACCTGGGCTAGTATTGAATCTTGATTCTCTAAGTCTCAGTCTCTTGAGTAGTTAAGATTGTAAGTATGAACTACTGACACTTGGTTTATTTTATACTAAGCCTAAAAAAAAGAATGTCACTCAACCTGGCAGGTATTTAAAAAAATGTCCTTCAAGAAAATTCATGCTATCACCAAGTGCCAGAGAGCAGCACTGGAGACTTGGGTTTCAGCATTGATGTTAATCTCTCACACTTGAAATTCCTGGGCTTATGGGATCTATAAGCAGCAGGACTGTTTAGTATGGTTTGCTTTACTACACTGAAATCATGCCTGAAACTTCTAGACAAACAGAATGACAGTAACACAGAAGAGAAGGAGGAACAGGAATATTTGTTTTTTGTGTGTCTGTATGTATGTGGTAGTGCTGGATGCTCTCTCTGTATGACACAAATGAGCCACAACTCAACCTCCTGATTTTTGTTTGCTAATTGGATATCAGAGTCACATGGACTTTCCTGCCTGGGCTGGCTTTGAACTGCAATCTTCATATCTCAGCCTCTTGAGTAGCTAGGATTACAGGCTTGAGCCACTGCCCCCGCCCAGCTAAGAAATTTTATTTTTGGTGGGGCTTGAACTCAGCCGGGGTGCTAGGTCCCTGAGCTCCTCAGCTCAAGGCAATGGCTTTACCTTTTAAGCCACAGACCACTTCCAGTTTTCTGGGGCTGGCATTGAATCTTCATCCTCAGATCTCAGCCTTCTGCGTAGCTAGGATTATAGGTGTGAGCCACTGGCACCTAGCAGAAATCATTTGTTAAAAGAGTAAACCAAACTAGTTATTTAACCAAATAGAGGAAGAAAAAGTACATTTCCTTGAAAAGGGTCAATCTGCTGCTCTGAGAAAATGGGTGTTCTTGCCTCAGTACTTTTCCAGATTGAGGCACATGAGGTCATTGCAGCTTTCCTAGTTAGGATTGTGGACCATCGTTTGCATGGGGGACTCCCCTTAATGAGCCTTCTGAATACAGATCATTTCTTTCTGTTTGGACTGCTCCCTTCCAGTGCCATGCAGCAGCCCTGGCCTGGCAATGGCTTTGAAAGAGAACTTGGCTGTAGTAAGGACTTCTTTCCTACTCTGTCTTTAACCACTGTCACAGAAGGCATGAAGTGACAGAGGATGTTTTAGATGAAGCCATCATAGACTGTGTATGGGTTGTGTGTGTGTGTGTGTGTGTGTGTGTGTGTGTGTGTGTGTGTGTGCTGGTCCTGAGGCTTGATCTCAGGGCTTGTGTGCTGTCCCTGAGCTTTTTTGCTCAAAGCTGGCACTCTTCCACTTGAGCCAAAGTTCCACCCCTGGCTTTTTGGTGGCTAATTGGAGATACAAATCTCTCTAGGGATTGTCACCTGGGCTGCCTTTGAGCCTGGATCCTCAAATCTCAGCTACCTGAGTAAGGAGGGATTACAGATGTGAGTCACCAGTGCCTGGCCATTGAAAACTTCTTAATATCAAGCAAGTGCTAGTGCTCAAAGAAGGTCCACACCACTACCTTTCTGACCCAGAGCTAAATGTAATTTCACAAATGAGCCCAGTTGAAAGCATAAACACTACTCAGTTGACCATAAGCCCAGTTGCAAGCAAGATGAATGCTTTCAGGATAGAGTTCATTGATGTTACTGAGAGACAAATCTGAAATAAAGCACAATAAAAATTTCAGGCAAAAGTACATCAGTCATTTGCTAGTGACTGCATATTTGATTGCTCCCTGGAAGCCTGAATATTTTAAATATATGCTTATGAATTTAACTACATTTTCCCCCTTGGATGTAATCAATTTCATTGAGAAAATTATCTAGTAGGATGAGTTTCCTATACTTATATTTCACACCACACATGATGTACTGAACTCTAACACTTTGTAATGTTTGCTGACATAATTTGAACTCCATGATTCATCCCAGGACCTATCAGAGTGCCTGGAATGTAACAGGTGTTCAGTGAATCTATCTTAGAATTGTACCTAACTTGTAATTTATCAATATGCATCATTTGACTAAATAGCCAGTGCTTGTAATTTTTCACAGTTTTTCTTTTTTTTAAATGAAAATGAAGTGCCAATATTCCTCTTTTGATTAATTGTAAAATATACTTCACACCTCATTTTTTTTGGTTTGTTGTCACTAGTTCATGAATTTCTTATTTCTGTCTAGTGATATAAAAATGCTAATTTGTTCTGGATAAAAATACCATTGATAGGGGAGAAATATGTCACTAAATTCTGCTGGTAACTTTGATCATTATAAAACTGTTCTCCAGGGCAGTTTATAGGTTCAGGTTATAACTTTCTTTTCTATCAGTTATTCCCTTCAATATATGAAAACAAAGAAGGTTTGGTTAAAAACTGACACTGGATTCTATATCCTTTCTTGTTAGTGAATTATTTTTTGTTGTTGTTAATATGTTTTAATTATAACTAATAATGAGATTCAGTGTAGTGTTTCCATACATGCATACCACGTATACTTATCAACCTTTTCCCACATACACAATTCCCATTCTCCCATCCTCTAGGAATTCCTAATTTACTTTTAGATCAAGATTTTTTTTTAACTTCTTTATATGAGGGAGAACATGAGGTATTTGCCTTTACATCTGCCTTATTTTACTTAACATAATGATCTCTAGTTCTGTCCATTATGCTACAAATGACAAAAGTTTCATACTTTTTGTGGCTCTGTATAACTCCAGATTTTCTTTATCCATTTATCTATTGATTAGTGCCTTAACTATTGTGAATATTGTTACAATAAACCTGTGTATGCTAGTATAAGGGTGAGCAAACTATTCATGCCTCATTTTTGTGACAATATTAAGGCAACAATAAATGTTACCACATTCTATTGAAGGATAGATTAAATAGATCAATATACTTATCTCTATCTGTCTGTCTTTCTATCTAATATCAATCTTGGAGCTTGAACTGAAGATCTGGGCAATGTCCCTTAGCTTTTTTGCTCAAGGCTAGCACTCTACCACTTGAGCTGCAGTGATTTTCCTACTACCCCAGCTGGCTTTTAACCACGATCCCATGAATTTAGCCTCCTAAACAGTATGATTACAACGGTTGGGCACTGGTGCCCAGCTGAAAATAAGTTAAAGAGATTTTCTTTGGCTTTTCAAGAACTAAAAAGTAAGCTGGGCGCTGGTGGCTCACGCCTATAATCCTGGCTACTCAGGAGGCTGAAATCTGAGGATCCCGGTTCAAAGCCAGCCGGGGCAGGAAAGTCCGTGAGATACTTATCTACAATAAACCACTAGAAAACCGGAAGTGGCGCTGTGGCTCAAGCGGTAGAGAGCTGGCCTTGAGCTGAAGAGTGCAGGGACAGTGCCCAAGCCCAGAGCTCAAGCCCCACGATCAACAAAAAAACAAAACAACAACAACAACAAAAAAAACTAAAAAGTACTATATATTGAAACAAATGTAACAATGATAATGGTAATAATGCAGAATTATAATCCAATTTTTTTCATATAATGTTAACACTGGAAAGATATTAAGAAAACATTTAGTCTCTCTTCTTTATTTCTCAAGTGAGTTAACAGAGACAGTAAATTCAAGTAGCATGGCTTATTTGTCACTGTTGATTCTTAGAACTCAACAACCTATTTAGAACTATGGTGTGGACTTTTTACTCAAGTTCATTTTTTTTTATAAATGGCACTCTTTTGTTTTGTTTTTTAATACAAGGTCTCACATTTAACTGGTTCTATACAACTTGAGCCACCACTCCAGCCCTACCTTTTCATTTGTCATTTTAAAGATAAAATCTTTCAGACTTTTTGCTCAACATGGCTTTGAATTGTGATCCTCTGCATTTCAGCCTCCTAAGTAGCTAGAATTCCAGGCATGAGCTATAAGGGCATGGTCCTCAAGTTCTTTTCTTTAGTCATTATGCATCACATTGTTTTATTTATACAATTTACCTCAATAACAAGGATTGTTGCAGACTTTCTGCTGAATGTTTTTAATGACTATCTGTAATAGTAGACTAGATCATAAGTGAAGTAGCTTGTTGAAATATTAGCCTTTTGGAATATATGGCCCCTTAGCTCTTGATCTGTAAACTGGATACGGTAATGCTTTGCCTGGGTCATATTGAAGGTCGATACAAATTTGAAAGATTTTTCTTTTCTTTTTTTGTTAGTCATGGGACTTAAACTCAGGGACTGGGTGCTGTTCTTGAGCGCTTTTGCTCAAGGCTACTGCTCAGCCATTTTGAGCCACAGCTCTACTTCCATTTTTTGGTGGTTTCTGCTGGACATTACTGGCTGGGCTGGCTGTGAACCACTATCTTCAGATCTCAGCCTCCTGAGTAGTTAGGATCATAGGACTGAGCTACCAGTGCCCTGTAAGATTTTTCTTTACTTACCCCAAATTCTGAAAACATTACATAATCAGGTAGTTTTGAATTTATTGGATATTATGTTACTTATTGTATTTGTTTCCAGTGACGTACAAGTAGATAAAAAATCAGAAATTTCAGAGACTTTTAAGAGATTTCTCATTAAATTAGATCATAGATCCATGAACTAGGAAATAGAGTGACAACACTGATAATAAATTTGGAAGCATTCATATTCACACATTTCTGTCAGAAACATGCTTGTTAATGATGAGAGAAATAAAGATAGCCAGAAAAGAGTGTACAAAGGGGGATTCCCTCTCAACTTTCTTTTTTTCATTGTAAAACTGCTGGAGATTTTTTAATTAGGTTTTTTAGTGTGAAAACACTATACAAAGGGTTTACAGTTACATGAGAAAGGTAATGAGTACATTTCTTATCAAGCATTGTTGCCTCCTCCTTTGTTTTTCTCCTACCAACCCTTCCCTCCCACCTCCTCAACTACCCCCCTCATACTCCCCTACCCTCACGTAAATTGTAAAGTTCGTTTTTCCACATAGCATCTTCTATATCTCATTGTTGCAATGGGTAAACCTGTATCCCTATTTAAACAATTTGTCTTTTCCCTTCCCCTCCACAAATTATGCCAGCATCAAATACAGTGAAAACAAGGGTGATACCATGGGGGAGGGACATAAAAAAGAAACAAATAAATCACCTTATAAATATGTTAGAAACAATAGCAAGAAAGAAAAAAACCACCTGTGTCGAATCTTGGTGTTCATTGCGCTTACTGTCGTCTTATCTGACCTTTTCTGCTTGTCCCAGACATATACTAGTTATTGCAAATAAGGGAAACCATGGGACCAATGTTTCTTTGCACCTGGCTTACTTCACTTAATATAATTTTTTCCAAGTCTTTCCATTTCCTAACAAATGGGCGATGTCATTCTTTTTTTTATTTTTCCACAGTGGTTTTATTTTTATTTATTTATTTTTTATTGTGAAAATACTCTACAGCGGGGTTACAATTACATGGGCCAGATAATGAGTACATTTCTTATCAAGCATTCTAGTCTTCTCCTTTGTTTCCACTTCCCATCCCTTCCCATCCCCACCCCGTCCCCTCGCCCAATCTTCCTCCCCCACCCATCAAAGTTGTAAAGTTCTTTTGGACATAATGACTTGTACATCTCATTGTTGCAATGGGTCCACGTGTATCTCTACTTAAACGATTTGTTTTTGCCCTTCCCCTCCACAAATTATACCAACATCAAATACAGTGAAAGCAAGGGTTATACCGTGGAGGAGGGACATACAAAGCAATAAAGAAATCATCTTATAAATATGTTAGAAACAATCGCATGAAAGAAAAAAAACATTTGAATACATATCTTAGGGTTCATTTCCCTAACATCAACTTATCTGACCTTTTCTGCTTGATTCAGACATATACTAGTTATTGCAAATAAGGGCAACCATGGGACCTATGTTTCTTTGCACCTGGCTTACTTCACTTAATATAATTTTTTCCAAGTCTTTCCATTTCCTAACAAATGGGGCAATGGCATTCTTTCTGATGGAGGCATAGAATTCCATTGTGTATATGTACCACATTTTCTTGATCCATTCATCTACTGAGGGGCATTTGGGTTGG
>NW_012267238.1:17062941-17075050 GCF_000151885.1 Dipodomys ordii | reverse complement strand
TGGTCTTGTTTGTAAACATTTGGGTAAATGCCCAAAAGTGGGATTGCTGGGTCATAGGAGAGCTCTATGTGGAGTCTTTTGAGGAACCTCCATACTAATTTCCAACAATGCAGTAAGGTTCCCTTCTGGCCACATCCTCTCAAGCATCTGTTGTTATTAGAGTTCTTGATTATAGCCATTCTGACTGGGGTGAAGTGGTATCTCAATGTTGTTTTGATTTGCATTTCTTTTATGGGTAGGGAGATTAAGCATTTCTTCATGTGTCTATTGGCTATCCTTCTTTCCTCTTCAGAGAAGTTTTTTTTTAAGTCTTTGGCTCACTTATTTAGTGGGCAGTTGTTTCTTTGAGGATCTCTTGTTGGGGGATTTAATTTTTTGAGTTCCAAGTATATTTTAGATATGAGATCCTTGTCCACTGCATGGCTAGTGAAGATCTTCTCCCAATCTGCGGGTTTTCTATTGATCTTCCTAGCTATGTCCTTTACCATGGAGAAGCTCTGCAATTTCATGCAATTCCATTTGTCCAACCTTTCTTTGATTTGTTGTGTTTCTGGGTCTCTATTAAGAAAATTTCAGCCTGTTCCAAGGAGACCTGGGGTTTCTCCTATTCCATTCTCTAATGTTTTCAGAGTGTCTGCTTTGACTCCAAGATGTTTGATCCATTTGGAGTTGATTCTGGTACAGGGTGATATATAAGGATCTAGCTTTAGTTTTCTACAGGTGATTGACCAATTTTACCAGCACCATTTACTGAAGAGGCTCTTTCTTCCATTCTAATTTTTTGGCTCCCTTATCGAAAATTAGATGGCTAAAGGTTTGTAGGTTCATTTCTGAGTTTTCAATTCTATTCCATTGGTCCTGAGGTCTGTTCTTGTGCCAGTACCAAGCTGGCTTTGTAGTAGAGTTTGAAATTTGATATTGATATTCCTCCACCACTGTTCTTTCTGTTAAGGAAAATTTTTGCTATTTGGTGTCTTTTGTTGTTCCATATGAATTTTTGGATTGCTTCTTCTATTTCCTTGAAGAATGAGGTTGGAATATTGATAGGTATCACATTGAATTTGTAGATAGCCTTGGGAAGTATTGCCATTTTCACAAGGTTGATCCTTCCATTCCAGGAGCATGGGAGGTTTTACTACTTTCTAAGTTATGTTTTGATTTCCTTTCTTAAGTTTTAAAAGCTTTCATCATAGAGGTCCTTCACTTCTTTAGTTAATTCCTAGGTATTTTATTTTTTTGTGTGGGGCTATTGCAAATGGAGTTGCTTTCCTAATTTCAGCCACGCTATTGCCATTGTTGGCATAGAGAAAAACCATGGATTTTTGAGGGTTAATTTTATACCCTGCTATTTTGCCAAAGTTTCGAATCAGCTGGAGTAATTTGGGAGTGGAGTCTGTGGGATTCTTTAGATACAAGATCAGATCATGTCATCTGCAAAGAGGGAGAGTTTTACTTCATCTTTCCCTATTTGGATCCCCTTTATGGTTGCATCTTGTCTTATTGCTATAGCTAGGCACTCTAAATTGAAGAGAAGTGAAGAGAGTGGACATCCTTGTCTTGTTCCTGAGTTTAGAGGAAATGGCTTTATTTTTTCACCATTAAGTATAATGCTAACTTTAGGTTTTCATATACAGCCTTTATTGTATTGAGGAATGTTCCATGGATAACTCACTTTTCCAGAACCTTCATCATAAAGGGGTGTTGGATCTGGTCAAGTGCTTTTTCTGCATCTATTGAGATAACCTTGTTGTTCTTATCCTTGCTTTTAATGATGTGATGAATTATCATCCCTGAAATGAATCCTGTTTGATCATAGTGTATGATTTTGGAGATGAATTGTTGAAGTTGATTGGCTAAAATTCTATAGAGAAGTTTTGCATCAATGTTCTCTTTCTTTGATGAGTCCCTCCCTTTTTTTGGGATGAGGGTTATTATGGCTTCATTGAAAGAGTTCCGTAGTGAACTTTCTCTTTCAATGTCATTGAAGAGTTAGAGGAGTATTGGTGTGAGCTCTGCTTTGAAGGCCTTGTAGAATTCCACTGTAAATCCATCCAGTCCTGGACTTTTCTTAGATGGGAGGTCTCTTATTGCTGTTTCTATTTCAGTGCTTGATATGGTCCTGTTAAGATGGTTTAACTCATCTAGGTTTAGTTTTGCCATGTCAATATTTGCTAGGAAATCATCCATTTCTTCCAGGTTCTCAAACTTATTAGCATAAGGTTTTGTGAAGTATTCCCTTATAATGTTCTGAATCTTGGTTGTTTCTGTGGTGATGTTTCCATTCTCATCTCTGAGTTTATTAATTTGGGTGTGTTCTCTTCTTTTTCTGATAAGATTTTGTAAGGATCTGTCAATTTTGTTAATTTTTTCGAAGAACCTAGTCTTTGTTTTGTTGATTCTTTCTATGTTTTTTGTGGTGGAGGGTTTCTAATTCGTTTAATTCTGATTTAATTTTAATTATTTCTTTCCATCTACTGGATTGGGGTTCAGCTTGCTGCTCTTTTTCAAGGAGGTTCAGATGTCTCATTAAATTGTTGGTTTCATATCTCTCCAATTTGTTGATGTAGGTAGTCAGAGCTATAAATTTGCCTCTGAGTACTGCCTTTGCTCTGTCCCAGAGGAGTTGGTAATTTGTGTGTTCATTTTTGTTGACATTTGAATTTCATTTCTAATCTCTTTCATGACACACTGGTGATTCAACAGTGTGTTGTTTAGTCTCCATGTGTTACAGGAGTTTCTTTGGTGGCTTTTGGTGTTGAGTTCTATTATTATTCCCTTGCGGTCTGAGAGATTGCAGGCATAAATTCAATGTTTCTGAATTTGGAAAAGTTTGCTTTGTGACCTAAAATGTGGTCTATTTTGGAAAATATTCCATGTTCTGCTGAGCAAATACTGTATTCTGATATTGCTGGGTGAAATATTCGGTAGATGTCCGTTAAATCTAGTTGATCTATGCAGTTGTTTAGATCTGTGGTTTCTCTGTTGAGTTTTTGCCAAGTTGATCTATCTAGTGGGCATAGTAGTGTGTTAAAATCCCCAACAATTAATGTCTTTGGATCTATGTGAGCTTTGAGGGAAAGTAGTGTTTCTTGGATAAATTTGGGTGCTCCATTGTTTGGCAAATAGTTATTTAGAGTTGTAATATCCTCCTGAAGGTGTGAAACCTTAATTAGTATGTAGTGACCTTCTTTATCTCTTCTCACTAATTTTAAATTGAAGTCTATTTTATCTATATTAGGATTGATACTCGTTCCTGTTTATGAGGGCTGTTTGCTTGGAAGAATTTTTTTTTATTATTGCTAAAATACTGTACAGAGGGGTTACAATTACATGGGCAAGATAATGAGTACATTTTTTATCAAGCATTGTAGCCTCCTCCTTTGTTTCCCTTTTCCATCCCTTCCCATCCTCCTTCCACCCCTCCACCCATTCCTCCCTCCCTCCTGCCCCGCACCAAGTTCTAAAGTTCGTTTTCGACATAATGACTTGTACATCACATTGTTGCAATGGGTCCACCTGTATCCCTATTTAAACGATTTGTTTTTCCTCTTCCCCTCCACAAATTATACCAACATCAAATACAGTGAAAGCAGGGGTTATATCGTGGGGGAGGGACATACAAAGTAACAAAGAAATAATCTTATAAATGTGTTAGAAAGAATCGCATGAAAGAAAAAAAAAACATTTGAATACATATCTTAGGGTTCATTTCCCTAACATCACCTTATCTGACCTTTTCTGCTTGACTTAGATATTGCAAATAAGGGAAACCATGGGACCTATGTTTCTTTGGGCCTGGCTTACTTCACTTAATATAATTTTTTCCAAGTCCTTCCATTTCCTAACAAATGGGGCAATGTCATTCTTTCTGATGGAGGCATAGAATTCCATTGTTTATTTATACCACATTTTCTTGATCTATTCATCTACTGAGGGGCATCTGAGTTGGTTCCATATCTTAGCTATTGTAAATAATACTGCAATAAACATATTCATGCTGGTAGCTTTAGTGTGGTCTTGTTTGTAAGCATTTGGGTAAATGCCCCAAAGTGGGATTGCTGGGTCATAGGGGAGCTCTATGTGGAATCTTTTGAGGAACCTCCATACTGCTTTCCAAAGTGGTTGAACAAGTGTGCTTGGAAGATTTGTTCCAGCCTTTGACATTGAAAATGTGTTTGTTTTTATGGGCAAGATGTGAGTCCTGAAGGCAGCAGAGAGAAGGATCTTGCTTTTTAATCCAACTAGACAGTCTAAGTCCCTTAATTGGAGAGTTAAGCCCATTAATGTTGAGAGTTAGGACTGAGAGGTGTTTGGTAGTTCCTGCCATGTTATTCACCTTCTTGGGGCTGGAACATCTGTGTTCTTCCTATGGTTCTTGGATTCTCAGTTTGGGTGTGGTTTTTTGGCCTTTATTGTGGACTTGTTGGTTTTCTATGTGTAGGACATCTATAAGTATCTTTTGTAGGGCTGGTTTGGTGGAGATATATTGTTTCAGTTTTTCTTTGCTATGGAAGGTTTTTATTTGACCTTCAGTTATGAAGGAGAGTTTAGCTGGGTACAGTATTCTTGCTTGATAGTTGTCTTTACGGCATGGCATACATCATTCCAGGCTCTTCTTGCTTTAATTGTCTCTGCTGAGAAATCTGAGGTGATTGTAGGTGATTGATCTTTTCTCCTTGACAGTTTAAAGATCCTTTCTGAATTATTCCTGTGTGGATTATAATGTGAAGGTGGGATGTCCTGTTCTGGTCTGGTCTATTTGGAGTTCTAAAAGCTTCTTGTATCTGAATAGACCTATCTTTTTGCATGTTTGGGAAGTTCTCTGCTAGGATCCTGTTAAATAAATTTCCTAGACCATTAACTTCTCTCTCTATGTGTTCCTCTACACCCATTATCCTCAGATTGGGCCTTCTGATGCTGTCTTCCAAATGTTGAGTTGATCTATCATATTTCTTGGATTCATATTGAATAGTTCTATGTTCTTTCTTTATAATATCTAATCTGTCTTCAGTCCCTGAGATTTGATCTTCTGTGTGGTCTAACCTACGGTCAAGTCTTTCTACTTTGTTTTTTATTTCTTTTCCTTTTAATTGGTCAGCTTTGGTGGCTTCAAATTCTTTGTTGGAGCTTTGTTTTAGATCTTGTATGAACTTCTCTACTTCCTTAATTTGGTGTTCAGTGTTTATTCTCAAATCATTTAGTTGATTGTTTATGGTTTCCTTGGACTCCCTTTCCTTCTGACAGGCTCCATTCCCTTTGTGGTCTTCCTGAATTCCTTTAGCTGTCTGTTTATGGATTTCTTGAATTCCTGTATTGATCTTGGTCTATTCTCATCCCGCTTACACAATTCCAGTATTTCTCTTTGACTGTTCTCAGCCTGCTCATGCAATTCCTGTCTTTCTTTTTAACTGTTCTCAGCCTGCTCATGCAATTCCTTTATTTTTCTTTGACTGTTCTCAACCTGTATTAATCTTTGAGTAGCTTCCTCACACTCATGAGATTCCCGTATTAGTCTTTGGTTTGCCTCCTTTTGTTCCCTATCACTCTCACACAGAGTCCTTTGCAGGTTTTCAATCTTTTCATTCATCATGTTTACCAGTAGTGTTTGAAGAGCTTTTTGGGAATTCTCCTCTGGATTATTCATTAACTGTTCTGTCACCTGATTATCATGAGATATCTGGACTTGCTATTTTTCTTGTGTTTTTCTGGTTTGTTCTGCCCATTTGGTATGCATGTAACATCAATTTTGTGCTAGAACACTATTTTTTTTGGTTGGTCATGGGACTTGAACTCTTGGCTTGGGGACTGTCCCTGTGCTCTTCAGCTCAAGGCCAGTGCTCTACCACTTGAGCCACAGTACCACTTCTGGTTTTCCAGTGGTTTATTGGAGATAAGAATCTTACCGACTTTCATGCCTGGGCTAGCTTTGAACCTTGATGCTCAGATCTCAGTCTCCTGAGTAGCTAGGATTACAGGCATGAGCCACCGATGCCCGGCTAGAACACTATTTTAAGGCAATCATCAACCAGAGTCCTGTAGGTTGAACAGTCAAAATGGCTGCAGATATAATCTAGTTCAACAGATAGAATCTATTCAGTATCAAACAACTATGGATTAATGGGCTAAGAACATCAAAGAGGGATTTAGCAAAACAGAAATTATTTAGGTTTAGGGAGAATTGTGGGGGAAAATCTGATTACAGGGATGTGGAGAGGTAAAGGGGAGTGAATTTAACCAAATCCTAATCTAGAGAGGGAAATGGATTGGAAAGAATGATAGGAGAGAGATTAAAAACACAAGAAAAAATGGAAAAACAAGAATTAAAATTAAAAAATGAAACAGAAATTATGTAAGGATAAATAAATGATATTGAGAGAAAAAAGGATAGGATGAGAGGAGGGGAGTGATAAAGAGGAAAAATGAAAAAATAAAAATTCTTAAAATTGGAATACTTGAAATTTTTATAGGTATAAAGAAATAATAATACTATTAAAGAAGTTAAGTCTAAGAGGTTGTGAATTGAGTAATAAATTTCTGGGTTAAGTATGTACAATGAGGGATCAGGTCTAATAATGGACGATGGGTATATATCTGGGGATGAGCAGAACAGTAAGTCATACAAGAAAGAAAGAAAGTGAAAAAAAGGACCAAATGGTCAAAAGATATTTTAAAAATAAAATAAAAAGCACACACACATAAAATAAAAATTATGAAAGAAAAAATAATAGAAAATAATTTTTAAAAAACAAAAATAAGTAGAAAAAAAGTTCTTTGATGTTTTTGTGTGTGGAGGGGAGGGATAGATCTTCCCTCCCCCACCCAAAAATCAATCTCCCCTGTGTCTGTAACCAGTATGTTGGTAGAATCTCTGGTTTGCTTGTGGTATTTGGTTTTTCTGTGGCTTGATTGGTTTCATAAGTCAGTTTGTTTGAGCAGGCAGAAAAATGCTCTTCATTACCCAGGATTTTGTGATCCCCCCTCCCAGGCTAGTTCAGTGGGAGGGAGATCTGCTTTGAGTATCACAAAAGAGGGAGATGGCTGTTTCCTCTAGCTTGGAGTTGCTGTGATGAGGCTAGTTTCTGGGAAGGGTTGAGGCCTATCAACAATCAGTAGCGATTCCCTGAGGGGCCAGCTCCTGAGACACTCACAGAGCCCAGCCTGGAGCCATTCTCAGGGTTTATGTCTACTGAGTTTCAATTGTTTGTCTAGGCTGCAGTGGGGAGGGGCAGACTCTAGTTCTGTTTAACCAGTGAAGAAAGTCACTTCTCTGGGGGTGGAACACCTCTGCCTGAGTGGGGTGACTTTCTTTCCCCTGAGTGGAGCTGAACTTGGCAGGACAGGTCAGGTTCCTGTGACCTGCTGAATGGTTCCAATTGTTTTCTTCCAAGACCTGAGTTGGAGCTAGCTGCTCAGCCAGGCCTTTGTCAGTATCAAAGATGGAGATCTTCTCAGGTGGTGGGGGAGGAGGTGCCTTACCACCACAGGTGGCTCCGTGAGAAGGAGTGAGGATGTCAGGGTTCTACTCATGCCACACTCTTGTTTCCTGGGCCATCCTTGGTCCTCTGATCAGCAGGATGAAGATATCTGCTCCTTGTCAGTTCTTGCTGGTAGTGAGTAGAATCCACTCACATGCATCTGGTGCCTTTGTCCCAGACTCTCTGTTGGTATGGCAGCTACAGCCACCGCCGTTGCCACCACTGCCTCCACAACCATGGCTACTGGGCAAGTGCTCAGATCTGTCTCCTTGCCTGGATTTTTTCACTCTGGCCAAACTGTACTGTAATGTCACACTTGGTGTGGTTCTCTAGCCTAGAACTGTTCACTGGAACACTAAAACTTCTTTCTATGTGAGAGCTTGTTTAGCCTCCAGCTTCTCCTCTGCCATCTTCCTCCAGTCTCTCTCTCATCTTTCTTTAATGAGATCATAGCCCATGGACTCAGCCAAGAGCCTCTAATAGAGTTTCTGTAGTTTCTCTGAAAGGGAACAGTGAAAACCTTGCCAACCTGTGGTCTGGACAGTTTCTTCCCTATGCCTGTTTTAGACAGTACATATTCTGGCTTCCATTCTGACTCCCTGGGAGAAATTCATAACTGCAATTATATCTCCTCTTCCTCCTTCTCAGGTGCCATTGCTGTCCATCCACTATTGAAAATACTAGGCATGCTTCTCCCCCATTTTACAAGGGAGTTAGAAGAAACTTTGTCTTCAGAGGGTGTGACTGCACTGTTCACCTTACACATATACCTCCAACCAGTCAAATACTGCTTCATTCAACATGTACATCATTGATAGCCATTTCCTTAAATAAATGAATATGTGTTTGTCACATGAGCACCACAGGTTCTAGTTTTTTTGCACAGATAAAATAAAGATGCATGTACAACCAATAATTTGTAACATTTCATGTTAAAACTCTAGTTTCTATTTTTAAGTATGTATTGAAAAATCACTACATGATTATGTGAAATTTATAACAAGAATACCTCTCATACTTAATAAAGTGAAATAAAGTAATCTGGAATTTTGGGCACTAAGATTTTGAAGTTATGAAAATAATTTTTAAGTGATAGTAATTAAAATATTTTAAGTGTTAGTAACACTTCATGATTTAGACAATATAACTCCATAAAATATTTTCTTTATATACATGTATTGTATATAATATGTATGTAATATATGGCATAAAAAGCATATCAAATAGAGTTTAAGAGTCTTGTGATACTGCAAAAATGAGTTAACTTACTGTCTAATTTACAAAAATGACAAGGTATAAGCCATGTGCTTGACTTGGTGACCAGAGTGACACAGAAACATTTGCTGGTACTTGCCTTGATTTCCTACTGCCTTCAGTTTACTCTCCTAGGAAGAGCAGAAACACACATAAGCAGAAGCGGAGACATTTACATGGCAAGTGTGGGTACATTAAACAACTAGATGGGATGAAAGAGGTCTTTGTTAAGAATAATTTGGAAATTTATGGAAAGTTTAAAGCCTGAGGTTTTTATTTAATATATGATATTATTATATAATAATATATTATATATATTACATTATATATAATTATAATAATATAATATATTACCAAATAGTATGTGGTCCTAGAAGTACACTATCACATGACAATGGAATTGCTTTCAAAGACAATATATGACATTTTGGTCAATACAGTGCTATTTCATATTTTCTAGTTGTTTATAGGCTCATATTCTGGGACTAAAGAGAATCATTTACAGCATCCTGAATGACCTATTGACTTTCATTTTTTTGTACTACTGAGTTCCTGATCTGGAATGGAGAGGTAAGAAGTCTGAGTATTATTCATCTAAATAATAATATTTTAGTCACCCTTGCCAATAATACTGAGAACTTTACACAATAAAGTATAAGAAGAATGATCAGAATTGATTAAGAAAATCTATACTGTTTACCAAATTTAGATGCTTACTTTAAAGTATATTTTTGGAATTTGGACAATTATCTCTTAAGAAACTCTAGGGAAAATATTATAGGAAGGGGTAGGAGAAACACTAGGGATCCTAGGCATGGGTTGAAACTTCCTGAGTGAAGATCCAGAAGCACAACAAATCAAAGATAAATGAGATTCCATCAAACTGAAGGGTTTCTTCATGGCAAAAGTGTAGCTAGCAAGATAAATAGAATGGGAAAAGATTTGTACCAGTTTTGTAGTGGACATAATCCTCATATCTAAAATGTACTTACAGCTCAAAAAATTAACATCACCTTGACAATAAAAAAAATAAAAATACTCTAACACTAACATTCCCAATGTATTTGTTTTTGGTACCCTGCATCTTGTACTTATCTAATTTGGGGAGGGGAAGGGAAATAACAAAATACTGAAACAAAGACACAGGATGACCCATTGCAACAATGATACAAGACACTCTGTTGGAAATGATCTTTACAATTTTGGGGGGGGATGTGGGGAGGGGAGAGAGGGATAGTAGGAAAAAACAAAGGAGGGAGTAACAATATTCTATAAGAAATGTACTTATTACCTTACTCATGTAATAGTAACCCCTCTGTACAGCATCTTTACAATAAAATAAAATTAAAATAAATATGATATAAACTCTAAAAAAAAACCCCAGAAATAAACTCTTAAAAGAAATAACAACCTAATTAGTAAATAGACTAAAGATTTAGAAACTTCTCAGAAAAAGAAATTAAGTCGTCATAAGACACTTGAAAACTAACACGTTAAACCATACCACATTTTTCCTGGTAGGTTAATATCATTTGTGTGAGATTATTTATCTCAAACATTTTTAGTATATGCATTAATTTTTTCTCTTTTACTTTTTTCTGATTACTGATGCTTGAACTCAGGACCTCTCACTTCTTTAAAGACTGGCACTCTATTGCTTGGGTCACACCTCCAGTTCTGGCTTTTTTCTGATTAAGTAGAGATAAGTCTCTTGGATTTGTATGTATAGGCTGTCTTTGAACATTGATTCTCAAGTCTCAGGCTCCTAAATACCTAGGATTACAGGCATGAGACACCAGTGCCCAGCCCAAAACTCAATCTAACCTGCTACCTGCTTTTAAAATACTTCCTTTGTCATAAGTGCTCTCTCTCTCTCTCTCTCTCTCTCCTTCCCCTTATTTTGAGTCATGAGAATTAACTGAAGATACTGATTGATTCCTTGTTTGGAATGCACTTTATTAAAGAGTGCCACAGTATTTTGTGACTTTAAAGAATAGCAATTTGAAATTCTTTGGCTTGAAATTCCTCTCCTATACTCCAATCATGTTGCATGCTTTGCCTTTACCTTCATTCTGTCAGTAGATGCAAATTACAGTACACAATTCAGAGTGTTTGAAGAGGTGAAGGAGAATGTAACACTTATGCCCTTAATGGGAGAAAATAATAAAATTTGGACACACAAAGAAAAAAAGTGAGCTCTCATATATATACATATATATGTATATATATAACTTAAATGCTTATAGAATTTCATAGGTTGATAGAATTTCTAATCCAAGATACACACACACACACACACACACACACACACACACACACATATAAAATACACAACCACACATATTTATTTATTTATTTTTGTGATGGTCTTGGGGCTTGAACTCAGGGTCTGGGCACTGTTTTTTAGCCTTTTTTTTTTTTTTAACTCAAAGGTTGCTGTTCTATCATTTGAGCCACGACTCTACTTCTGGCTTTTTGATAATTAATTAGAGGAGATTTTTAATAAACTTTTCTGCCTGGACTGGTTTCAAACTGTGAACTTCACATTTCAATTTCCTGAGTAACTAGGATTTTATATATAAGCCACCAGTGCTCAGCAAATTTAACCATTAAGAGGTTCGTGTTAGCTGGGCATCGGAGGCTCTTGCTTGTAATCCTAGCTACTCAGGAGGCTGAGATCTGAGGATCATGGTTCAAAGCTGGCCTGGGCAGGAAAGGTTGAGAGACTCTTATCTCTGATAAACCACCAGAAAATCAGAAGTGGTGCTGTGGCTCAAGTGGTAGAGTGTTATCTTTGAGCTGAAGAGCTGAAGGACAGTACATAGGCCCAGAGTTCAAGCCCCATGACCAACCAAAAAAAAAGGTTGATGTTAAAGTGATTAACCTTGAGCACAGAAAACTTAATTTCTGAATCTTTTGAGGTCAGTAAGGAAAATATTAATCATTGAATTATTCTTGATTCCTCATTTTATTTCCCAGTTTGGGATGACCTTTCCGAATTTCTTTATATGCCAGGATGACAGCCTTCTGTACCTGCACTCTCTGTACTAATGTTTGGTTATGATGATCAATTGAATAATCAGTGCCACTTCTGGCTTTTTCTGAGGAAATTCAATCCAGGGCTTCATGCATGCTAGGCAAGCACTCTACAACTAAGCCACATTCCCAATCCCAACTATACTAATTTCATGCAATGAGCCAAACTATTCCTTGTTTTTGTTGCTTCAATACCCTTCTTAAGTCTTAAATATATAGTTTTTTTAATTTTTTTTAATTGTAACGATACTATACAGAGGGTTACAGTTATATGAGTGAGGTAATGAGTACACTTCCTCTTGAACATTGTTACCCCCTCCATTGTTTTCCCCCTACCATCCCCT
>NW_012267238.1:17018781-17058441 GCF_000151885.1 Dipodomys ordii | reverse complement strand
CTTCTTCATTTTTGCTGCATGCAGGATTGTTTCCTTATTATTCAGATCTATCATTTTTACTATAATGTGTCTAGAAGTGTTTCTCCTGGGATCTTGCTTGTTGGGTGTTCTATACGCTTCTGTGATATAGGTAAGATGTTCTTTTTTGAGGTGGGGAAAATTTCCATTGATTATCTTGTTAAATAGGTGTTGCATTCCCTTGCTATGGAATTCCTCACCTTTGTCCTCTCCGATTATATGAAGGTTAAATTTCTTGGCATTATCTGCTTGCTCTTGAATTTCCCTTTGGTTTAATTTGAGTGATTTTTCCATATCTGTCACTTTTTGGTCCAGTTGGTGTATTCTGTCTTCTGTATCTGACACTCTACTTTCTATTTCATTCACTCTGTGGACCGTGGCTTCTATTGTGGTTTGCATGGAGGAAATGGATCCCTTTATGGATTCAATGTTGGTTCTCAGAGTACTGATCTCAGTATGTATTACCTGTAATTTGGCGTTTATCTCACTTCTTACTGAGGTTTGTGCAGCTTCTATTTTTGCATCCAACTCTTGTTTGATATCCTGTATCTCTTTTGATAGTTCATCCTTGTGCTCTTTCAATTTCTGATCAATTTCTCGCTTTTTTTCTTGAGCCATTGCCTCCAGCAACCCTTGGATGTAGCTTTTGTCTTCCATTCCTGCTTTGCTCCCACTGGGGCTCTCCCCTGTTTGGCTGCTGGCTTTTGAGGTGAGCTTGCTGTCCTGGGTGGTGGTAAACCTTGTGATTTTTCTCTGTGATTTTCGCATGGGGGTTCAGGAGACTGCTCTGCAGTTTTGTTCTGGTGTGTCTGTCTTTGCTTGGTTGCTGATTCTGTATTGGTAGAGAGAGTCTGTGCCTGATCTGGGTTCTGTTGGGAGCCTATTTTCAGCTGCTGTTCTGACCTACTTAGGATTCTTAGCTCTCTGCTGTAGATTGCTGGCAATTCCTGCCTTTGGAAGGGTTGAGCAGCCTAGACTGCTTGTGTTTGCTCCTACGGGTGCTCTTGGGAAGATCAGATGCTCTGGATGCACTCTCCCAAATACTGGAGTTTGCTATGAGCTCCTGATGTGTTTTTGTTTGTATGTTTGTATTGGGCTGGTTGTGGGCTTGAACTCTAGGTTTGGGTGCTGTCCCTCAGCTCTTCAGCTCAAGGCTGGCACCCTACCATTTGAGCCACAGTACCACTTCTGACCCTTTTTGCTTTTGTGATGCTGAGGAATCAGATCCAGGGCCTCACACATCCAAGACTATCACTCTACTGCTGAGCCACTTTATCAGCCTGAGCTCCTGCTTTCTATTAGGTGCTGGCAGCCTGTGTTGCCCCAATTCCCAGCCTAGGGTATATGGGTGGAGTTTTGGTGGGGTTTGGGCTTCTCTTGTCCTGGGCCTCCAGGTCTTTTGTTGTCACAGGCGTGCTTCCCGGGGAGTGCAGTTTCCTGATTTTCTCCCCTCTGTTGATGCGTATGCTCAGCTTTTTACCTCAGTTGGGAGGAGTTGGTTGTGTTATTCAGGCGCCAGATCCCGGGCCTGGTTCCGGCCCCAGCCTGGAGCATGCTCGTTAGGCCTGTGCTGATGTATATACCACCTAGGTTATGCAGCCTGGAGGACACAGTTCAAATTTCTTCTACTGTTGGTAGTCTTGACCCAGGGGTGCTGTTCCTGGATTGGGCATTTAAGCTCCCTTCCAGGGGCACTCTTGCTCTGGCCTGGCCAGCGGAGTGTGCTCCACGGGCTGGTGGAACTCTCGAACAGTTCCCAGTTTTAGTGGGTCCTGTGATCCGGGTGTTGGGGTAGGGAGTCTAGGTCAGGGTCTGGGGATTCCCTCCAGCTCTGGTCTCCCTTGAGGGATACACTGTCCCCTGTGGGGTACTCACCCTGGAGCTGGTTGTTTCTGTGTGGTGTAAGATCGTCAGTTGTTGTTGCAATCCGAGTTCAGTTGGGGTGGTTGCGGGCTGGGCTGGGTGGTGGTGGCTCTGTGTGATTCTTTTCTGTCTCTGCCTCTATCAAAGCTGTTGGGTCCACAGTGTCCACGCTCAGGCGGCTTCTTCCCGGGTTGTAGAGATCTGGTGGGTCTGACGCCGGTGCCTCAGACGGCTTCTGCTCGGGTGATCTGCAGGCAGCCCCCCTGTGCCTCTGGGACCTGGGCGGCCCCCAGCAGGTCGTTGTGATCGCGATCGGGTGGGTCTAGTGCCTCAGGTGGCTTCTGCGTGGGTAGTCTGCTGTCAGGTCCCTTTGTCGTGCTGCCAGTGCCGGGCGGCTTTGGCAGGATGGAGCCTCTCTGCTCGGGTGGAGAGTGAGGGGTGGGGGTGGGATCCTTGTGGAGACTCCCGGCTGGTAGGTTTCTCTGTTCCTGGCGATCCGCTGTTCTGCAAACTGGTACCTCAGGCGGCTTCTGCGCGGGTGATCTGCAAGCGGCCCCCTGTGTCTCTGGGGCTCCGGCAGCCCCCGCCAGACCGGCTGGCTGGCGGCTTGGCGCACTGCCGCACGGCCAGTAAAGGTTGGGGGAGGGGTCTTCGCTTTTCTCTGTTCTGAAATTCTTCTTTTCCTCTCTTTCTTTTTTTGTTATTTTCCACCTCCTGCTTTTCTCTGAGTGTTCGTCTTTTTGTTGTTGTCGGTCTCTTGGGGAGATTAAGCGTTGGAACTCGAACTCTCTTTTTGGTTGGGGAGAGCTGTGGCGTTTCCCTACTGCCCCGTCGCCATCTTGGTCCCCCCTCTCTAATATAGTTTTAAATTGGTCCCACACAACTAACATGAGTAGCCGTACATGGCAAAGGACAACTAAAGACATGGCTGGGGAACCAATACTCAGAGTGAAAGAGAAAAGGGAAGTGAGGAGTGGAAGCAGGCTTAGTTCTGCCTCCTAGTTGGTATAATTCCACTGTTCGCTTTTGTTCCAAGCACAATCACACCATCATTGTTATTGGAACATCACCTTTTAGTCACAATGTCTACAGTCACAAAATTTTCTTGAGGACATTCTCTTTTGTATAGATTTTTTTTCTTCAACTAAGAGATAAATAGTTATTTATCTAGGATGTCCTCCTTCTCCTCCCAGAAGAATGTGGGAACCCAATGAGTCCTCCATAATTCTATTGATCCTTCATATTTTATATATTAACCTCTATTTCCTATTTGTCTATATGGTAGATGTCTTCAGCATCTTTCCATCTTCCTTTCCATGTTGTTTCTTGTTGGTCCCTACAAAGAGGTCCACATGTAAGTATTCACATCAACCAAAGAGTTCATACCTTATCTTCAGCCACCATCATAAATACACTCATGCATTATTATTTGACCAGAACCAAATCTTCCCTGTAGAAGTTAGGGACAAAATGGATGATTTCTCTTCAGAGCAGTAAGGTGTTACCTGGAATCTCTTATGCTCTGGTAACTATGACCCCATGTATTATTATATAACAATATTTACAGGGGAAAATGAGACCTACATAACTTAAACAAGACTTTTGGTTGCATTCCCAATATGGTTAGGTTCTATTTCATTCTGCTGACATCCTATAAATTTCTGGCTCAGGAAAAATCTCAAGATGAGAGAAATAAATCTTTCTTGGTACAAAATTTGCCTATTAGTGATGTACAACTCATTTGATTACTTGTCAATAGAGATACACATCTCTAGGACAGCCAGATCCTGTGATTTAGTGATGAGCCAATATGTAGATCATAATTTACAAACAATGTTAGGGCTGAATATTAACTTATGAGTCTTGATTCATAAATTTCAAGATTATTGGCAAGGCTGTTAGATTTGTTCTTTCCAATTATACAAGGAACAATAGAAAAATATGTTATTAAAAATTTGAATAAGGTGAAAAATAATGTTTTTCCAATATTTTTGTCCAGAATATATTGGAAAAGAATACTAGTATTTCCTGTTATTATGATCTTCAGATCTTTGTGATCTTGGTATCTTTGTGTATTTTGTCTTTAGTTAGGTCTACTTTAATTGCTAAAATGGAGTTCTATAATTTCAAACAATTGATAAAAGCAGCTGTTTCTTAAATTGATATGTTATCAAAATATTTTCAAGTGGAAGGTCTTGACATAAGAAAATCTGAAATCAAAGAAGGCTGAAGATGTTTTCCTGTCATGGGTACACAGTAGATGCCTTGCTTCTGCTTCTCAGACCCATTTCTGAACTTCTAGCTGGAAAGAAATGGCTGTTTAAATCTTCATTTGAGTAAGTGGGGGTCTTTGGCTAAGAAGAAAAGGAGACTTTGGCTAATGGACAACTTTAATGTATATTTCTGAAATAATTACTCAGGAATGAACATTAAGTTAAAATTATATGAAGGACCTAATGACATACATGTGTGGAAAAGGGAATGCTGGATCTGAGACTAGAGAGCCAAGCTAGTCTGCATTACCTGGAGATGAGAGAGATTCTAATGAACCTAGTATCTCTCAACTTAATGCTCCATTGCATTAACAGAAAAGAATGGGTTTGGAAAGTAAGAGGAAGATGGCAGAAGAAGGTATAAGATCAAGTTATAGAAAATGAGAAGTGAAAGAAAACAAAAGAGCAACATACTATTGTCTTACTGCTATGGTCTCCAACATGCTGCATTTACCTGTATAGCGAAACACATACACACACACACACACACACACACACACACACACACACACTGTGTTTACTTCATCCATGTCCATATTAGAGCAGTATGGGATATGATACATAACCATTCCACTATGCATTACTGGTGGAAACAAGTACACAAGTGTTACCTGGAAACTTCTCAGAAAATCATGGTCTTAGGCCTCACTTCAGATGGTGAAGCAGAGATTGGAGGGATGACACTCATCAGTAGCTCATCCCTTATCTCTCCCAATCTCCCACAGACTCCATACGTTAGTTGGTTCCATTATTACATATGGAAAATTATTATTTTATTCACTCAACTTCCCCCTCTCCATGCATCTGTCCTCCCTCTCCTTAAGCTGTGCCCTACTCCCTACAAGACATGTTTCATAATGGTGCTATTCATTTTGTTTAATGGTGTTTGTTTCAAAGGAGGGACACAGTGGCATTCCTCCCTGTTTATAACATACCATCTTTGCATTTTAGTTTTGTTTATTCTTGGTGTGTTTGTGTGTGTGTGCGGGGGTATGTCTGTGTTTGCCAGTAAGTAGTGTGCCAGTACTGTGTGTGTGTGTCTGTGTGTGTGTCTGTGTGTGTGTGGGGGGGGGTGTCTGTGTTTGCCAGTAAGTAGTGTGCCAGTACTGTGTGTGTGTGTGTCTGTGTGTGTCTGTGTGTGGGGGGGGGGTGTCTGTGTTTGCCAGTAAGTAGTGTGCCAGTACTGGCACTGAGAATTAAACTCATGGCTTCAGAGCTGTCCCTTAATTCTTTTTCACTTAAGGCTGGAGATCTATTACCTGAGAAATACCCCCATTTCCAGCTTTTTGGTGGTTAATTGGAGATACGAGTCTCACAAATTTTCTTAACTCTGGCTGGCTTCAAAACATGATCTTTCTGTTTACCTAGAATTTACATGCATGAGCTGGGGATGCCTGGTAATTCTTTGTATTTAAGAATGCACAGCATTTTGAGATGTAGCCTCTTAGGATAGGTGGTCTTCATTTGATAGTTGTTTTAAAAGGGTAGAGAGACTTTGGAATTAGTAATTTCCTCCACTTAAAACACAGAAGAAGTCATGCTGCTTGATAGAATCCATGCTCCACATAATTTTAATATGAGGAGCCTCAGCTTGTAGATGCTCCCTTGAGAATCAAGCAAGCAGAAAGATAGGATTAAGGAAGTCATTAGCCAATACATTGCCAGTCCAGTGAACTGACAGCAGGATCTTGGCGATGGGCTGCTTTTAAATGGACTGTGCAGGTGACACAATGACCTTGTTGGTGATGATATTTTATTTTCTTCCCCTTCCTCCATGCTTTGTTTCTGCTTCTGGTGTTGGAGGAAGCAGAAGATTCACAATAAAATTTAGTGAGTTTTTTCTTTCTATTAGGTTTGCAAATATGCACTAAATCTCATTTATTTTTGTTACTTTACAATATAGGTATTTAAATTTGACCTTTCCTTATTAGCTTCAAATTTTGGAGTATCATATTTTCCTATCATTTTAGTTGAATAGTATGTCTCACTAGTAGCATAAAATCTCAACTACTCAGAAAGTAAAGATAGGATGGTCACAGTTTGAGGCCAGATTCAGCAAATAACTAGCAATACTAGATTACAAACATTAAGTTAATATGGTGGTCCATGAGTGTAATTCTCTTGATGTAGGAGGTGTAGGTAGAAGCATTGTGGTTCAAAATTGCCAGTCAAAAAGCAAGTGACCTTCTCTGAAAAATAATGAAAGAAAAAAAGCTGGAGATGTGGTTCAATGGTATAGCACTTGCCTAACAAATAAATGTAAGACCTTCAGGTCAGACTCCAGTACCACAAAAAAATAAACAAAAGCAAAAGGCAAAACTCATACTCATTAAAGACGATCAAGATGGTGTAGTAGTAACTTTACCATGGAACACTGATGTTTAAATGAAATGATTCTAGCCAAACATATTAATTTTCCTATTTATTTATTTATTTATTTTTGCCAGTCCTGGCGCTTTAACTCAGGGGCTTGGCACTGTCCCTGAGCTTCTTTTTTGTTTTTTTGTTTTTGTTTTTGTCGGTGGTGGGGCTTGAATTCTGGGCCTGGGCGCTGTCCCTGCGCTCTTCAGCTCAAGGAGAATGCTCTACTGCTTGAGCCACAGCCCCACTTGCATTTTTTTTAGTGGTATATTCGATATAAGAGTCTCATGGACTTTTCTGCCTGGGCTGCCTTTGAACCAGGATCCTCAGAGCTCAGCCTCCTGAGTAGCTAGGATTATAGGTGTGAGCCACCTGGCACCCAGCTTTTTAGTTTTAGTTTTAGTTTTTTCCTGAAGTTCTTTTTGCTCAAGGCTAGCACTCTACCACTTGAGCCACAGCACCTATTCTGGCTTTTTCTGTTTATGTGGTACTGAGAAATCAAACACAGGACTTCATGCATGCTAGGCAAGCATTCTACCACTAAGCCACATTCCCAGCCCAATTTTCCTCCTTATAATAGTTCCATCATAAACCATGAAAAGTAGAGTAGAGTTGATAGGCAGAATATACTGATTGCAGAGAACATTTCTACTACCATTGGAGAGCACTTAACTTAATGAAGTCTTAGTTTGTTTTTCTGCTTATGGGACATATTGCAGCTACACAGTAGGGATATTAGATAATTAAATGAGTGAAGATTTTGAGGTCCCAGGATAGTGCTTAGCACATAGTAGGAATTGAATAAATCTGTGATGGATTTGTTATTTTATCACAGGATAATATATACTGAGTGATCTCTCAGGGAATGGATAGGTAAACCATCAAAAACTGGACAAATGTGCACCTTGAATGGATGTTGCTTACAGTTTATGTCTAGGTCACATAAAGCAAATTATATTGAAGTCTTTCAGGAAATTTAAAGACTCATTGAACGACAGTTTTTCACAGATATATTAACCATGGCTTTACTCTACCCAACTGGGTTATAGTTAGAACTTTCTGGCTATGTTTCCACTCTTTCTCTTTCTCTCTGTCTCTGTCTCTGTCTTTTTCTCTCTTTCCCTCCCTTCCCTTCCCCTCCCTCCCCCTCTCTTCCCCTCCCTCCCCCCTCTCGCTTTTAATGTGTACCTTGGTCCTGGGGCTAGAACTAAGGTTCTAGGAGCTATCCCTGAGCTTTATTTGCATTAGGCTAGCACTAGCTACTTCAGCCACAGCACAACTTCCAACCTTTCCTTAGTTAATTGGAGATAAGAATATCACAGTCTTTCTTTTCCAGGCTGGTTTGGAACCATGATCCTAGCATCTCAGCCTCTTCAACTGTGAGGATTACAGGCTTGTGCCACTGAAGCCTAACTCTCCTGATCTTTTATAATTCCAAATCTGTGACTAAATTCATATTTTCACTTTGGAATTTTATTATTTATCCAATTATAGGAAAATAATGTAGCTTAAGGATGTTTTATAGCTAAGTGCTGCAGCTTATATAGTAGTAACAATGAAATAAATTATAAACATTTTATCTTTCCATACATATCTTTTTGTGTTTTAGGAATTTGGCAGTAAGTCTAAGAACTTTGGCTTAAATTCCATCTCTATACTTATCATAGAGATATGCATATACATATCATTTTCTGAGACCTCTACTATTCTGCTATTAAATAGGAACACAGATGTCAATTACATGTGACTATTAGGTTAGTTAAATTAAATAAAATATGTTCAGCTTCTCCAAAGTTGGGCAGTTAGCTATTATGCTTAGCTATTATGCATATTTTAGGCATCCCCTTGCCTTCTATAAATGATATATGGCTGCCCTCATGCTTCTCCATGTCCAGACTTGGCACTGTGAAAGGCCTCACAGATTCATCCAGAGTTGCACTTTCCTAATCTTTGGTGCTTGTTTCAATCCAGTCAAGTTGACAATTCAGTTTATTCAGCACAAATCCACTATTTGTTAAGCAATCTTAAATCATGACATTGCATCACTGATCCCCAAAAAGGTACATGTCCATCTAAGGAAAGATGTATTCAGTTTATCTCTGAGAGTTATTTTATTCTTACCATTTCCAAAATTATTCCAAAATCTGAGTTCCAAATTTCCTATAAGACTCCAGTCATACTCTCAAACATGATGTCCTGTAGGATAAAACAATGAAACTAGGAAAGTTGAGGGGATAGATGGGATTAAGAGGGATGGGAAAGAAAGATGAAAGGGATGGCATTGATCAAGATGTATTGTACTTATAAACCGACATATTAAATTGTTACTCCTTTGTACAATGACTTAAAAAATAACACAATTATAATTTTTAAAAGTGTGTAATCCTAAGCAACAATGGCATGGAGTAAATATTCCCATTCTCAAAGGGAGAAATAGAGTACCGAGGAAACATTGTCTCAAAGCAAGATAGAAACCATGGAAATTAGGGCTGGGAAGGTGGCTCAGTGGTAGAACGCTTGCCTTGCATGCCTGAGGCCCTGGGTTCGATTCCTCAGCACCACATAAGCAAAAAGAAAAAAGCCGGAAGTGGCGCTGTGATAGAGTGCTAGCCTTGAGCTGAAGAGCTGAGGGACAGCGCCCAGGCCCAGAGTTCTGGCCCCACAACCAGACCCCCCCCCCAAAAAAAAAAGAAACCATGAAAATTAATCATTACATACTGTAAGTCTATTTCTGCCATCTCTGTGAGCTGTCTGTAATTTTCCTCAGCAGATTCCACACTCTGATTCTCAGCATTGTAACTTTTGGTTTTACCTTTACAGCTTCATGCATTGCCAGGCTTCCTATGGGTAAAATTCTGTTATACCCTTTCTGACTTCTCAGGAGGACTTTGAAGGTGTAGGAAACTCCATGGCCCATAATTCTTGCAATTTGCATGCCTTGCATAATCAACAGCATGTGGATGGCCCCAGTGCTCACAGGTCCAGAAGTACCTGGTTTACCTTAAACCACAGATGCACTGTCCACTGTGCCCAGGCAACTGAGTATGGTGAAACAATCCAGTAGAAACAGCTTCCTAGGCAGCCTGTACCATCTGTTACTCTAAAGACTCTCTTTTCTTGATGGAAAGTCTTTCAATGACTTTACCCATTCTTACTGTGAGGGATAAAATCTGCCTAATTCCTGAGATACCATTAAGGTATTATTCCTATTGTCCAGATGCATATTACTTGGCTTCTTGTCAATGGTGCCAATTTCTTGAGAAATTATGCCTCTTTGTTCCAGCACTACACTATTTTCCCTGTCCAAATTGTATACTTTCCAAGTGACCCTTCTCTACACATCGCTTGCTATTCTTGCTATAAGTTTGGCTAGTAGCCAGCAATAACCATGTCACAGCACTAAATGTTGGAAAACCTTGAAATTTCCTCTAGCAGACTAAATTAGCCATCATCTTTAAATTCAGTCTCCCACAAAGTCTTAAAACATATGCAAAATATAGAGCAATTCTTTTTCAGAAAGTAAGTGTGATGGCTGCTAGTTAGTAAATTCCCAATAATGTCCTTGTCCTCATGACATCCTAGGAAGCATTTCCATTTTAATTAGCATTCCGGACTTTGAAGTTCTCATCAGAATCATCCACTAAGCTGTGCTTGCTACATTCTACAACTTCTCTAAGCATAGAGTTTCAAAATCTTCAACATTTCTCCCACACATCAGTTCTAAAGATACAATGGTCAGGATTAATCATAACAGCAATCCTACAACTCAACACTAATTTCCTATTTTAATCAGGTTCAGCTAGAATGGAATCTTGTGTGTGCAATTGGTAGCCGTGTTACCTTGACAACTGATTCTGTTGCCTCTTTTGGGAATTGTTTTTGTCATTTTTGTCTTGAAAAGTTATTGAAAAGATTAGTAATGTGCATCAAACACAGTGTATATAGTCAGAATTTGATAAATATCAAGAGATATGTTGGAGGTAGAGGAAAGTGTAACAACAGCTGGGAGAAGAGTGTGTACTGAAGGCCAGCTCTCAATCTCTGTGTTGTTTTGGGCCTTGGTTAAATTTGGAGTTTATTGAACGGGCTTTGGCAGGCTCAATGAATGACATTCTCAGACAGGTTTGCTTTGTGGGGGGTAAAACAGGAGATTCTACTTTTCTGAACATGCTTGGAAGATTCTAGTAATTATGTCTAGAATCCAATAGTTCAACCTCAGTGATGGTGAGAGTCAGGCTAGAACAGAGTTGCATTGGTAAACTCCTTATTTTCAATCAAGTCAGACACAGCTTACTGATATATGCACACACACAAACAGTGTCTTCTTTAATGACAAAATGCTGATGTTGGAAGGAACTTGAGAGCTTACTGAGTTCATTCTTTTTTTTTTAAATTTTATTTTCTTGTAAAGATGCTATACAGAGAGGTTACAGTTACATCAGTAAGGTAATGAGTACATTTCTTTTCTTTCTTTGTTTTTTTTTTTGTCAGTCATAGGCCTGAACTCTGGGCCTGGGTGCTATCCCTCAGCTCTTCAGCTCAAGGCTAGCACTCTGCCACTTGAGCCACAGCGCCATGCCACTTCTGGCTTTTTCTGCTTATGTGGTGCTGAGGAATCGAACCCAGGGCCTCATACATGCAATACAAGCACTCTACCACTGAGCCACCTTCCCAGCCCCATGAGTACATTTCTTGTTGGGCATTGTTACTCCCTCCTTTGTTTTTCTTCCACTATCCCTCCCCTCCCCTATCTCCTTCCCTCCTCTACCCCTCAAATTTGTAAGTTTTGTTCTTATATCTGCTTCTATGTGGCTACCTGTAAGAAATATAAATAAGGCTAATATTTCATATCGATAATGATATCCTTGTCTCTCGTACCTCATGGTCAAAGTTAGTAGTTTCTAGCAACAATTTAAAATAGTCTGTCTATATTAATCCATGTGAAAGTTTATGATAGGTGGAAATTATCTATTTTCTCAGGAAAGCTGGGCAGAAACAAAATTTACTTCAGGGAGTTATGTATAAGTCAGTTTTATCTTTCTGTCACTACAGAGGATACATTCATTATTCATGTACCAAATTTGGGGGGGGGGATAGTCTTCATTGAATCAGCCTTACAAGAGGAGCATGTCTACTGAACGATATCCAAATATATAGAAACAACCTGAGAGTAGAATTGTGTTTTACCCACTCATTTACCGTGAGAAAATGTATTCACTTCTATAAATGCTAGTTCACCTCTCTATGCATGAGAAAAAAATAGTATTTTTCCCCACTGGCCAGTAAATATCCCATCTTTACAATACAGAAAATGTATTAATTTCATTTTTGTAAGTATTTATGAAGATTGTGAGTAATTTTATTTAAAATCTTCACATACATTATGATCACCATCAGCCCAGTGTCAGTAGCTCACATTTGTAATTTGAGTATTGTAGTTCAGAGTCAGCCCAGGCAGAACTGTATGTGAGACTCTTATCTCCAATTTACCCTAAAACACTATCGACATGGAGGTGTGGCTAAAGTGGTAGAGTGCTAACATTAAGGAAAAAAGCTCAGAAACAGCACCCAGGCTCTGTTCCAGCACCAAGGAAAAAAACCCCACAAAGCTAGCAACAGAAAAATAAGATTATCTTAAGTTTCATGAAATTATCTTTTTTTTTTTTTTGGGTCCGGTCATGGGGCCTGAATTCTGGTCCTGGGTGCTGTCCCTCAGCTCTTCAGCTCAAGGCTAGCACTCTACCACTTGAGCCACAGCGCCACTTCCGTTTTTTTTTTCTTTTTGCTTATGTGGTGCTGAGGAATCGAACTCAGGGCCTCATGCATGCAAGGCAAGTGCTCTACCACTGAGCCACCTTCCCAGCCCACATGAAATTATCTTTCTGAATAGAAAACTTACTTTTCTGTAGACATAATATGTGTATTTATAAAAATAATATACACAATAAGCCTAAAATGTAAAATATATGCTATATTATTAAGTAAATATAATCACATATAACATATGCTTATATAATATATAATGTTCTATATATTTATTTAGATAGATATAATTCTCTGTCTGTATACGCTTCTTTTTAACCTTGAATACTAGGAACCTTAGTAATAACAAAATTTTAAATATGGTGTAACTTTCTCCAAATGAATGTTCTTTTCAACTGCATGTTTTTGTGGCACTGAGTATTGAACCTGGTGTATGTTGTTCTTGGAAAGCACTCAACCACTTAGCTATATTCTCAGCCCTCTAACTGGAACTGAATGCTGGAACTGGGGCAATGTCGTAAACCACATTATATTGGTTTCAGAAGCAAGGGGGACTTCAATTGAAAATACATCCTGAATTCTATTTCAAGAAAGCAAATGATACATGACACATCCCTTTAAGTCACAGTTAATTTAGCAATAACAAGATGTTTCCTAAGATTCTTGTAACTGGTTTGTGATATCCTACCCAAAGATTTAGTGAAAGATCATGAAGCTGTTTTTAATCAAACAACTTTTTTCATTCTAGCATCTTTTCTATTGATGTTTCTCTCTCTCTCTCTCTCTCTCTATATATATATATATATTCTTTAAAGTACTTAAAACATTGCTTAGAAAATGTCAATTACAGCTATCTAGGCTCTTAAACATGTGCACAAGGAAATGAACTGGTAATGACCTAGTGAAGAGTGTGAGGTGTTGAGATATTCATACTTGGGTGGATGCCTGTTCAGAAAAACTTCCATTTGTTTCCCTCTGTTTCCCTAAAAGAAATGTCTTTGCAGTGTTTCACAACAGACACCCTTTAATTTCTCCTCAGTCACGAGTACTGAGAGGCAGGAAGAAGTATAATGCCATGAACAGCCCGGATGCACCCAGGAAGCTGGCACTAGAGTGACATTATTAGCTACCCCACCATGAAGGAACGAAGAAGCCATGAGATACCTGTCAACAAACTTTAAATTACATTATTGATGTCTCTGGATTTTGGATAACAATTCATAAGGTTGGCACAGGCAAATCAGGCATTCAAGAACAATTGAAGGGGCTGGGAAGGTGGCTCAGTGGTAGAGTGCTTGCCTTGCATGCCTGAGGCCCTGGGTTCGATTCCTCAGCACCACATAAGCAAAAAGTAAAAAGCCAGAAGTGGTGCTGTGGCTCAAGTGGTAGAGTGCTAGCCTTGAGCTGAAGAGCTGAGGGACAACACCCAGACCCAGAGTTCAGGCTCCACGATGGGACCCCCCCAAAAAAAAGCACAATTGAAGCAAAGCTAGAAGGAAAAAAGAACCCTACCTGCAGGAAAAATAAGCAATATCTTCTAAGCCAAGTTCAGGTCTGCTCAGAAAATCTTTCTTAAACTGTGTGTGTGTGTGTGTGTGTGTGTGTGTGTGTGTGTGTGTGTGTGTGTGTGTGTGTGTCCATACTGGGGCTTGAACTCAGGCCTTGAGATTTTACTCAGGTTTTTCCGCTTACAACTGGTGTTCTTCCCCTTGAGCCACACCTCACTTCTGATTTTTTGCTAGTTAATTGGAGATAAGACTCTCACACATTAATCTACCCAGTCTGGCTTCAAAACCTCTATCCTCAGATGTCAGCCTCCTAGGTAGTGAAGGTTTTAGGTATGGAACACCAATACCTGGCTGCCTTCTTAAGTTTTTATGATGTACTAGCGCTGATGATAGTAGTGTAAATTTTGGTTTCTATCTATTGTGATGTAATTGTAATGTTCTTGGTGTATTTACATGGCTTAAGATGCAGATGTTGATTTAGGAGTATCAATTTTGAAAAGAAAAAGAGAAGATGCTGTGAATACTTGTGTGTGTGTGTGTACGTTTGTGTGAACATATGAGTGTGATATAAACATAAATTTGTACATGTGGCATGTATATCATGTATTCAAGAATGTTAAAGGAGAATGTACTATCAAATATTACATTGGTTGATATTAGATGGGACAAAGGACCTATCTGCAGGAAAAATAAACTAAACATAAACTAAAACATATGTGATGTCTAAAGTTGAATAAAATAATGTAGTTTTACAGATTCATTTCTGTCTTTACTTTTCATATGTAATATGCATTATAACTGGGAGATCACACAAATATCAACTAATCTCTAATTACTAGGGATTCACAATCTAACAGTTACGCAAAATACATACATATAATCCATGTAAAATGAATGTTCACTTGGAAGCCTATGATATGTGTCATGATAAGATTAAAATTCCAAAAGTACACAGAAAAAGAAGCATTAGATTAGGATTTGGGGCTTGAAATAATTTTTAGTAGAAATGTCATTTCTCTGAGTTCCTCTTGAGAAGGATGCTGATAGAGGATAATGAGCAAATCTCCCATATTTCAGCAGTGATTGCTACCAGAGGAAAATAATTCTTATCTAAAAGGAATTTGGGGACAAGGCTACTTTCAAGAAGTAAAGATTTGAAGTATATCCACATATATGGAATTGTAAGGAGCTTTGATTTTGTATTGCTTATCCTATTTTATTAAGTAAGCCTTGAACCAAAATATAATGTCCATAAAATCTATGCAGTGACTGTTACAAAACTCAATTTTATTCAAAAACCACATGAAGAATATCATAGCATCCTCCCTCCTCTGGGTCTACTGAAAATCAAGAAAACATTTTATAAAGAAAATATTATTTCCTCCTGATAGTCACCAGAAGACAGAATAGCTGTTCTCTGTAGACCAATGCAGGAATTTGGGTGAAAAAGTCTCACTATTTCCTCTCAAACAGAAGGTGAAAATTCAGAAAAAATATATCCTCTGTACTTCTAACATTTGTCATTTTTCTGTTCTCCTATGTGAAATGAGCCAACAGACTATCCTAGAGTCTGATCTAATCCAAGCTGAAAGAAATAAAATTATATATTGACTTTTTTTTCCCCACAGAGACTTAGATTCAAAGCAATACAGGGAATGGATCATATTAAACTTGCAGTGAAGCAGCCAATGAATAGTGAATGTGCCATTACTATCTTTGGGTAACTGACTGCAAACATATGTTTTGTTTTTCCAGGAACTCATAAGATGTTGATTTTATGCAAATTAGAAATTCTCTACCATCTGTAAAAGGAAACAAGTTTTGTATGTTATAATTAATAATGGCTAAAACTTTGAAGTTATCCAAATCTGAATGATTTCTCACTTTTGTTCTTCAGCATTTTCTTATTGCTCTTTGGCCATTTGGGTGACTGGTAAGCTAACATGCTTAATAATGTTAATGGTTTAGCAACATAGAGCATTTAAATTCGATCATTTGGGAGAGTCTTGAGTATGTGTCTCCTTTGTATTTCCTATTTTGTATATGTTATAATGTGGCCTGCCAAAACCTCCTGTGTAGCAGTTCATACTTCTTTTAGAAGAGAAGGCTTCAGAGGACAAATACTATTTGCACTTAAAGTTGAATTGTAAGACAAGTATATTTTCTGTTAACATGGATGATACCAAAAAAGTTTGCAAAGTAAGATAATCAAGCAAGCTAGTTTAAATGGTCCAGACTGTGTCTGTGGTTAATTTGATGCTAGAAACTCAAAGAATTCTACCAGAATGCTCAACCCAATGAGTGTGTGCCAGATTCCTTCTGCTCTACACCTACTCCACTGGCACTTTAAAACTCCTGCTACCCCTACACACACTGATTTGCAAGTATTACCCAGGTAGATTTGGCCAATGTTCCATTGCAACAAGAATCTACTTTTGAACTGCTGTTCTCTTCTTTTATCTTTAATTTCTCCTCTAATCATGGATTTCCTGCTTTACTAATAATGAAATTTCCTTCCTTCCTCCTTTTGTTCTTTCTCTTCTTCCTCTCTTTTTACTTTCTTAATATACTTTCCAGTTTTCTAATTGTTTAATCAATTTGAAAATTATGTCCATTTTTGTAGGCATTATTTCTATAAGAATGGAAGATAAAATACCTGGTAGTTGATCAAACTAGCTTTGGAATCAAGCAATTGTAGATCAATTCCGCATTTGTCCCCTTACTAATTATGTGATAAAAGGTGAATTATTTTACCAAAATAAATGCAACTTTTCTTTCCAATGCAAAAATAGTGTTATATCACAGAAACAATAGGAGTAAATATATAGCAATGTTGTGAATATTGTATAACACAGTACATGCATTATGCTTAGTGGACTGGGTTGTCCACACTAAATTTAATTAACAGTTATTTTGCTGATTCATGGTGGATGAAGATAGTTGGAGCAGAGATGTGTTTTTGTCACATCTATATCAGTTACCTATGAATATGCCTTGCAAGGCTCATCTCACCAGTATTTAGATGCCCATGGCTGGAAAGATGATTTTGTAGAAAACTCTAGTTTTCAGTATTCAAGATTTATTCTTACTTATGAAGAGACTGAAGTATTTTTCAACAACTCCTGCCAATTTCTCTGCAACAAACATATTTTCAACTAGACATCACTAATATGATAATGAAGATGTCAGATCTTTGAAGTTATTCTGAAAATATCCAGAAGAGTATTGTAGTGAAAACCTTGATAACTAAATCTGTTTCTAAGCCCATGACTTAAAATTTTTTCATACTCAAAGCCCACTCAAATTAATTTTAATGTATGTTTTTAAAATAAAATGAGAAACCTGTCTATAACTTTCTGGAAATAAAGCTAATAAGGATTACAGGAGTTGTAAAAGTGGAAAAAGAAAAGGCTATTGCATTAAGAAAATGAAGCAGATGGGGCTGGGAAAATGGCTCAGTGGTAGAGCGCTTGCCTTGCATGCCTGAGGCCCTGGGTTCGATTCCTCAGCACCACATAAGCAAAAAGAAAAAAGCCGGAAGTGGCACTGTGGCTCAAGTGGTAGAGTGCTAGCCTTGAGCTGAAGAGCTGAGGGACAGCACTCAGGCCCAGAGTTCAGGCCCCACGACTGGACCAAAAGAAAAAAAAAAGAAAATGAAGCAGATGCACTATAAACATTAATTACAGTGCATTGAGGTTTGGTTTACTGAGGTTAACATGTTCCAAGTACTGAGCTTTTCTGGAAATAGGCCTCAGTTAACTTTGCACCAGAATTTATAAAGCAGCAGACATTGTTTCTTTCTACAAACTGTACATGTGCAATTAACCTCAGATTTTCTTATTCGTGTCTTAGGAATCAAAAGGGGAAGATACATAGAGCCCACAAAGATATTTAATGCCACTAATACTTTTTCATGAAAGGATGTGCCATACTCTATAGATACATCTTTTATTTTGTAAGCTCTTATGAATACATAGGTCACCATTATATGGTCAAAAGAAAAGTGAAAGCTGTTGGAATAGGAAGGAGGAGACTTGTGTTAACATAGTTAATATTCATTTTCTAGATATGCGAACATTTTCATGTGACAAAATCCTTAGGAAAAAAACCTCAGGAGAAAGTATTGTTTGGGCTGATAGTCTTAGAGATTTCAATAACTTCACACATATACACTGAAAAACAATATCAGGCATGTATGATCTACAGTCACTGGAGGTCTCCATGTTTTTATTGTTTTATTTATGAAAGTTATTTATACCAGTTTTTTAAAATTTTTAAATAAAACTTCCATTGATTTGTTAGAAATGTGGATTTTTTAAAAAATGTATCTCTACATTTCTTTTTTTTTTTTTTGTTGGTCGTGGGGCTTGAACTCTGGCCCTGGGTGCTGTCCCTCAGTTCTTCAGCTCAAGGCAAGCGCTCTACCACTTGAGCTACAGCGCCATTTCCAGTATCTCTACATTTCTAACACATTTACATGGATCTTACACTGAGAAGTCTGAATCTAGTAGGTGATTTATATCCAGCATATTTCTGTGATTCTATGACCTTGAACATTTAAAATTTTCCTCAAATAGCTTATAGTATTATGCAGTTTCATGGGGAAAATATATGTGAATGTTTCTACACCAGAATTCTGAATCAAGGACTAAGTATATTTTGTACTTTCTGGATTTATTGGGCAAGTTTAGCCAATAGTGGAAAAACCTTTGATTTAGGAATTGGACAGATTTAAGCCCAAATCCTAGTTATTTCTTATATCCACCTATGACTTCAACATAATCTTCTTTAGACCCTTTTCCTTCCCTCCCTCCCTTCTTCTCTTCCTTCCTTCTTTCATTCCCTCCCTCCTTCCCTCCTTCCCTTCCTTCCTTCTTTCCTTCCTCCCCTCTTCCCCTCTTCCCCTCTTCCCTCCCTCCCTCCCTCCCTCCCTCCCTCCCTCCCTTCCTTCCTTCCTTCCTGAGATTGGATTTAATGCCTCATACTTGCTAGTTTAGTGTTCTACCACTTCAGCCACACCTCCAGTCCTTTAATACTTTAGTTATTTTTGTTTGTTTTCTGGCCCTGGAGCTTGAACTCAGGGCCTGAGTGCTGTCCCTGAACCTCCTTGTGCTCAAGGCTAGCACTCTATCACTTGAGCCACAAGGCCACTTCTAGTTTTCTGAGTAATTTATTACATAGGAGAGTCTTATGGACTTTCCTGCCTTGGGCTGGTTTTGAACTATGATCCTCAGATCACAGCCTACTGAGTAGCTAGGATTACAGGTATGAGTCACCAGCACCTGGCTTAGTTGGTTTTTCAGATAGGGTCTTATGTACTTGTTCAATGCTGTCCTCAAACTGCAGTTTTCCAAATTGCACCTCCAGCCTACCTTGGATAAGAGGCACATGCCACACTCCTGGCTTATTTCTTGAAATGAGCTCTTGCTTTTGACCCAGCTAACATAGAACCTAAGTTCTTTTTTTTTTTTAAATTTTATTTTATTTTATTTGTGAACATACTGTACAGAGGGGTTACAATTGCATGGGCAGGATAATGCGTACATTTCTTACCATGCATTGCCGCCTCCTCCTTTGTTTACCCTTCCCATCCCTTCCCAGCCTCCCCCCTCCCCCCCATCCCAATCCTTCTCCTTCCCCCCTCCCCCCCCAAGTTCTTTTGATATTCACCTTTCTAGTAGTTTGGGTTACAGCTGTCAGCTTTGTGTGGGCATACTTTCATAAAAAGTCTTAGGATTTAAAACATTCACACTTAAAATTATTTTTCTCACTGCTTTCATGAATTCTTTGCAGTATTCTAATCCCCTCTCAAATTTAAGAGGGCACATGCAATCCTTCTTTCCTCCCTTGTTATTCTCAGCACTGGCACTCTCAAATCCCACTTCCAGGAGAGTTACAAGCCTACTTTCCTTGTGCTATGATGAGCCAGAGGGTAACTATAGCTCTGGTTAGCTGAGTTAGATAAGAGCAGTGATACTAGTTAAAACCATATTATGTCATTTTCATGCACAGCCATGCTTCCCAAATGATCAGGTTCCATATTAAAAGGGATTTGTTTATACATATCTGGACATGCTTCTTTTATGAATTTGTGGTTTGAGTTGGGAGGGGAGCTTAAATTCAAGCAAGCTCTGCTTGCTTGCTCAGCTGATACTCTATCACATGAGTCATGCTTCCAGCTTTGCTTTTTGTTGGTTATTTTGGAGATGGAGTTTCACAAACTTTGCTGTATGGGTTGCTTCTAAATCTCCTTTCTCTTGATATCAGCTTCCTGGGTATCTAGGGTTACAAGTGTGAACTGCCAGTGCCTAGAAGAGGTTTAAGAATTTATTTTCTTTCTTCTTAATATGTTCATCCACATACACACATGTACATGATCCTATGTGTAAGTGGATATTATATAGAAAGAGTTGCAGCTAATTTGTTAACACCATAAATATTTTGATATTGTAATTTTATTTTATGGCCCAGGAATAATAATTGCTTTTAGATTTTGAATATTTTCATACTATTTGAAATTTTATATGCAAATTATTGATTAGTTGATGGATAAAATGGCTCTGGATTAATTACTAGTTTTGTCATCTGTTTGCTGGGTTACCTTGGGTATAAATTTCTCTCTTTAAGCTTTGGTTTTTAACAATGGGCTGCTAGTTTTCATTCAATGAAACATATCAATTAGTGAATAAAATGAATTTGAATGTAATTATCTGAAACTCAACACTCCATTAAAAAAAGAAAATCAGTTCATTAAACTTGAACACCCTAAGGAATGCCGATAGAGAAAAAAATGTTTTAATAAAGCCTTTATAATTACTTGAATACAATCTAGAAATATTCATTCATGTATGCTAACTTGCCAACTCACCTTTGTGCTAATTAATTGACTTTATGTAGTGAACATTAACTTATCAACCTTGGGATTACCCTCTAAATCCTAATTTACATATATATGAATATACTGATGAAGGCTACCTTAGATGGTGATACTATCATTTGTATAATGTCTAAATAAATAGAATGAAAATAACTTAGGCTCTTGATCAGAGATTGTACGGGGGTATCTCTTGTAAGTTACTTAAAATTTATGTCAAAATATCATAACATAGGCAAAAAGTCTTAAAATAAGATCACAGACAAATGAAAGTTGGGGGAAAATTTCAAATCCTGTGGACATTTGTTGTCCTTCCATTCTGTAACAACACTCTTCTTGGTTGTTTTTACTGTAAACCAGTACTTAAATCTGAACAGCTAGAACATAGCTTGTATAATGTCAAGAAGAAGAAAAAATGTTTTCAGTTTGAAAATACCTAAAATACAAAAAATTAATTATATATGTATCTTCTATGTGTTTATTGTCTTTAAGTAGATATACTGAGGGGTTCCAATTCAACATGTAAGTTTATGAGTGCAAGTATTTTGATATATGGAAGAGACATTTCTTTCAATATCAGAAGTAATGATGACATTTTATCATGTGTAAAACTGGATAAACTATATTTATGAAAGGAAACAACCACAAACAAAACCAAAATCCTAGTGTATTTTTTTAAATTGCAAAGTCAATTATCATCCAACTGAATCAGTTTTGTATATATGTTTTTACCAAAACAAAATTTTTGCAACCTTATTTTCTACATATAGTCAAGAACAGCAGCATTTTGTATAATAAAAATACTGTATATTAAAAAAATTATAGGGAACTAGTACTTTTCTGTTCGCATATAATGGAAGGAAATAGCGTTGATATGTTTTATTCATTAGGGATGTGAGAAGAGAAGAATTTAGTTTTACTTGGGATGTTGTCTGACCCATCCAGGTAATTATGACACAGATTTTTGGTTAGTAAATAGATGGCTCAACTAATAGATACTCTATTTTCTCCAGTTTCTATATTAGCTCTGAGCATAAGACTTTAATCCACATAGGTTTACAATGAAGAAATTTTAGTACAAAGAGTTTTTATCCATGCAATAACATTTCATTTTCTGTATGTGTGTATATGTGTGTGTGTGTGTGTGTGTGTGTGTGTGTGTGTGTGTGTGTGTGTGTGTGTGTGGTGTTCTAGAGTTTGAACTCAGGGCCTGAGTGCTGTTTCTAAGCTTCTTTGCTCAAAGCTAGCACTCTACTATTGGAGCCACAATTCAATTAACTATTTTTTAGTTAGTTGGGAGTTGAGTCTCAAAGATTTTACTGCCCTGGCTGGCTTCAAAACTATGATTTTGAGATCTCAACCTGCTGAGTAGCTAGGATTACAAGTATGAGCCACCAGCACCTGGCCTCTTTTTTTTCTTAATCAAGAAACAAGAAAAATACAATAACATTTATCCTTTTAAAATATAGACAAGTAATTTTGGGATATAAATGATGATCCTGTTGAAGTTTGTAATCTTTTTTTCCAAAGTATTTTAGGAATGTGTCTTTTATTTGAAGTAATAGATATTTTCATAATATGAGCAATGAAAAAACTTAAGATAGTAATGGTGACCACTGTCACTACTCACTGGTAGAGACAATAATTATAAACAGTGAGGCTAAGGACATTTTATTTTTGGTAAAAGCTAAAACAAATTTTATTTCTTTATTTCTTTTTTTGTAGTTCTACTTTTATTTATTTTTTATTTTATTTTTATGTTTTTCCATATATATTTTTACTGTAAAAATACTGTACAGAGGGGTTACAGTTACATGATTAGGGTAATAAGTACATTTCCTATCAAGCATTGTTACCTCCTCTGTTTTTCCCCTACATCCCTTCCTTCCCCACCTCCCCAAATCCTCCCTCCCCACCTCCCTAAATTGTAAAGTTCGTTTTCAACATAGTGTCTTTTACATCTCATTGTTACAATCCATATTTAAGCATTTTGTTATACCCCTTCCCTTCCTCAAATTATAAAAATGTATATACAAGATGCAGGACACCGGAATCAGACACAGTGAAAACAGAAGTTATACTATGGGGGAAGGACATACAAAAGAAGCAAGAAACTCACATACTGCATTATAAGTAGGTTAAAAGACAATAGCAAGAAAGAAAAACCCACTCTGTCCCTGTCTTGAGGTTCATTTCACTTAATCACCTTATATGGTCATATGTACATAGCTTTTGACCTTTTCTGCTTGTCTTAGACATGTACTAGTTATTGCAAATAAGAGAAACAATAGGGCCTATGTTTCTTTGGGTCTGGCTTACTTCACTTAGTACATTTTTTCCAAGTCTTTCCATTTCCTAACAAATGGGGCTATGTCATTCTATGGAGGCATAGAATTCCATTTTGTATGCATATGTATATACCACATTTTCTTGATCCATTCATCTACTGAGGGGTTTGGTTCCATATCTTAGCTATAGTAAATAATGCTGCGATAAACATGGTTGTGCTGGTAGCTTTGGTATGACCTTGTTTGTGATCATTTTGATAAATGTCTAAAAGTGGGATTGCTGAATCATAGGGGAGCTATATGTAGAGTCTTTTGAGGAACTTCCATACTGCTTTCCAAAGTGGTTGAACAAGTTTACACTCCCAGTAACAATGCAGTAGGATTCTCTTTTGGTCACATTCCCTCCAGCATCTGTTGTTACTAGATTTCTTGAGTATAGCCATTCTAACTGGGGTAAGGTGGAATCTCAGTGTTGTCTTGATTTGCATTTCTTTTATGGCTAGAGAGATGGGCATTTCTTCCTGTGCGTAATAGCCATTCTTATTTCTTTTTCAGAGAAGTCTCTTTTTAAGTCTTTAGCCCACTTATTAATCGGGCAGATGTTTCTTTGAGGATTTGTTGTTGGGGGCATTAATTTTTTGAGTTCTAAGTATATTTTAGATATGATAACCTTGTCCATTGTATGGCTAGTGAGGATCTTCTCCCAGTCCCTGGGCTTTCTATTGATCTTTCTATCTATGTCCTTTGCCATGCAGAAGCTCCCCAGTTTCATGCAATCCCAATTGTCCAACCTTATTTTGATTTGTTGTGTTTCTGGGTCTCTATTAAGAGAATTTTAACCAGTGCTAAGGAGCCCTATGGTTTCTCTTATTTCTTGCTGTAATGTTTTCAGGGTGTCTGCTATGACTCCAAGGTCTTTGATCCTTTTGGAGTTGATTCTGGTGAGGGTGATAAATACGGATCTAGCTTTAGTTTTCTACAGGTGTTTAACCAATTTTTCCCACACCATTTACTAAAAAGGCTGTCTGTCTTCCATTCTGTTTTTTTAGCTCCCTTGTGAAAGCTTAGATGGCTGAAGGTCTGTGGGTTCATTTCTGGGCCTTCAGTCTTATTCCACTGGTCCTCAGGTCTGTTCTTTTACAAATACCAAGGTGATTTGATTACTATACCCTTATAGTAGAGTTTGAAATTTGGAATTGATATTCCTCCAGCGCTGTTCTTTCTGCTAAGAATTATTTTTGCTATTTGGGATCTTATATTGTTCCATATGAATTTTTGGGTTGTGTCTTCTATTTCATTGAACAATGACGTTGGGATATTGATAGGTATCACATTGAATTTGTATATAGGCTTTTGCAGTATTGCAAAAATTCACGATGTTAATCCTCCCAATACAGGATCATGGGAGGTTTTTCCACTTCCTTAGCTCTGCTTAAATTTCCTTTTTCAGGTTTTTAAAGTTTTCAGCATAGAAATCCTTCACTTCTTTTGTTAACTCCTAGGTATTTTATTTTTTGTGGGACTATTACAAAAGGGGCTGCTTTTCTAATTTCAGCCACACTCTTCTCATTATTGGCATACAGGAAAACCATTGATTTCGATGGGTTAATTTTATACACTGCAACTTTGTCAAAGTTTCCAATCAGCTCAAGTAACTTGGGAATGGAGTCCATGGGTTTCATTAAATACAAGACCATGTCATCTTCAAAGAGGGAGAGTTTTACTTCATCTTTTGCTATTTGGATCCCCTTTAAGATTACATCTTATCTTATTACCCCAGCTAGCATTCTAATACTAAGTTGAAAAGGAGTGGAGAGAGTGGACATCATTGTGTCATTCCTGAATTGAGAGGAAATGGTTTTAACGTTCACCATTAACTACAATGGTAGCTGTAGGTTTTTCATACATAGCCTTTATTATATAGAGGAATGTTCCATGGATTCCTAGCTTTTCCAGAGCTTTCATCATAAAGAGGTGGTGGATCTTGTCAAATGCTTTTTCTGCATCTATTGAGATAACCATGTTGTTATTATCCTTGCTCTTGTTAATGTGATGAATTATATTAATTGATTTGCATATATTGAACCAGCTTTGCATCCCTGAAATGAATCCTTTTTGATCATGGTGCATGATTTTTTTTGATGAGTTGTTGAAGTTGATTGGCCAAAATTTTGTTGAGAAGTTTTGCATTGATATTCATCAAAGAAATGGGTCTATAGTTCTCTTTCTTTGATGAGTCCCTGCCTGGTTTTAGGATGAGGGTTATGATGGCTTCATAGAAAGAGTTTGGTAGTGAATTTTCTCTTTCAGTTTCATTGAAGAGTTGGGGGAGTATTGGTGTGAATTCTACTTTGAAGGTCTTGTAGAATTTAGCTGTAAATACACCCAATCCTGGGCCTTTTTTTTGGTGGTAGGTCTTTTATTGCTGTTTCTATTTCGATCTTTGATATGGGGCTTTTAAGTTGGTTTAATTCATCTTGGTTTAGTTTGGGCATGCCAATACTTGCTAGAAATTCATCCATATCTTTCAGATTCTCAAACTTATGAGCATAAAGGTTTAAGAAGTATCCCCTTATTACATTCTGAATCTTGGTTGTTTTTGTAATGTTGTTTCCATTCTAATCTCTGATTTTCTTTATTTGGGGACGTTCTTTTTTTAATAAAATTTGCTAAGGGCACATCAATTTTATTAATTTTTTCGAAGAACCTACTCTTTGTCGATTCTTCCTATGGTTCATTTTGCACTCTAATTCATTTAATTTTGATTTAATTTTAATTATTTGTTTCTGTCTACTGGATTGGGGTTTAGCTTGTTGCTCTTTTTCAATGAGCTTTAGGTGCCTCATTAAATTGTTGGTTTCAGATCTCTCTAATTTGTAAATTTAGGAACTCAGGGCTATAAACTTGCCTCTGAATACTGCCTTTGCTGTGTCCCAGAGGAGCTGGTAATTTTTGTGTTCATTTTTGTCAAATATCATGAACATTTAAATTTCCATTCTATTCTAATCTCTTCCATATGCACTGGTGGTTCAACAGTGTATTGTTCAGCCTCCATGTGTTACAGAATTTCCTTTGGTGGCTTTTGGTGTTGAATTCTATTTTTGTTCCCTTGTGGTCTGAGAGAATGCAGAGCATAATTTCAATGTTTCTGAATTTGGAAAAGTTTGCTTTGTGACCTAAAATGTGGTCTGTTTTGGAGATTGTTCTATGTGCTGCTGAGAAGAATGTGTATTCTGGTGCTGCTTGGTGAAATATTTGGTAGATGTCTGTTAAGTCTAGTTTATATATTCAGTTCTTTTGGTCTGAGGTTTCTCTGTTGAATTTTTGCTGGGTTGACCTATCCAGCAGGAATAAAGGTGTGTTAAGTGGATCAGTGTGTGATTGTAGGGAAAATAGTGTTTCTTGGATAAATATGGGTGCTCCATTATTTAGTGAATAGATATTTAGAAATGTAATATCCTTCTGAATGAGAGATCCCTTAATAAGTATGTAATGACCTTCTTTTATCTCTTCTCCCTAATTTTAATTTGAAGTCTATTTCATCTATTATTAGGGTTGGAACTCCTGCCTGTTTATAGATGCCATTTGCTTCAGCCTTTCACTTTCAGTATATGTTTGTTTTTGTGGGCAAGGGTGTCTCTTGAAGGCAGCAGATAGAAGCATCTTACGTTTTGATCCAACTAGTCAATCTATGTTGCTTAATTGGCAAGTTAAGTCCATCAATATTGACAATTAGGACTGAGAGGTGTTTGGTAGTACCTGCTATGTTATGTACCTTCTTGAGGGCTGTGCCAACTGGGTTCTTCCTATGCTTCTTGGATTCTGTGTTTGGGGGCTGTTTCTTGCCCTTTATTGTGTTCTTGTTCATTTTCTTTGTGTAGTATTTTTTGTAAGGCTGGTTTGGTGGACATATATTGTTTCAATATTTCTTTGCTGTGGAAGTTTTTTATTTGACCTTCCATTATGAAGGAGAGTTTTGCTGGATACAGTATTCTCGGTTGATAGTTGTTTTTCTTTAGGGCATGGCATACATCATTCCAGGCTCTTTTTGCTTTAATTGTCTCTGCTGAGAAATCTGAAGTTATTCTGATTGGTTTCCCTTTATAGGTGATTGCTCTTTTCTGCTTGACATATTTAAGGATCCCTTCTTTGGTCTTAATTAATCCTGTATGAATTACAATGTGACAGTTGCTGTCCTGTTCTGGTCTGGTCTATTTGGGGTTCTAAAGCCTTCTTGTATTTGAATAGGCCTATCTCTTGCATGTTTGGAATGTTCTCTGCTAGGATTTTTTCATATTTCTTGGATTCATCTTGAATAGTTGTATGTTCTTTCTTTATAATATCTAGGCTGGATCCCAGAGATTTGATCGTCTGCATGATCTAACCTACTGTCAAGCCTTTCTACTTTGTTTTTTATTTCTTTTCCTTCTAATGGTCAGATTTGATGGCTTCAGATTCTTTGTTTTAGACCTTGTATGGACTTCTTTACTTCCTTTATTTGGTTTTCAGTGTTCATTCTCAAATCCCTTAATTGATTGGTTATGGTTTCATTGGACTCCTTTTCCTTATGTTGAGCTTCATTCAGCATTCCCTTTGTGGCTTCCCTGGATTCCTACAGCTGTCTGTTTGTGGATTCCATGAACGCCTCAATTAATCTTTGTCTATTCTCATCCTGCTCACGCAGTTCCTCTATTAATTTTAGATTAGCTTCATCACACACATGATATTCCTGTATTAATCTTTGGTTTGCCTCATCACACTTATCATATTCCTGTATTTTCTTTGGTTAGCCTCACCATGCTGGAGATATTCCTGTATAATCTTGCATTAGCATCATCACACTCAGGCATTTCCCTATCACACTCACAGTGAGACCTTTGCAGTCTTTCAAACTTTTTTTCAGCATGTTTACCAGTATTGCTTGTAGAGCATTTTGGGAACTCTCCTCTGGGTTATTCATTAACTGCTCTGTTGCCTGGTTGTCATGAGCAGGAGTTGAAATACCTGGACTTGCCATTTTTCTTGTGTAACTGCTTGTTATGCCCATTTAGGTATGATAACCAAACAGATTCTTAGCTAGAACTCTATTTTAAGGCAAGCATCAACCAGAGCCCTGTAGTAGCACAGATGGTTTAGTCAAAATGGGTACAGATACAATCTAGTTCAACAATAAACAGCTAGGGATCAATGGACTAAGAAAACTCAAGTAAGGGGTCAGCAGAACCGAAATTAATACGTTTAGCGGAGAATTGTAAGGAGAAAATAAGATTGGAGGAACTTAGGGAGACAAAATGAGAGAGCAATTCAGAGAAAGGGCAGGGATAGTAGGAAAGAAGAAGAGAGATAAAGAAAAAGGAGAGTTAAAAAATAAAAAAATGAAAATGAAAAACTTAAAAATTATATAAGTATAAAAAAATAATTCTACAATTAATGGGCATAAGGCTAGGAGTTTGTGAATTGAGTAATCAATATCTGAATTTAGTATGTGCACAATGATGGATAAGGTCTAAAAATCAAAGACATGTATATATCTGGGGATGAACAGACCAGCAATTAGGTAATGTCAAAAAAGCCCCTAAAAGGGCCAAAAGGGAAGAGTATAAAGAGAATATTAAAAAAAACTAAAAAACTTAAAAAAAACTAAAATAAAATGAGAAAAATAGATAACCGTTTAAAAATTAGTTAAAAAAAGTTTCTTCAAAAAATATTGGGGGGTGGGGGGTGGGGTCAGGGAGGTTCTTGTGTCTCCCCTGTGTCCATATCCAGTCTCTTGGTGGTGGAGTCTCTGATCTGTTTGTGGTGTTTGGTTGTCCTGTGGCTTGGTTGGTTTCTTAAATAAGTTTGTTTGAGCAGGCTGAAGGAAGCTCTGCTTCACCCTGGAGTTTATGTCCTTCCTTCCAGGCTAGTTCAGTGGGAGGATGATCTACTTTGAATATCACAAAAGAGCAAGGTGGCTGTTTCCTCTAGCTTGGAGTTGTTGAGAGGGTTGCTATGTTGTAGATTAGGCTGTGGCCTATCAGTGATCAGTAGCTTTACCCTGATGGGCTAGCTCCTGAGAGACTCAATAAACCCAGCCTGGAGCCAATCTCACGATTTATGTGTACCAAGCTTCCAATTACTCAAAGGCTGGGGTGGCCAGCTGGATAGGGTAGCCTCTTGCTCAGTTTAGAAGGCATACTCTCCCTAGAGTGGAGATTACCCCTGCCACATGTCAAATCATGCTATCTGCTCTATCTGTGTCTGTGTCAGTATCAACAATGGAGTTTTTCTCATGGTGGGGGAGGGGCTACCTTCCCATTGTTGCTCTATGAGAAGTGAAGATGTCTTGTGGTACTCACACCTATGCTTTGGTTTCTAGGTCTTCCATCCACGGTCTGCAACTGACTGTGGTCAGTGGAATGAAGATTTCCACTCCTTGTTGGTTCTTGCTGGCAATGAGTAGAATCCGCTCTGGCGCCTTTGTCTCAGGCTCTCTGTGTTGAATATGGCGGCCAGCGGCAACAGCCACTGCTGCAGCTGCTGCCGCCCTGAATTAGGTTGCTTGAATCTGTGTCCTTAATTAAGCTGCCTGAGTTTTTCCTCTCAGGCCAAACTCTCTGTACTATGATAATATACATGGTGTGTCTCTCTAGCTTTAGATTTTCCACTGTAATACTAATACTGGTTTCTATGGGAGAGCTTGCTTAGCCCCCAGCCTCTCTCTACTATCTTTCTGGATCTCTCTCGCCAAATTTTATTTCTGATAAGAGCTAAAACATAAAACGAACCCCACTTTGGGAGATCCTCTGTTGTAAGGCATGTGACCAAATCAGGAAGAAGGAGGAGACTCACTTTAACATGTGCTTTGAAGGTTTTAAAATGTCAATACTTTCTTTTATTTCTCATTTTGCTTCCATAAAATTCTTTTAATTATTCCCTTTGCTGACATTTTGCAATTACCAATTTTGCATTTTATGTCTAGAAGGTTCTTAAGCACTGATCTGTTCATTATGTTCTTCCACTTAAACCTTTTAGCTCTTCTTCCATATACTTAGACAAAACCCACATAACAAGGCTTAAAATAACCTGCATTACATAAATGTGCTCCTCCCACTTCCCCAAGAATTGTTTTCTCTTTTTGTGTCTTGCTTTGTTGTCCTACTTATTTTTATTTGTATGTGTGTGTGTGTGCACGCATGCTCGCACATCTGCGTGTGCACATGTGCACGTGCTAGTCCTGGGACTTGAACTTAAAGCCTAATTACTATCTGTCCCTGAAATCTTTTACTTAAGAAGAGTGCTTGAACTGCACCTCCACTTCCAGTTTTTGTTTTGTTTGTTTGTTTTTTTGTAGTCAATTGGAGATGAGAATCTCATGGACTTTCCTGACCAGGCTTGTTTTTAATGGCCAATTCTCAGATCTTAGCCTCCTGTATAGTATGATTGCATGAGCCACTGGCACCCAGCTTTCCCTACTTTTAAAAAAGACCTAAAAAAGAAAGAAAGAAAATAATAACAGTAATTGAAATACACTTCAATTGATTATCATAATTAAGGAGTTTGCATTTATTCATTCATTCAAAAAATATTCTGAATCCTTCCCATATACTTAACATTAAATATAACAGAGATCCATTGACTTGCAAAGAACAAGAGAGATACAGGTCAAGAAAAAGCAGATATTTCCTGTTTTCCAGGAGAAGCTGAAACCTGATTAGTAGGAAGCAAATTATCACTCAAATGAATGCAAGAATCATATTTCTGTTTAGGTACTACTAAAATGTAAAATGATCCAATTATGGGAGATTTTGTGATATGAACCTGGCTTAGAATGATGATTTCCAGTTATCAGCGTCCTAAGTAGCCAAGATCAAAGCCTTGAACCAAAAGAACTTGCCTTTGGTGTGCAAATTAAAAGGCCCTGCAGGCTGCATGGTGTAGGATGAGTTAGAAGCAAGGAGCCAAGTGGATGAAGAAAGAGTGGAAGATAGTGTCTAGACTCCAAGACAAAGGAAAGTAGTCATAAAAGACATATTTCAGGAGGAAATCTAGTCTTATTTAGCCTCACAGAAGCAATTAGCAATTTTCAAGCAAATTTCAAGGCCCACTTTGAGGTTAATATATTGAGACTTAAAGGAGTTACCTAAATTTTCTTAGTCTTGTGGCAATATAGGACACATTCAGACCACAGAAAACCACCTATGACTGCTAAATCTCATTCTTTCAGGAATGTTGCTTTCATCTTGCCCTGTGATTCACACATTGCTGTCACACTGCTTGTCAGTCTATTGTCACCTCTATCTGCAGTGTTTCTCATTACTCCAAGAGCCCGCTTCAACCACTGCTGCTGTGTTCTTAGGCTATGTCAGCATCTATCCTCTCAGCTTTCAGGATGCATTCTTCTGCCGTACTCTCCTAATTTCTCTACTAGATTACTAGTACAGGATGTAGTACCAGTACCCAGTGACAAGCTCAAGGTGCATAATATGGAATTCTCATTGAAACAACTACATTAGGGGCTGGGAAGGTGGCTCAGTGGTAGAGCGCTTGCCTTGCATGCATGAAGCCCTGGGTTCGATTCCTCAGCACCACATAAGCAAAAAGAAAAAAGCCGGAAGTGGCGCTGTGGCTCAAGTGGTAGAGCGCTAGCCTTGAGCTGAAGAGCTGAGGGACAGTGCCCAGGCCCAGAGTTCAGGCCCCAGGACTGGACCAAAAAAAACAAAAAAAAACTACATTAAATAGATACTGTGAATAACTTTCTGATCTTCCTTGCAACATTCCTAGCAAACGGTTTCTGAAGATGTCCATCATTATCCTGGATAATCAATTACTTTTATTTTGTTCTCATGTAGTTCAACTCTTTTTTTATTGTTATTATAAATTACATAAGTCAGGTAATCAGTACATTTCTTTTTGGATAATGTTATCCCTTTTCTTGCTCTCCCCGTTTTTCCCTTCCAGCCCCACCCACAGTTGTGTAGTTAATTTTCAATACTCTGTCTAGTGGGTACAATTGTGTTTGTTCACACTTTGTCCCTCTATTTTGGTGCCTCACTTACCCTCCCAAAGACTAAAATGAACATACAAGACAAAAAAAAAGACAAAAACAACAACAAAGAAAAAATCTCTTGTTTCCATGTAATCAATTAATGACTGCCTTCTGTTGAGCACAAAACTGGATACTTATTACTTCATATTTAAAATTCACAATGTCTTTGAAAGATGCATTATATCTATAGTACAGATGAAATTTTATGTAACTCATCTACACTTACCAGCTACCTTCAGAGTTAAGGCACTTTGTTTTCAAAGATCTGATTTAGATTTCAATGTATCCACACTCATCACCATTGCTTGTTGGTTTTTTTGTGTGTAGCTGTCCATCAGATGGGAAAAACACACTCAAGTTTCACAAGCATTATATTTCCCCCACACAAGCCATCTTAGAAACAGGCATTTCTTCCTGAGCCTTGTTATTTTTATTTTTATTATTTCCAAATCTTTCCTCCTGTAAAATGTATAGCTAGCTTTCAGTTCATTATATGATGCATTGACTTATGCTGAAATAATAAGAATTCTCTCTCTCTTTCTTTCTCTCTTTCTCTATCTCTCTCTCTTACTATGTAACTCAGGTTGGCTTTGAATTTGCCACCCTCTTGCCTCTGCATTCTGTGTGCTGGTATTACAGTCATGCACCACCATATTTGGCTTGAGTACTTCAATCACAAGTTCCTTTTAGACATACATTTGAACATATATAAAAATACAAACATTGTACAAAACATTGTATATCTTATTTGTCAGCAAAAACATAACATAGATTCACTTATATCAAAGCTTTGCTAAGAATTGCCCCTACTTTTAACAGTGAAATCATGAGTGTCCCAAGCCTAGGGGTAGATTGGCTTGAAGCAGTGTGTTCTACTTTGAACAATGTAGTCTCTGACTTAATTGTGCATAACCTATTTGTTGTCTGTTCCAACTTCATCACTTTTGATTAGATATAGGAACCAAGGAGATCTCTGTCTTCATAGAAAGAACTGTTTATAATATAAACAGTTGTAGGTATCATCATGAGTATTTCATCTCCTCCAGTTGTAGATTTCAGTGTGCTATAGGTCCTCTTGAAATTAAATATTTTTAGAATTGAGGAATTAGAAGTTTATAATTAGCAATATAGAGGTAGTATAGGCCTGGGATATTAACAATTGCTAAATGATAGTTTTATGAATGAACAGAGCATTCATTTAAATGTAGAAGACTGTCACAAATGATCTCTCCATCAAAAAATCTCATATTTACAGAGTTCCTTTCCATCTTTTTAATTGTTGTGGGGATGTCCTACAACTAACAGACCTACGTTACCTCCTAATGATGGATAGTATCAAACTCTCACCTAAGCTCTCTTCTTAACATGTCCAGCTCTCACTTGTATCTTCATTGTTCTTTATTTCAACTTCTACTTAGAAAAACAAACAAACAGTGCTCAGAGCCTTTTGCTCTCACTTGGCTCTTTCACTCAGGACTGGCATTTTACCACTTGAGCCATATCTCCATTTCCAGCTTTTTGTTGGCTAATTTATAATAGCCTCATATATTTGTCTGTCTTGGCATTTTCCCAGATCCACACTTCCTGCCAATTGTCTGGAGAAGCTCTGACATTCACATTTCCTGCATCCCAAATCAACTGCTTTCCCTTTCATTTATTGTCATAGATCTCAAGTGATTCTGTTTCACCACCTGCCATTCCTATAACTTAGTCAATCTACTGTCTCATGGACCCTGTTTACTATTTCATGTCTACTCCTTAGTTTTGAAATCTGACTTTCTCTGATTGTTGCAAATTATCATGAATTTGATTATTAGTTCATTGGGGCAATATGACATTCAGAAGCAAATTTAATTCTTTTCATAAATCCACCCAGGTTCCTTTGATGTGTGTTCATACATTTTGCCTTGTCTTAGTGTACAACATCCTAACAATTAAATTTCTAGGGATATATTTCTTGTTAGTGGGATGTGCCCGCTAATGGGGTTGGTGAACATTAGCAGATAACTGTGTATGACTTAATGTTGCAAAGTTTACCAAAGTCTTACATCTGCCATTCACTAGCTACACTAAGAATGGATGAAAATAATTGCTAAAAATTTAAAGACTGAGGTTAAACATGAAATGAGGTAAGCTTGTAGAAGCAGCAATGCCTACAACTACACATTGCAAGATTTTAAGGAGAAAGTAAATGTGAATGTGCTTTATAAGTGATAATATATTTAAACATGAGAAATGATATTACTTTGGTGAAACTTGGACTGCCTAGTCACACAGGCTGTGCCCCACACTAATGTGGTGGAAGTTGGAGATATACACTCTCGTGTATATTCTTATGTGGTCACACCATTTTAACTTATGCTATGTGGTTGTCATGAGTGATAAATAATAAATTCTCCTAACATTCAGATAGTGTTTCTGCAGCTTCCCTTTGAAACTGTTCCAGCTTCACAATTTACAAAGCAATCCTAAGGACTTGATGTCAATCTGGTAATATCCCATTCATGGGTTATTCTTAGATCCAACTATCATCTAGACAGCTCCAACAATCTGAGTATTTTACAATCATTTAAATATGCACTATATTATATTGCCTTTAAATTTGATTTCTCGTATCACCTCTTATAAATGTCATCTCATTAGATCATGAGATGATTAGATTCCTAAGGTTAAGAGACCTTTCTCTCCACAGTGAAACTTATGAGAGCAAATATTATTTTTAGCATAGATGTTTCCAGGGCTAGAAAAATGCCAGGAACATAATAAATAATGCTGGGGAAATAATAAATAACATGCAACCTTTTGTGGACAGCTTGGTAATATATTTTAGATGTGGCTTCTTACCCAGTGGCTTCTAATCTGCATCCCCACGTAATAGTATTAAGAGGTATTACAGTTAGGCATCAGTGTCTCATATGTGTAATCCTAGCTATTCAGGAAGCTGGGTTCTGAGGACTGAAATTTAAGTGCAGCCCTTGCAGAAAAGTCCAAGAGATTAATTTCCAATTAACTAGCAACAAACCAGGAATGGAGATGTGTCATAAGTGGTAGAGCATCAATTTTGAGCAAAAAGGAGACAAACAAAAATAACAAGGGGGAGCATTAGTCCCAGAAATTAAGTCCCAGCAACTATAAGAAACAAACAACGAAAAAGACTTCTTCAAAGCATGGAGAGGTGGGACATAATGATAAGTCGTTTGGTAGGCTGCATATTCCAAAGGATTGGAGTTCCAGTAAAGTGAGATTGCCCCTGTGTTTAGCTTCCTCCATGTGTACCACAAGAGAACTTAACAAGAGTTCTCTCCATTGGATGACCTCACCATAATAGGATGCAAGAAGAAATCTTCCTCTTTTAAATTACAAAAGTACCAAAGTCCAAATAAAGTTCTTTTTCTAGGGGCTGGGAAGGTGGCTCAGTGGTAGAGTGCTTGCCTTGCATGCATGAGGTCCTGGGTTCCTCAGCATCACATAAGCAGAAAAAGCTGGAAGTGGTGCTGTGGCTCAAGTGGTAGAGCACTAGCCTTGAGCTGAAGAGCTGAGGGACAGTGTCCAGGCCCAGAGTTCAGGCACCATGACTTGCAAAAAAAAAAAAAGTTCTTTTTCTTACAAAGTACTCAGTCTTGTATAAATTAGCATAACAACAAGCTAAGATAAATGGCGAGGCTAGACAAATAACTTCTCCACTTTATCTAACACACCTTTTGTGATCATCTTATCTGTGTCTGGTCATTAAAAAAGTCCTGAAGACACAGCAGCATACGAAACTAGATAGAGGTCCCTGATTTTTGAAGCTTATAGTATAGTAATGTGGGCAGTAACAATAACTTAACTCTAGAGTATGCTGTTGTGGGGTAGATTAGCACCAATGGTAGGTAGGATGGAGATGGAGACATTTAGGAATGTTTTGAAGGAGATAAGAATAAGGAATGTTACTGCCTGAAAAAAAATATAGGAGCTGATGGCACTCACCTGTAATCCTAGCTACTCAGAAGGCTGAGATCTAAGGATCTTAGTTTGAAGCCAGGCAGGAAAGTCTGTGAGACTCTTGGCTCCAATAAACCATCAGGAAATCAGAAGTGGTGCTGTCACTCAAAGTAGCAGAGCACTAGCCTTGAGCTAAACCGCTCATACAGATCCAGGCTTGGAGTTCAGGCCCCATACAGACAAAAAAAAAAATTCATGGTAATTGGTAATTAAAGACTGCTGGAGGGTTGGCTAACCTCTGGACAATTTATTTTATGTGAGTTTTGGCTATAGGGCTTGAGCTCACAACCTGTGATTTCTACTCAAGAGACTACTGACTATAAAATGTGTGATAGTCTTAACTAATCATTTCTGTTGATTTTATTTTTTTATTGTGAAAATACCATACAGAGGGGTTACAATTACATGAGCAAGGTAATGAGTACATTTCTTATCAAGCAATGTTGCCTCCTCCTTTGTTTCCCCTTCCCATCCCCCCCTCCTGCCAAAGTTGTAAATTCATTTTTCGACATAACGTCTTGCACATCTCATTGCTACAATTGGTCTACCTGTATCCCTATTTAAACAATTTGTTTTTTCCCTTCCCCTCCCCAAACGATACCAACATCAAATACAGTGAAAACAGGGTTATCCTGTGGGGGAGGGGCATACAAAGCAACAAAGAAATCATCTTATAAATATGTTAGAAACAATATAAATATGTTAGAAACACAGTTGAGTCCTTATCTTGGGGTTCATTTTGCATAACATCATCTTATCTGACCTTTTCTGCTTGTCTCAGACATATCCTAGTTATTGCAAATAAGGGAAACCATGGGACCTGTGTTTCTTTGGACCTGGCTTACTTCACTTAATATAATTTTTTCCAAGTCTTTCCATTTCCTAACAAATGGGGCAATGTCATTCTTTCTGATGGAGGCATAGAATTCCATTGTGTATATATACCACATTTTCTTTATTTTCTTAATTTTCCTGATGTGACATGAATGCAAGGTTGCCTTTATTACAGATCAAATGCTTTTTAGATGAATAAGGGAGTTAATGAACTTGAAAGACATGTGGCCAAGAAAGTAGTCTACCAGGATTCATTACAAAAGAACACATCTTTATGTTGACAACAAACCTAGTTACAAACTTTGATAGTCCCTCATTTCTAAATATGTTCTAGGAACGATGGGCTCCAAAACAGTTTATTCTCTCTCTCTCTTTCTTTCTTTCTCTCTGTCTCTGTCTCTCTGTGTACTTACCTAATGTTCTTGAATAACAAGCTCACTGCACATCAGTTTGCTAAATATAGCTACCAAATTTGTCCCGATGTAAATAACATACATTTTAATAAAATCTTTCCATTCCTTGTTATGATTTTATTAAAATGTACTCATTTGGAATTCTAAATTGTCTTTCACAGCATACATTTTCCTTAACCTACATACAGTTAGGAAGAAACAAGCCAAAAATAGTTAAATTTGAAATAGAAATGTACTTAAGCCAAGGGGTTTAGAGGATGATATGAGTTCTGAGCATACACTTTATGTCCACATGTGTTTTTAAAAATGTTATCACCTTATTTCCAGAACTCTCTAGGGAGTAAAAAGAGCTCATGTTTCCAAAAAGTATAGGGGCCTTTTGATTCAGTGCAAATGACACTGTTTAGGAAAAATAGGATTTAGGTCTTTGTTTTAATAATGGTAATCTGTCACACATATATGTGCTTTAGAAACATTGATTCTGGTATATTGCAATGTTAACATCATTGAATGACTTCTTTTCAATAAAGTTAGATGCTCAATGAGGAGCTTTTTTAGTAAACTGAGGTAATTATAACCACCCTGACAGTTGTGTGAGATAGATCCATGGAGATGCTTCCTACACTCTTTACCACTTTACCCCATTGTGGCCCTGTATCAGACTCTAGGACAAATCATAACCAGCTCTTGGACAGCAACACAGTTTTGCTATAAATAGCTCTAAACCACAAGTATCGCTCCTGTTTAATTCCTATAACTGAATCTATGCCCCTCCCACTCCTGGCTTCTTCACCATTTGTGTTATTTTCTTACTACAGAAATACCATAAAGCTGGAAGCATACATAATGCAATGCTTTAGGACTGGCCTTTACAGCAAATTCTCTCATGCTTGTTATTGGCTATATCAATAACTCATTCCTTTCCATCATCACCCATTAATGTTAAGCATTTCCCCACTTATCTGACTCTACTTTCTGACTGTCAAATAAAACTGCTGTAAACATCCAAGTACTGCCTAACTTTTCAGCTTCCTAGGATTAACATTAACACATACAAAGTAGTTGAAAAACATGTCATTCTTCTTTCCTTCCTTCCTTCGTTTCTTACTTTTCTTTCATCCTTCCTCTCTTCCTCCCTTTATTTTTATTAAGTATTTACAACTTTGTTTACAAAACAGTTTCAATTCAAATGTCAGTTGATGGGTTAAATGCATTTTAATAAATGTCATGCCTTTCATCATTCTGCCCCATCTTTCTCAATACCACTTACCCCCTCAACTTAGCCTCCTCTTAGGTGTATAGTGATGACTCATTGTGGTTTTAATTAGAGTATTTTCTTCATGACTAGTAATGCTGAAACAGTATCTGTGGTTAGTTTTCATCAGTATATTTTCTGGTTAACGATCTGACCAAAACATTGATCTGTTATAATTATAACTTTAAATGGACTGAGTTTTTGAGACACTTTACATATTCTAGAGAATATTTCTTTGTTGGATTTACATCCTTCAAGTATTTTTGCCTGTCTGTTCCTTGCTGTTTCTTTATTATAATCTTTTACCAGAGTTTCATGCAGAGCTTTTTAACTTTTAATGAAGCCCATTCATCAGTTTTTCCTTGTATTAATGTTTTTGTTGGTGTCAAGTTAAATAACTCTCCAGCCAGTAACTTTACTGCAAGAAAAATATCCTTATAATTTTCCCTCAATGTCATGTAATTTTATGTTTTTATTATTTATTTATGTTTTTGTTTCAGTACTGTGGCTTGAACTCAGATCCTGGATACGGTTTCTTATCTTTTTTTGCTTAAGGCTGGAGTTCTACTACTTGAGCCACGGCTCCACTTCCAACTTTTTGGTGGTTAATTGGAGGTAAGAGTCTCATGGATTCTCTGACCTAATCTGGCTTCAAGTTGAAATCTTCAGATCTCAATCTCCTGAGTAGCTAGGACTACAGTTATGGCACCAGTGCCTGGCTTATTATTTTAAAATTTATTATTAAATAGTTGTACAGAGATTATAATTTCATAAGTCAGGTTATGAGTATAAAGCTTATTAATCATATCACCACTTCTATCATTGTCCTCCATTTTTACTTTCCATCTTTAATTGTCATACTACATAGTTCATTTTTTTACATAATGTACACTGATTATAATGACTGCATTTGTTCATTCTTCGTTCTTCCATTTGTGTGCCTCCTCTTTTTTGCCCCCCCCACCCCACATGTTGCTTCTTTCTGGCATTCATTTTGTTAAGCAGTTCAATAGTTGTTCAGAAGAGTTACACTACTGAGACGCCTTTAGACCTAGCTTCCATGTGTGAGAGAAAATATGAAATGCTTGTCTCTTAGAGCCTGATTTAGTTTACTTAAAATAATATTATACTTTCTGATCCCCCCAATCCCAATCCTTCTCCTACCCCTCCCCCCCACCAACATTGTAAAGCTCGTTTT